>NC_090445.1:1195901261-1196202690 GCF_031143425.1 Pleurodeles waltl | reverse complement strand
CATAAATCCAATAGTAATTTGCTGCACTCAAACCCCCGCCCGTACAGAACAATTCTACGGGTGCACATTACTAATACCAAATCTGTGACAATATCAAAGACAGCCACTTACGACAATTGGAGGCACGCTCTTTGCCTGGCCGTCCACATAGCCAGCAAAAAGCCTTGTACAGCAAAGGCCAGGCATTGGCTGGCAGCAGACTTTAAAATTTGGTGGGCAATTAGATGTTCCCTCATATCTAAGAGCTGGCCAACAGGGACAATCAGTGCTTAATTTGAGCTGGTGGTTCCCAGTGAGTGGCACCACCACTTATTTTTGGGGTCCGACACTTAGGGGGTTATTCCAACTTTGGAGGAGGTGTTAATCCGTCCCAAAAGTGACGGAAAAGTGACGGATTTACCACCAGCCGTATTACGAGTCCATTATATCCTATGGAACTCGTAATACGGCTGGTGGTATATCCGTCACTTTACCGTCACTTTTGGGACAGATTAACACCTCCTCCAAAGTTGGAATAGCCCCCTTAGTTTTCTGCATTAGACTTTTACTGCAAGTAAAATAAACATATGGGAAAGGTGGGGGAAGAGAAAAACGAAAAAGCATCACAAAGGGAGAAAGCAGAAAGCTGCAAGAGTGAGCTGAAGGGGCAGGGAGTTGCTGTTAATGGACTAAAGAGGCCTGAGATGGCTTTAGAATTGCACTGCCTCAGCATTCAGTGCTCGCACATTTAAATGCAGCCGCTACATGTTTTACAGGAGAGATATGGGCACCGGCACATTTTTATTTACAAATTAGGTACTGGGGAGAATTCACTCTTTCCAACTCTTTAAATATGCCGGACAAAAAATAAAACATGCTCTTCTGTCTCCCTGTCTGCTCCACAAATGGCACAGGAATACTTAGCAGAATTCTGCTTACTAGTCCAAGTGCAAGTGAAAGCTGCAATTGGTAGTGAACTAAATCCGAGCTGCTGATACAATTTTCTGGCTAGGGGGGCTCAATTTTGTTTAGAAATTGCTCCGAACTGAAAACATCCTTAAACTGGAGAAAGGAGTTAGTGAGAGTGCCATGGGAGGAGAGTGCCAGAATTTGACCAATTTGATACTGCCAATACTTCATTTTTGAGCAATATTTTACCAATTACAAGAGCTGCTTCCGGTTCCATCCACAGGTCACCACATCCCACTTTTATTAAAGTTTCTTTTACATATCTTAACCAAGGGATGCTTCCTGAGCCGAGGAGGCTTAACACTTCCTTGAGACCCTTTCAACAAGAGTATAACTCGAGAGAAGCCCAGATTTATCTCCAATAAAAAAATGTGCCTAATCCCTGCCTCTTCTGCGATTGGGTCAAGCCTGAGTAGAAGGAAAAGAGTACTGGTGGAAAGTCCCAATAACTGACAAAGGAAACAATTTTCTGTAACTAATAATGTTGACAAATCCTTATACCCCCAGAGCTCAGCCCCATAAAGGGCAGCCCCAAAGCCTGCAGTTTATACATTTAGAGAGCTGGGGTAATTGCAAGAAAATGTGAACTGTATTGTGCATTTGAGAGCGCCCTTGTACAATGCACCAGTTTCAACCTGTGTTTTTCTATGTGGCAGCTCCAATCTAAATTTTCAGTAAGGGTCAGCACCAGATATTCAAAGACATACACACGATCTAAGGGGACACTTGTGAGATTGGGGTTTGGTCTAGAAGAGAGGCCTGGGTTTAAAGTCATACATTTATTTTATCTATGTTTATTTCTAAGCCTCTCAGGGCACTAAAAGTCACAAAACGGAATAAAATTATTTGTAACTCCATAGGCGATTTCAATATCAGAACGGTGTCATCTGTGAACATTAATGCGGGAATCTTGGGGTTAACGAACCGGGGAACATCTCCATCACAGTGAATCAGATATGCAATCAAATCATGAACATATAGTTAAAAAAGGGTTGGCGAAAGGACACAGCACCATCTAACCCCACGATCCACAGGAAAGAGGTCTGTCAACTCACCGCAAAATTGTGGCTGTTAAGTCTAATTATAATAGCCAACAGGTCAATAGGGACCCCCATATTTGCCAGAACCTGCCATGGTTTGGGGCAGGGAACTAAATCAAATGCCGAGCACAGATCAACGAAGGTAATACGTAAACAAACACCTCCAAATACCACTGTTTTCCAATAAATTAAATGAAATCTAAAGACCTGGTCTATTGTACTGATTCCCTCCCTGAATTCCACTTGGAGATGAGTCAAGATTTCATTCTCTTCCATCCAAGGAGTATAGAACTAAATAGTTTTTGGGAACAGTCGATTAAGTTTATTGGCCTGTTGTTGTGCGGATCAGCTGGGGAACCCTTTTCATAAACTGGGATGATCTCAGCCCCTGCCCACAATGGATGAGTTGGTGCTCCAGCCATGATGGTATTAAATATTACCATAAAGTAGGGGCTCCAGACATCCAGTTCACTTAGATAAAGATCCTCAGGAAATGTGTCCTACCTGGGTGCTTTGTTGTGAGCTATTTTAGCAATTGCCGATCTTAAATCTTCCTCTGAGATTGGGTTATTGTTTTTGCTATTACTGATAGCAGTTCCCTTTTCAAAGATTTGTCATCCAGCAAAGATTGCTGGGGGAGGTTTACACCCCAATTCAATGAGTAGAGGGAAGTAAAATGAGTAACCCAATCCGCTGCTGGAACATTTGCCCCTGATTGGCCGGCACCCTCCTTTCTACCCCTCAAAGCCAAGATCCAGAACCCACTCTGGTCCTAGCAGCAACTAGCATATCCTTCCATCTTGCTGCTTCCCATCCTCTTTTGGTTGCTTTAATGTTTTGTTTTTTTTATAAAGAGCCCTATGTACTTTAATTTCTCCCCTATCATGTACATTTAACTGTGAATAGTAGAGCAGACCTCACATCCCTACATGCTCTTTTGTACCAAGATTACAGAATCCTACTGCCAGGGGACCTACTAGTACCCACAAAAATAATATCCTTTAAACCAGTAAACAAATTAATATAGATGGAACAGTTGCTCTCCCAGTCAGCCCCCTGACAGGAGCTCCCCCATTCATTGAGGAGGTCCTCAATACTGTCCGCTACCAAAGAGTACATTTCCCCCAACAATTTCTGCTAGTCTACCAAGCTGGACCATTTCACTATGCGCATGTTGCTGGTTATTTGCAAATTGCAATCAAATGGGTCTCTTACGCTGTCCTCCATAGCCATGGAGGGGAGATCCACTTCAAGGCCCAATGATTTATGATCACTGTCTTGACATAGTACAACAGTCATGCCAATCAGTAGAGGCCTAATCTTTACATCTACTGCGATATAGTTGATAAGACTGCTACAAGCGGCATGGTTAAACATGTGCTTCCCCTCATTATCCAACCTCATTCTCTCATTCCCAGCTCCAAGACCCTGTTGCATTGTAAGGGTGATGATTTGCAAAGACAGGGTGGACCATTTCTTTATTGGTGCAATTGAAACTTGCGGATGCGGTAGACATTGTCTTCTTCTTGAGTAAAGGCTACATAACTGTCATCTAAGGTTTCAAACTGATAATTTAAGTCACTGCCCAAAACCTTCATAACACCCTCTAGGGCATCTGACATATGTGTGTTCACCAGCTCAATTGATAGGGGACTCATGGTCGGTTCCACCTGGCCTTAAAGACACATTTTAAAAGTAAACAATTTGAGACACAGTATTTAATGCAACACACAAAATATCAGAGAAGGCACCGGGATTTCTTTGACCTGGCAGCTTAACCCAGTATAAAACCAAGTTGTCAATACCCCTGAGGGGTGGCTCCTTATGGTACAGATAGCCTCTTTACTAAAATTGGCATATCCTGTACGGTGTAATGGCCGAACTGACCAGGTTTCCTGAAAAAGTCAAATAGCATTTGAGTCTCTAAACTTAGCCCATTCTGGGATATCAAGTTTGGATGCTAGCCCTGCTATATTCGAAGACAGCATTTTAGCAACAGAAATTGGACATTTTGGTTGCAGCTGCATTTGGTTGTTCAATCCCACATGCTCATCACTACTGACCAAAGAGGCTGGTAGATTTGGAATAATAGTCAAAGTGCCGAAATCCAACATCCTTCGCCTTTGAGTTTCACTAGCAAGCTGACTGGTCTCACTTTGGGGTAGTCGAGGATCAGGAAGCGCTATCTCCAAGGGACACCAATGTTTTATCAGGTACATTCCATGAGCACCCACTTACCACAGCAGTAGCCTGTGACCCCTTACCTAGGGACCCCTTATTACTATGCCCCTTGGCTATCAAATTCCTTATGTGTCTCCCACAGGCAGTTAAATCTCTGCCATCCTGGCTGGCCCCCCCAGGCCCCAACCCTCATCATTCCTCACTGCCGAGTACATCGTGGGGAAAACCTTCCTACTGGGTGCAAGTCATTCCACCCCATTCAGGATATCAAAATGATTTGAGGTGTAAAGTACAAAGCTATCTGTTCTAATTACCTGTTTGGCGTGAACCACAGGCAATTTTGAGATAGCACAATTGTGTGTGGCCTTTAGGCAAAATTCCCAGGTCCCCTTTAACAGCCTGGTTTGTGAAAACACCTCAGTGGTAGTAGGACCATATTAGACTCCCTCTTAAATCGACCTAGGGGTGGGAAGGGGATAGCAGCCTCTGCACTACCTGGGGGGATCTAAAAGTTATAATAATGCAGTCACCACTAATATCCTTTGGCCCAGAGCTCAGCCAACCCACTCAGTGTGTTAGAAGAAATTCATTAACCATATAAAAGGCAAAGTTCCTCTGTTGGCTAGCCAGCCAGTTAATACATTTGTTGGCTAGCTCTCTCTGTCCCTCCTTCTGGCCTGCTTGCAACTGTGGGACTCCTGCCACGATTGTTACATCTGGACATGAAGCGGAGGGGAGGTCAATCACAGGCTGCCTAGGTGTAGAGGCCAAAAACTTTGGACTAGATTGAGACTTCCCCACAACACCTCCAGAGACGCTGGTGCCCCACTGAATTCAATTACCTTAGTTATAAATAAGGAGCCTCTGCCATCAGCCTGTAAGTGAGATCTTTATGTAGAAAATCCTTAATTTTCCCATAATATGTCTCCAAAAGATTCACAGCCCATGAAGGATTATTGCCAATCTCCTTCCGACAAAGTCCTGAACAACAGAATCAGCAATAGGACTTAACTACAGTTGCTGTTGATTGGGGCAGATGATGCATTCTAGGCCGTTTAATGGCTCACAATGGCCAAGTATTATCGTTCAGGCGTGCCCCAGCTGGATTAGGAGCAGGGTTTCGATCTTCATGACTGCCTTGCTCACTACCCAGCACAGAACAATCAGCAGTGGCTGTGCGAATTAGCCTACACATTGAAGACCCATCAGAAAGTAAATCATTGGAGCTACCCAATGACAATCACAAGTAAGTGAGTTCGATTTTGGTAGAAATGATCCCCATATCCCTTGGTAACACTTTGTCAATGCTGGTAGATTTAAGTGGAGACTGTGCCTTAGAAGGACCTCCAGGAGCTTTTTTCCCCCTATAGCACTTTAATGGAAATTACGAGGCCAGCACAAAACAGTATTGATCGAAAAATGACAAGTAAAACAGTTTGCAAGCTTGCAGGGATCCCTTGAGGTTCCAGGGCACCTTATGCCATAAACAACACTCACCCTCAAAGTCAGAAAGTTAAACAGGAGGCCCAACCTAGTCTCCTCCCGACTCTGACGGGCAACGACAGTTCGGTCTTCACCTGTTCTTCACCAGGGCACGCTCCTGGGTGCTTCCTGTGCTGCGGGACCGAGCACCGTTGTTATAGCGCTCCCGAACGCACTACAGGTGGAGGATGTAGGCGAGATGAAGTATGAGGCTCCTGAGCGGTATTGAATGAAACCACTAAAGCTACGGACACACATAGGAGTAGCAGAGATGAACTAGTGCTTTAATAAAAAATTTAAAATAGAATTCAAAACTCTAATCATTGACTCTGAAAAGAAAATGTCTGTGAGAAACTGAGAATAATTGATGCTTTTGATTTGCAGCTCTTTCCCTTCTCACTTACGTAAAAGGTTCATTGCCTTGAGGTCCAGTATTAAGCAGGTATTTTAATGATAAGGATTAACAATTATTTATTTCCAAGTCTTCGCTTTAACAAAGTTGGTAGCAGACAAAAGGTATAGGTAATAAGAAAAGGAAGCTCCAAAAATTAAAAAGCTCCCAAGGCAGGTAAATGCCCAATTGCCCAAAGCCTGAGTTCGAAGATTGATGTAGTGCGGCTCCAAAAGCAGTTGTCGGTAGTGGTTGCAGATTGGTGAATTCCAGTTGCAGATGTCAATATCAATACGGATATGTGTCACAATTGTAAGGATTAATGTGATTTGTGAATTGCATATTGATTTAAGAATTGCTCATTCATTGATGTTTTTAAATGCATTGCTGATGATTATGTGCTTTTTTCGAAGATGATAAAGAGGTGACCGAACTAAGAAGTAGTCTAAGAACAGAGGATAGATACATAGACAAATAAGAGTCGATTTATAGTATTCTTGTCTACTAAAGATTTGAAGTGTAACATAGAAAAAAAAAACAAGCCAGCAGGCCTTTTTGATCTATGCAGCCAGGATCTGGAACAACATTCCTGAACCCATCAGGACTGCCCTAACCTGCTCTAATTTATTAGAGAGTTAAAGACTGGCCTCTTTAAAGAACTCTACATCACAATACGTGAACCGTCCATAGCCCTGCTTCCCCTCCCATTACTTGTTGATTGTATGCTTGTCTTTGAGCATGTCCAGCACTCCAATGCCTTTTGGCTAGGTTTGTTATAAAGAAATACCTTATTCATATATACATAAATACAAGTATTAATGGGTTGTAATTAAAGTAGTTACCATTCAGGAGAAATACTCTTGTATGTCCTCAGAGAATTTGAAAGATAATTATTTTCTAATATGCATGCCGAAAGATGTGTTTTGAAAGATGGTTTGTCGTATTCAGACTGTGAATCTGCTTTCGGAAGATGCATTTAAATTGACCCACCCCACGAAACTCAGACACATTTGAGGAGAGAGTGTTATAGTGACTGTAATTTAAAGTCGTACCCTCACCGGATTTCTGAAGAACTGTGTTTTAAGGGCAACTTTATATGTAGTTTGATTTAGGTCAAAGGTCTATTCTTTGTTGCTTTATGAGAATGTAAGGTGTATCTGTGTGTGCTACATACGTTACTGTGGTGGGGATATTTTGGTAAGCATGTATGTAAATGATAATTAAGGGTTACATTTATCTCATTACGTGGCAGGACGCAAAGAGTAATCATCCTTTAATCATTCATGTATCAGTTGTATTCTTGTTCAAATTGTACAGTAATCCACATTTCCTCAGGGTTGAAAAGATTTTTATCCTTCTTTTTTCCCTGTAATGTTGAAAGGCACAACAGATCTGCAGATTATAATGAACCTGTAACTAACTTTGGAATCAGTACGACCCAAGAAGTCTCCTACTAACAGTGTAAGTAATCCAAAAGAATTGATAGCATATGAAATAGCCATGCCATTTTGTTCTAAATGAATTGCATTACAACTAAGTAATGAACTTGACTAAGGAAACATTGACTGGGGAGGAGACAGAGCTATTGCATTTGGCTTTTTGCCCTGAGGCATATTTTGTTTATGCAGACTCCAGAAGCAACCATTTTAAATGTCTGTGAAAACTGAAACTAATACAATTATTTAAGGACACACCTCAATTAGCAGGGCATGAAGCTGAGAATAGGACACGCCCTCAGAGTAATCTGCTGGTATCTGATGATGATTTTATGAGGGGAAATGATGGAGTTGGATAAGAATGTTGATGCAATTTGGGATAATCGGGAGATGCTTAGCATGATGAATGTGTCTGTGGGGTGGGGGGTACAGATTTTATAGCAAAATTGAAGTTTATACCCTTCTCATTTTATGATAATATAGACATGTTCCCTGGAGCAGTAATCACAGAATTGAGGAAATTACAGCTGACATTATGTAATGAGAGAAAATAGCTAGGAACAAAAGAAACATTTTACACACAGACTATTAGAAAATGTAGTGAGAAAAATGATTGTGTAGTGGGAGGTTCAGACAAAGTTGTTAATATGGTGCTGTGCCCAAAAGACATGTATATGGAGGAGGCTTATATACAATTAAATTAGATTAAATGATTAAGAGTGTTATAAGGGAATTAATAACATGTATTTCCTGAAAGTGATAGAGAATTTATTGCAAATTTTGAGAATGGCGAGAAGAGAGATTGCCAAGTTGGGATGAATACACTTAAAAAAAAAAGAAAAAAAATGACCATCCTATTTTTCAACTGATCTTAAAAGGTCACAAGACTGTTGAAAGACCTCCAGGTAGACCTATAACAGCAGTGGTCAATAGACCATTGAGAATGTGTAAAAATACATTGATTATTTTTTGAGATCATTAGTCACCAATCGTCCCTCCTATATCAAGGGCAAATCAGAGTTTTTAAAAATAATCTTTAATATTAAATGGTAGGATGATATTATATGATAAGTTTGGATGTGTCCACTTTATGCACAAGTATTTGGTATGAAGATGGCATGAAAGCTGTCAGGTTTTTCTGAAGTAAGACCCATTAAGTTTTAGAGACATAATGAAATACTGTGGAGGATGATCAAATGGAAACTCACTAAAAACCTCTTCCTTTTCAATGGTGAATTGTTTGAATGGCAGAGGTGGGCTGCGATGGGTACCTGCTTCACCCCAGCTATGTTAATTTGTATATGTGCTGGAGAGAGGAGCAGGTACTCAACAGCCCTGAGATGGATGAATGGTCATCAAACATTCTGCTATAGGCGTGGTATATGGACAACCTTTTTGTGATATGGAAGGGAGATGTGGACAGAGCCAGAACGTTTATTGAGAGGATAAACAACAATGATTTAAACTTATCATTCTCAAACCAGATAAGCAATAAACAATTGGATTACCTAGATGTTAGAAATTGGTGAAGGAACAGAGACTAGTGATCACTGCCTATAGAAAGCACACAGCAGGTAACATCACTTTACATGCTAAGGGTTTCCACCTGTAGCCCCTTAAAAATAGCACCCCTTATAAGGGGTTATTAGAATCTTCAGTATACGGGAACATTTTATTAAGACGATGATGAACAGACTGAAGAAAAGAGGCTATTCAGAATGAGTGTTGAACACTGCAAGGATTAGAATCAATAAAAAAATGAGAGAGGATTTCTTAAACAGGGCACAATAAGGAAAAAAGGGCAATCACCAGGAATGCAGACTCATAACCTCCTATCCCAACCATAATAAAGAAGAAAGATGTATTGTGAACAAGCACTGGCACATTATCAAGAATGATCCCTTTCAAAAAGAAAATTAGAATAAAAGCTGCCTTGAATTGTAAGGATTGATTAGAATAAACGCTCTCTTGAATTGTAAAACGGAGTATGCAGTATACATAATTTATTGCCCTTGTCCCAAAATGTACATGCGTAGCGCTATCTCGCCAACACACAAGTGAGTTCTACAGCATCTCAGAGCAATTAAGAACATGGATGCTAATTATCCAGTTGCCCGTCATTTACTGGAATTCAAAGAGGGAGATGTTAAATGGTTGAAATACATTGTGATTGATTGTGTACCAAGAAGTATGAGAGGAGGAGACTATGAGAAAGAGTTGAGGAAGTTGGAGTCTATTGATGGAACCCCAAGTGTTGAATATCGTTTAGGAGATGTACATACATTTATAAGGCTGTTTATTGTCTGTGGCTAATTTCAACATTTGGGCTGCTATATTTTTATTTGTTTTTATATGTTTTTCAGAACTATAGCCTGACAGATAGGAAGATGGATCTGTCATTATAGGATTTAAGATGCTGGACTAAGTATTTTGAAAATGATGTGTGAGAATTAAAAATACTATTGCTCGCATTGGACACTTTTAGGTGGCAATATGATGTAATAGTATGATCTTCAGATAATAGTGAAGGCCCACTGGGGCTTAGTGTTGACTTCGTATATTGATGATGTTGGAACATGTATAATGTTGGGCAATCTCTATTGAAAATTAAGATTTTGAATATTGACAAGTGAGAAATTAGCTGATTCTGATTTAGTCAAATCCATGGTATCCACATGGTCTGGACAACATAGGCCCTCATTCTGACCCTGGCGGTCTTTGACCGCCAGGGCGGAGGACCGCGGGAGCACCGCCGACAAGCCGGCGGTGCTTCAATGGGGATTCCGACCGCGGCGGTAAAGCCGCGGTCGGACCGGCACCACTGGCGGGGTCCCGCCAGTGTACCGCGGCCCCATTGAATCCTCCGCGGCGGCGCAGCTTGCTGCACCGCCGCGGGGATTCTGACCCCCCCTACCGCCATCCAGATCCCGGCGGTCGGACCGCCGAGATCCGGATGGCGGTAGGGGGGGTCGCGGGGCCCCTGGGGGCCCCTGCAGTGCCCATGCCACTGGCATGGGCATTGCAGGGGCCCCCGTAAGAGGGCCCCTAAATGTATTTCACTGTCCGCTGCGCAGACAGTGAAATACGCGACGGGTGCAACTGCACCCGTCGCACAGCTTCCACTCCGCCGGCTCGATTCCGAGCCGGCTTCATCGTGGAAGCCTCTTTCCCGCTGGGCTGGCTGGCGGTCTGAAGGAGACCGCCCGCCAGCCCAGCGGGAAAGTCAGAATTACCGCCGCGGTCTTTCGACCGCGGAACGGTAACCTGACGGCGGGACTTTGGCGGGCGGCCTCCGCCGCCCGCCAAGGTCAGAATGAGGGCCATAATGTTTTAAAATTATTATTTTAAGTTAATGTTACTCCCTAATTTCCAAATGTACTATATGACTGATTGACCCAAGAGATAAAATCGATGACAAATTAAAAATTACATTTTAGGGAATGCTGTACAGTCATTATGTTTATATTTATGCTGTGAACCTATACTTCTGCACTATTATGCACATTAAATGATTGGAACTGCTTTTGGAGTACTGTGGGGAGAGAAGAAGCTATATATATATATATAGATATATATATATATCTATATATATATAGTAACTGAAAAAAACAAAGGTTAAAGTGATGTTATAGTTAGGTGAATGCCAGTTGCAACATACCACTAAAACAACACACACTGAAATCATCAGTTGCAGTTAACTGAAGTAATTTAATTTTATGGTTGGTGTCCCCACACCCGTGCACCCTCACCTTTTTGTAATGTTATGGGCCACAGGGAGAACCCCCAGGTCCTACTGGCACCTCCTGGCTCCCCAGCCAAAGTCCATCCTGGGTGCTGGCAGGAGCAGACTCTATTCCTTTGCTCCCCCCAACAGGAGCAGCTTTTTTCTCTGCTCACATCAGGTGGGAGACAATCTGTGTTCCCAGCATAGGAGAGTACAGACAGGGAATTATATTTGTACTCCCTGCCTACACCTTCCCTGGTAGGGAACAGCAGTGTTTGAGGATTCGGGTGCCTGGGACACTGCTGTCATCAGGCCTCAGGAGATGAGGTCACCTTGGCCATAGGATGACTCGGGGAGGGGAGCCACATGCATGTCTGTCTCCCTCCCCTTTAAACTTTAAAAGCAATCAGCCCCAGGGGATGGGGTTCCCATGCCCTAAAAATAGCTCAGGAAGTGGGGCTGCGATCCCATTTAAACAATTTTGAAGCAACCCCCAGGTATTGCCTAATCTATGGTGTTTAAAATTAAAAAATGTGCCTGCCTTTTTCATATTTTTCTACTGGTACTGTGGATCCTCTGTCAATATGCGGTACAGGTAAAAAACCATATTTTTATTTGGTCCTGGTGGAATCCTCTGGGACCCCCCCCCCCAAACCAGACGTAGGGGGACAGAGTATTAATCTGTTGGGTCCATAAATCCTGTGCGACTGAATATACATAAAATTTAAACCTTAATTTTTCAAAAACTACTGAACGGATTTACGCCACATCACAAAAAGCACACTTTCTGGTTCAAGAACTAGCATTCTGACATTTCGGCTATAGCTGTGTCTAATTTTAATATGGAAAATTGCATTGGGAAAATATATCATGCTCCCTTATTCTCTGACCTTCCTTTGACAGATCACTTCTAAGCTTTCCAGAAGGAGTTGAGTTAGGTGAAACTATTTAAACAAAAGTTTTATGGAGATTCCTCAAATGGCAAACTAACAATCAATTTTCTATGAAACGTAGCCCTAACTATAACTACTCAGTGGCAAATAAAGACGGATAGAGAGACAGAGAAAGAATTCACTTTGACTGGAAATAATATTAACAGCTAAAACTCTGGGATTTTTCCTAACCAGTTGCTCAAGAGAGTAGTAGAAAAAAGGAATGTGGTTATCTTTTGTTGAGAACAAGAACATTTTCAAATCAAATCAAAATTCCTTTATTTCGGTCACGAGAGTGGTCATAAGAGTATAATAAATGAGAACATTAGAGAGCATATCATTTTAAAAAGTACATCAAAGATAAGATCAGATTGATTTAAAAAAAACTTCCTAAGACAGCATTGAATTTCTCCTTTTAATGGCGCATTTCAAACAGCAGCAGATGTTGATACAATTAGAAGGAGAATCCAACAATTGGAAATATTCTAGGACAGCCAGAGAGTTCCTAATGCCCTGGGTTCTACCTGCTAAATTCCTGGTAGAATTGACAAAGGAAGATGAAGTGTAGTAGGTTTTGGGTCAACACTTCCTCACAGGGACGGATTTGAATGCTAGCTGCTTCATATTGACCTAAGGGAAAACATAGGTGCCACCTCACAAATGCTAGCCTAAATTATGTCAAAAGCATTCAGACCCATGGGGAGTCAATCCACCCCAAGTATGGACCCATACCCGTGGACGCATGGAAGATAGCATGCCCCCTAACTGTGGTTTTAGAGAGTTCACTCAAATCTCTGTTATCTTGTCTATTTTCTTTGAACAATATCTTAACCCTGGACAGATCTTGCTTTACCATCCTCAGGGTGGATTAGAGGTGGGATTCCCCCAGATCACATAACCCAGGCTTCACAGACTGCAGCTGGGGAACTGATATCGCCCTGTCACATTTATAGCAGTCCCACACTATTTCCCTGTTAAAGGAGGCATGCACGTTTGCCCATAGAGAGCACCACAGTAACAGGGGGACTAGATTAATGGCACCTTCTACATAATCCACCCCAAGCTCACAGTGGGTTATATGTGTGGTGCAAGTTGGTGGAACCCCCCAAGAGTCTTCTTAACAGCCTGTTTTGTTCACCTTGAAAGTGCTTAGAATTTGTAAAGCCCTACAAGTCAGCACTGTATAATAAGATGGGCAGGCACTTTCTCTTATAGATCTCCAGGAGGGGAACCATGTGTTTTTTTCCAAAGCGCCTAGCCAAATTGATAGACTAGGTGGGTTTACACCTCACAGCAGAGATACAAGGTCCCCCAGTTCCCTTTGAGTCAAAGACTATACCCAAGTAAGAAAACTCAGGGGTAAGGCTCACTGGATTCCCAACTATATCAATATCCCTAATTTTTATGTGCCCAAAATTGCATGCCATTGTAAATGTTTTTGAGCAGTTAGTGGCCAGACCTATGGATCTGATGAAGGAGACAAACCTGACAATTAGTGTTTGCAGGCCTCTGTGCGTTGTAGCCAACAGAACTGTGTTGTTGTTGTACAGCAGGACGAGAACCTTTTTTCCAACTACAATCAGAACGTCCACATCTCTAGCAGACAAGGCTGGGTCGAGGCTGTTAATACGAACAAAAATAGCAGGGGGGCTAAAATGCAATCTTGGCCGCACCCTATGTCCTTTCTTAAATTCCTCCACTCTTTCTCGGAGGGGCCATACCTGGCTGAGTCAGAGAGGTTGTAGTGGAGAGCTGTAAGGAACAAGACCGGGTCAGCATGTAATTCATGCCTGGCAATGGTAAACTTGCTTATCGGCAAGTGAAGGTTTAAACATTGCTCCAATGCACCAAGCCCCTCTCGGAAACCATACTGCACCTCCGACAGCACACCAGTGCCCCCCCCCACACACACAACGATTTGACCCAAAAACACCCTACCAACTATTTTTACAGCTGAGTCCAAAAGTGAGATTTGACAGTAACATGCAGGTGATTGTGGGTTGACTTTCTTAAACACAGGAATGATGATGGCTGAGCGCCAGGATTGGGTTAAGCCAGTCTTACGTAGGGCATTAAAGCTGTTGCAGAGTAAGGGGGCCCAAACATCCGGGATGTTTTGTAGAGGTCCATAGGCACACCGTCTGAGCCAGGGGCCTTCTTACATGGACTACTATTGTTGGCCCCCTTAACATCCGCCAGAGAAAATTCCAAGGCCAGAGGAAACACCTCCCACTACTCCATCCCCTCCACATCTCCTGAGGATCCATAAACTGATTTAAAGTGGTCAACCCATGACTCCTGGCTGATAGTGGTGTCGCGTAGGCTCTCATTATTCTAATGAGACTACTGGATTTTGAGCAGCAGGAGTGTCCGCTGTGTGGGAGACTGAGTCTAACCCACTGCAGGTGACACCTGTCACTCTAAATCCGGGAAAGCTCCGGCTAACTAGCATTGCCTCATCCCTACCACAGGATAGTGATGATTGGGCAGCCGAGCGCATGACATACTAGGCTTCTCAGGGAAGTCGTGGTCACTCAGGTCCCATTCGGTTCTCTCATTTACAAATTAGTCTCATATATAAATGACAAATAGAAGCAGTATATGTTTCAATTTATTAGTTTAATAAAATGACTGCATCTTAGATAGCAAAGCGTGTGCTGCAATAACAAGGAGGACACAACATGACAGTATTAAAATGGTGATGAGAAGAGTGAAGCATAAAAACAACGCTATCACATTGTCACTATAATCGAAGGTCTATTTCCTATCTAAGTTATAATTTGAGCACAGCATGTTAAGCTCTAATTCTGCCTTTCAGGTTCCCCTGGGAAGACATCAACCCTTATACCCCCATAGCAGAGGCCTGTGGTCTGCGTTAGCATCTGTAGCGAAGCATTCAGCAATCAGCATACCGTCATGGTTCCCCGGCTGGAGTCTCCCTCTAACGTGTAAGGGACAAGGAAGTGTTTATATAACAACACAGCTGCTGTTCTGAGAAAATGTCCCTATGTAAGGATGTGTATTTTCTACGAATGTTGGAGACTAAACTTCTACCACGTTCACCAGCTGTGGTGGAAGTCCTCAGTACCACGGACGTCTCCGCATACAGTATTGAGGCGTCAATATATATAATAATGAGACAGAGATACTCCGTAGGACCCGTAAATTAGAGCCTGACCAAATGTTGGCGGCGCCATGTTGCGTAGGCTCTCATTATTCTAATGAGACTACTGGATTTTGAGCAGCAGGATAGTCTGCGGTGTGGGAGACTGAGTCTAACCCACTGCAGATGACACCTGTCGCTCTAAATCCGGGTTTTGCTCTGGCTAACTAGCAGTGCCTCATCCCTACCACAGGATAGTGATGATTGGGCAGCCGAGCGCATGACATACTAAGCTTCTCAGGGAAGTCGTGGTCGCTCAGGTCACATCCGGTTCTCTCATTTAAAACTTAGCCTCAAATATAAATGACAAACAGAAGCAGTATATATTTCAATGATTAGTTTAATAAAACGACTGCATCTTAGATAGCAAAGCATGAGCTGCAATAACCAGGATGACACAACATGACAATATTAAAATGGTGACGAGAAGAGTGAAGCATAAAAATAACGCTATCATATTGTCACTATAATCGAAGGTCTATTTCCTTTCTAAGTTATAATTTGAGCACAGCATGTTGAGCTCTAATTCTGCCTTTCAGGTTCCCCTGGGAAGACATCAACCTCCATACCTGAGCAAAGGCTTGTGGTCTGCGTTAGCATCTGTAGCGAAGCATTTAGCAATCAGCATACAGTCTTGGTTCCCTGGCTGGAATCTCCCTCTAACGTGTAAGGGACAAGGAAGTGTTTATATAACAAAACAGCTGCTGTTCTGAGAAAATGTCCCTACGTAAGAATGTGTATTTTCTACGAATGTTGGAGACTAAACCTCAACCACATTCACCAGCAATGTACCAAACTGTAGCCTTGAATGAAGCACAGAGGGATCAAGAATGTCTTGTTTGAGAACACAGTGCTGGGCTAGGCAAAAACAGTTAGATAGATAAAAATAAAACAAGACCGTAAACATGGTTATTGTAAAAATAACAATGCAAAGCCGAATAAAATATATCTAGGTTAAAGTGCTCAGCGGCCTAGTGTGTTAAAATAACATGCATGCAGCTATAACTAAAATGGCTACACAACAGTGGTAATCACGGTATTAGATTGGACCCCCACCAACCTGTTTTCCTGACTACAGCCCAAAAAGCTCTAGAATCCTTCAGCCTGCAGGCCCGCTCCAAATCCTCCCAATGATAAGCTTGTAATTGCCTCTGCGTAGCCCTGCACACATCCCTATAGACCAGCCTGCACCAACGCACTCTCAACACATATCTTGGGACAGGCTTCAGAGCCTTGTGAAGATCCCTAGAGGTTTTTCTACAAGGAAGGTGAAACCAAGAGGGGCCATCAGGCCCGGATTTACCAATCTTCATTAACAAATCCCTAACTGTCCGACTGAGGTCAGCGAAATGGGAGGCAACTTCATGACGGCATTCTGATGGCTCCAAGCTCACAAGATTCGGGGGAGGGAGTTTGAGCTCAATTTCCCTAAGAGGACAGTTTTATCTACACTTCTCCAAACCTGTATCCATGGTTTGTGGGGGCATGATAGCTGGTCTGCTCCACCGCACAGCCCGGTATACCCAATTCCAGTCACAGGGGGTTATTGTTGTAATACAGGCTTGGCTCGATTTTGGCTCCCAAAATGTAAGAACAGAACTCATGCTTAACCAAAATATAGTCTATTACTGAAGAGCTCACTTCTCTCTCAAAGGTTACCTTGGATGAGTAGAAGGGATCAAAAATCTCTACTATGTTAATCACATTGATTAGTTTAATGAGATGAAATACAGCCTATCCCTGCTTATCTCTGGAATGGCTAGAGCAGTCAGAGGACAGTTTTTCAAAGGAATTTAGGGAGTGTTCCATTTGAACAGGCCCCAATTTAACTTTAAAATCTCCCCTAAAATAATATTAATCTATGACAAAAGTGGGCCAGACGTTCCTCCAGGCTTGAAATAAAATCCTGCAGCTCTTTGATGTATGTGGGGTGGTCTGTCTCAAAAAAGCTATTATAAAAAGTGAGTACAACAATGCCATTTTGCCAATTAGTAAAGAAGGCTTAAATAAGGAAGCTATCTATAGGAATCACAGATATAGAGCAGTCTAGTGTGACTTTAAACCAAGTTGTTAGCCCGACTTTAGCTGGGCAGCAGCATCGCAGTATGCGGATCAGAGTATGCCTGATACCCATCATGTATAATTTCCTCGATTGCCCCAGTCTCCTGAAATAATATTATATTGTGTTCCTGTATATAATTTTCACAGACTTAATAACCCTGTTTACTGGCCAAACCTGTATTGTTCCAAATAAGAAGATTTACACCACTTTGTCAATTCCCGGGGGACCTAGAAGTAATTACTCTAGGCATCAGGACCCCTGCATTTGTGATCCGCTGAGTAATAATAGAGATGGGGAAGACTGAATTAAAGGGCTATTGGGTGGGTGGGGGCTGGGTTCCACAACCTGAGGAGGCGCTAGAGCATTAAGGTTGCTAAGTCAATCAATATCAGATAGGCCCTCTAAAGGAATAAAATTGTTGGAAATAGGCACACCAGAAAAAATAGACACCTTAGGCGTTGAGGAATAATTTCCAGACAAATTCCTATTAAAAAAAACCCTTACGGGAAAAATCTTGATCTGGCCCAGGAGATGAATAGGATGCCCTGTGTGCCCCCAACAGTTGACTTGCCAAGCTGGGGTTCCTAAAAGTGACAATTATGCAATCTCCCTCCAGTTCCTTATGCATTTTCCCACTTCAGCCCAACATTCTGGCCATTAGAATATCGAACAGTACACTACCTTGGAACATGGTGTTTACCCTAAGCCAGTGTGCCACCTTGTTAATCAATTCCAAAGTGGTCTCTTTAGCTTTTTGGAGCCGTCTAGGGATTTCAGCTAAAATGGGCATGTCTGCGCAAGCAGCCGGGGGATGTCACATGTGGAAGGTCCACCCTCGGGGGGTTGAACTTTCCCCCTCGGAGCTGAAGGTTTTTCACTTGAGTGAGAACCTTGAGTGGGCCCACTCTGACTATGTTTGTTCACTAGTGTAATTAAATCTTCGGGGGGGGCAACTGGGCCAAGGTGAGGGGCCTTATTGGATGCTTCAGACAAAGACTGAACCCTCTCATCCTGAGTGGAACAAACAGATTGCAAAGTGACTTCAGCTTCAATAGCGGCATGGCAGGGGGATCTTGGACGATCTGGGCTGATCTTAGGGCTAATATTTGCTCCTGCTACGCTCCCAATTACCCCGCACCCTCTCCCCCCCATAAGTCATATTGGACAGTTTATGCTTAATTCGCCCCAGTCTGTCGTTAACTCCCTTCATTTTAGAGTCAATAACTTCCATGATTTCTCTTCCCAGTTGCTTAAGGAGAACCTACATAGCCTCTTCACAGGAGTGAGGGGTTGGTACATTTTTAGTAAACTACAGTATTTCAGAAACACTGATACCTTCTACATCTAAGTTTGAAGGGGTCAGGGATTTGCACATCAACCTGCAGTTCCAAGTGGATCACATATTCTTTAGGTCATCCATTGCTTGCTGCAAAACAAAAGAACACCCTCTTTATTTTTTCCTTGCAGATATTTTTGTTTTGACCTTGTGCTTATGAATTGATCTGCCCAGCGTCCAGATACTAGACGTAGCACACATATTCCAAGGATGAGAAAATCAGAGCCGTCACTCCCTCTATCACAGCCACTCCACCTCTCCATCATTCTCGTCCCTCCTCCGCTAGGATCCTCTCAATCCCTCTCTTTCACACTCTGCCACCGGAAACCAGTACACAGCATGTCAGCGGAGCAGCATTCTACCCGGAGCCCCGGGCGCCTCAGAGGAAAGTGTGGCGGCGGTGCACTCGGCCCGCCAGAGCTCCGGAGTGCGTCCAGAGCACGTCGGAAAAAAGGCCCGCAGTGGAGTGGTGTAGAAGTGGCACACTGCACCTGCTGGAGCTCCGGAGTGAATTAGGGAGCGGCTTGCGGCTCCTCCCGTGGACCCCTGCAGAAGCAGCCCAACCGGGTGCAGCTTGCAGGGGGGGCAAGGGGGAGTTTAGCCACACTCATTGCCGCATTCATTGCCACCACTACAGCCGCCTGAAAACCGTCTGGGAAGAACCAGACTCCCCTCCTAGCACTTCTGCCTTTGTTACTGCTGGGTTCTAGGAGGATTGGCGATCTGTCAACCGCACACAAAACACTGGCAACACACCAGCAAGCATACCGGTTAGAAGAGTCTCTGGCTCCCCCCCCCCCCCAGGAACCCCCCAGGGACGTGGAACTGGGATCCCATCACATTCCCACAGCCCATAGTTTGGATGAACTGCGAAGCTTGGAGCAGGCCGCAGGGGGGCTGCAGGGGGCAGTAGGGGGGAGGCACCTGAGGTGCCAGAGGTGTCAGAGGTGGTGGGAGAGGCTGCAGAGAGGTCAGCAGTCGCCCAGGAGTGGAGTGGGAGCGCCGTCCATCGCTCCCCCTCCTCGCTCGCTGTGCTCCTCCCTGGGCTTTACCCTGCAGCTTCCTCCATTGCCCACCTTGCCCCGTCCCTTCATTGCCCACCCCATCTGGACTTCTGCTGGACCGCTGCACCAAGCATTTCCAACGCTCCAGGTGGCATGCTCTTGCCCCTCCACTGCCTCCATCGTTCACCTAGTGCCAGTCCAGTGCAATGTATCCCACGGGCGTGGAGGAGAGGCGGTGCCCAGAACCCAAAGCCAGATTGAACAAGGCACCCGGCGCACTAGTGGGTCAATGACAAGGACGCCTACAGCACGCAGCACACAAGGAGGGTGTCCGAGATAATCAAGTGCACCAACCTCCCTAGCAGCCCCAGCAGCCCTCAAAGGTGATGCCCAAAAGGAAATCCAATACTTGTCGACAAGGGATGGGGGACAGCTCGACCCCACCACCAAAGTGCACAGGGGGGCACGCTACTTATTTAATGACCGACAGGGTGCTCAAAGAAGAGGAGCCCCTCCCAGATAAGGCATCAACACAGGTCCGACAGGCCCGACTCGAAGGAAAGGACTCCATAGTTCAATTCCTCCGCAGAACAGCAACTGGGAGTCCAGAGCTGGGAAGAGAGTATGCACGGCCGCATGCAACAGAGGAGGAAGTAGACAGCCATACTAGCAGAGGAGCAAATTCCCCTGCACGGCACAAACTCAGCAGATATATCTACAGGGGGGGTTAGTGCCCACTGTCTCTCTCATGCCCACGCTAATAGCTGGTCATCAAGATTCCGCAGCCTTCAATTTTTCCCCTTCACAAGTAGGCACAGCACTATGGCCACCCACGAACAGAGTCTTCTCCACTACAGCAGATAACGTCACTCTGTATCACAATTCTGTGGTGGACTGCTCCCCTCCAGGGGTTACAACACTAGTACCATTGAAGAAAGATCTCATTGTCACAGTGGACAGGGCCAACCAGTACATCAACAAGCCCGTGGAACACACTACTGCAGGGATTGGCCACGAAATGCATAACCTGACCACAATCGCCCAAGTAGTCCACGCAGTGATTGGACCTTGGTACAAGCTGAGCTGACAGAGGCAGCCAATCCCCCAGAGCTATCATCCTCACCCTGCGGCAAGTCAAAATTTTTGCCATTTACCTAGGGCAGGCCTAGTCTCACGATCAGGAGCTAGGGGCACTGTCTGAGCAGTTCCTTAACAACTTGGAGCAGATTAACAGAACACTCTGCCTTACCACAACAGGAACAGCAACAACAGCAAAGAAACATTATGACAAGGATGAGGCTTGAGGCGGTCCATCTGCCAGAACAACTCCACAGTGTTCCACAAATGCACAAGAGCTGGTGGCCATCAGAGCCTCCCAGGATACTATGGCCAGGGCGCTTCTATGTCAGTCAAATAAAATGGAGTTGCAACTGGACTTGTTTCAGTCTCTGGCCACACATCTGCTTGAAATTAGAAAAAAAGTAACAAATATGGAGAATCTCCTCATTACCACAATGAAGGGAGCCCAATGTTCTTACTCTCCGATCCTTGAAAAGTTATGCGCCCTATCAAACATTCTGCATGAACTAGTTGAAGTAGCCAAGGAGACTCTCAGAATAGATAAAGCTACCATAGCCACCTTCCTTCCCCAAAGGTGTCAATTCGTCCAACCAGCCCTCGCTCAAGGCCAAAACACCATTATAGCAAGAACAAACACAAGCAGCTCACCATGTTTAGCTCCTGGGGATAATGGCCCAACTCCAGTCATCGTTCCCAGCCCAGGCAGGGACACATTGCCCCACGCATGCGAGAAACAGGAAATTAAGGCTGACAGCGTAATTACAATCACCGGTGAAACAACAATATTAAGCACTTCCCCTGTCAAGACCACCCAAGTTTCACCCACAGCACTTACAAGGAGAACAAGAAAGAAACAGAAAAAAACAAGCCAGGAAACATAGGTGCCAAACGAGATCAATCAAAAGGCACAAAATAAACAACGTCCCAGAAATAAGTCAGTGGCACCGTGAAGTATTTCCCATTGTTTCAGGCACGCACTTTACCAATAGGCCAGCAACAAGAATATGTGGTGGAACTGACGATGGCTCCACAACGTAGGGAGGGGAAAGTCACATCCTGGGCACAAACATCATTACCCGTCTCACCGCGGTCATTGCCATCGCTTCAATCACAAGAACAAATCGTAGCGCCAATAATGCTGACCTCTAGAGAACATGAAGCAGGAGAAACCGTTGGGTCGTGCATGACTTTAGCTAGCAGCAAAAGCGGCACCAATCGCCTCACCAATTATCGCAGGGGCTCCAAACCCTCCAAGGACCTTAGAATTCAACATGCAACATCATGCCCTCAAACAATATCAGTAAGGACCACAATAGATTCCACCTGCACGGAAGGGGCAAGGGAGCACTCCACGCCACACAGCATACGGAACTACTATAAAGACCGGCAAATGGCCCCAAAGAGGAAACAACCACACCGGCTCTTAGAGACGGCAGGTACCACTGGCATTGTGGACGATAGAGAGCAGGCACACAGTGGTAAATGCAATTCATCATGTCTCCACTGGCAGAGATCCCATCCACTGGGTCAGACTGGAAGAACTGCCAGTGGGACAGGCTACACCTGACCCAGCAGAGCAGGATACTCTGGACCTGGTGTTCATCCCTCATTATACCTCAAATGTCACATAGATATTCTAAATAGAGGGAACTTACTGCGTCTATTTACTCAAATTCCATCTTTTAGGCACATCACGTGGGATGGGTAAGGTTTGAGCCCCCTGCACTGAATGCAACAAACGAGATCACAACAACAACTTGGAAGACTGTGGCACAGAGGGCCGCTGTCTGGGATGCAAGGGAATCTTTTGCAGACTGGGGCATTGAACTATACATCCCCCTGCTTGATAAATATCCGTTCATTCTATCAAACACTGCTCCCTTTCAAAAGAGGAAATCTGTTCTAAGAGGCTCAAATGGGGGTCAGAATCATGGGACCAAAACAACTGTGACCCCGCAGACCATGACCATAGTCTGCGCACAAAACCGAAGAGAGGTTCATACGGTGACACAAATATACCTGCAAAGCAAGCAGAGGGATTGGGAAGACTCAAGGTGTTGGTCCTAGTACCAATGGGACCATAGAGCATCATCCTTCACGATCACGGAAAACACTGTCATTTCTGTCATGGAATGTGGCAGGCCTCAGGAGTATCAGTAGATCTAGTTAGGCCATGTCCTACCTAAACTCTAATGACATTATCTGTATGCAAGAAACCTGGGAATGTGCTCCTTCTCTACTGCCAGGCTATTACAAAACATTCCAGTCAGCTACGCGTCCCAGCTTTTTTGGTCGGCCACTGGTGGATTATCCATCTTCATCAAACATGTGGGATGTCTGGTAACCACTGAGATTACCATTAATAGTAAAATGGCCCAAGTAATCACAATCAGAGGTGTGAACATTGTCCAGAAAAATGTGGCTCTCATACTAATCAACTGCTACATAAATGCCCAAAGGATATTCAAAGTAGTAAAAATCCTCGAACTCCTGGAAAACTTGGAAACTATCATCTTCAGTCACCCCGGCCACGAAATAGTTATGATGGGTGATTTCAATGTACACAGACTTGATGTAAAAACAGAGGACCTCCCCTTGGATAGAGGCCGTCAATTACTCCAAAATTTCTTTACAACTTTTAGCTTATCATCAGCCTGACAGAAGCAAAGGGTCAATCAGAATAGGCGCCTCCTTCCTCCGTCATTCAAGGGAGGCTCAACCATCGACTATATGTACCTTTTGGAAAAGCTCAATTATAGACATAGCCACGTTAAAATCACTGAGAGAGTGGAGAGCGACCATAATCCCATGAAATGCATAACTGAATTACAAACTCAAGCAGCTGAGCTGCATGTAGTGGCAGGGACCTCAACGGGCATAGAGCAAGTACACCTGGTGAGAAAAATCAAATGGGGACCAGAAGATTCTTCTCAAATAATCCTATGGCTAAGAACCTCGCCCTGGGAACCAAACTCGATCCTAGAATGGTGGATAAAGTCAGTGGGTGATTTACACACGCTGTTGCTGGGTAACTCTCGGCGTGCACAAGTAACTCACTCATCCGAAGAAGCATAACAACACAAATGGACAAAAACGTGCATAAAACAAAGCAGGCTCTCCGCAGAGCCCTACGTAGGCACAAGCAAAAGCATACACCGGACACAAAGGCACAAGTATTAAACAGCAGAAGAGCCCTTAAGAAACGCATATGGGAGCTTAAGGGGGAAAAAGATAAGAAGGAATGTGGCATCTTATTCCATCTCCTAAAAGACCCAAATCATGCCCGCTTCTGGGACTATGTAAACAAGAAAAGAAATGGCTACCTTTTCCACGATTATGACAGAGAATGTCATAAAAAGGACTAGGAAGGATGGAGCGCCATCACCCAATGGTTTACCAGCTACACTGTTCAAATGCACCCCATCGGACTGGGCATACCACCTGGCCACAGTCCCGGAATCCTGGAGAGGTTCTATACTGTGTCCAATCTATAAAAAGGGGGACCGCACACTAGCTGCAAATTATCGATTAATTGCCCTCCTGGACGTGGAGGCAAAAATGTATGCACGACTACTGTTGGACCAATTGGAAGCCTGGGTAGAAGAGCGCCAAATTCAGACATTCTTTCAACCGGGCTTTAGATCGGGGGCTTCGACAGTGGACAATATTGTGGCACCTGCATACCTACAGCACCAGGCAGTCAACTTCAGTCATCAGCTGCTATTTTGCTGCTTTGTTGATTATAGTGTGGCCTTAGACATGGTTGACCATGAAACCCTGTGGAAGAAGCAGTTAACATGGGGCATTCCCACATACCTTTTAAAAGCCATCATTTCACTGTACTCCAGTTAGGGTTCCTCACAGGGCCCAGGTCATTATCATGGGAAATAGAAAAAATAGAGGCCAAAGCAGGGATGTGTTTTGGCCCCATTACTGTTTAATTTGTATACTGCAGATCTGGAGAAATATTTGTAAACTAGTATTCTGGGTCTACCTAAGATGGCCCCCTCAAGACTCCAAATCATCCAGTATGCGGATGATATCATGATAATGGACTGTACGAAAATCGGACTACTGTGAGCCCTAAATGCCCTGAATACTTTCAATAAGGCCCATCAGTTGCAGGTCAACCAAGAAAAGACTAAAGTCCTTATATTTGGAAGGTTCAAGAACAAAAAACGCATAACCTGGCAATTGGAAAGTCAGATCATCCGTACAGCAAGGAAAATACAATTACTTGGGGGTGTGGTTCACAGAAAACAACATGGTAGGGGCACAGAAAAACCCAATTAGACATGAGGCTGCTGCCATTACATACAAGCTCACCAATTTGAATAACCGACTCAGAAGCGCCTCGGCTTCACCAATGCTGAGAATAATAAAGGCGACATTACTCCCTGCTCTGCAATATGGCTCCCTGGCATTTCCAGGGTCCTTAGAATCCACCATAGAACAGGCCCACTGCAGTGCGTACCTAAATATTTTACAACAACCAAAGTACACACGTCGTACCAGGCTCAGATTGGAAATGGGCCTAAAGTCACAGCAGATAGATTGTCAAGCTGCAATCTTGAAATATGACATCAGTCTCAGGAAGGCCGACTCGCTTATGTTAAAGCATCACCTGAGAAGGATTTTGGAGACTCCTGGTAATCTGTGGCACACACAACTAAGTAAAACACAGAAGACTTTCGAAATGGGCAATTCCATCCAGCTATCAGACGCAGTCCCTACAGTGTTTGGAAAACAATGATTAACAAAAGAGCAAAGGAACTCTCACAAGAGTCTGATTTATTGTTAATTAAATCACCTACAACAGTGCCCGCGTTAAATGATTCCTATTTGGTCGGAGCCCTTCAACCATACCTCCTAGCAGCAATAAACGCAAGCACACAGCATCAAATTCTTTATATGCGAACATTAGTCCTCCCAATTCATGACTTTAACCCTTCTTGGTCCGCACATAGGCTAAAAAGCCCCTGTAGGCTCTGCTCTTATCATCAGAAAGCTAGCTACACCTTCTGTGCTGCTGTCCCAGATTAACAGCTGAAAGAAGACAGTTAATAATTCCACTGGCTCAGGGAACATGGTCCTGTATGGAGGTATCCAACCTTTGCTTCTCACATTCCGTGCCCTGGGCCTTGGCAAGATGTGCAAAAATTGTGACTGCTCTCAGGAGGCTGTTAGCTCAGGCAGCTGGAATATATAACACAGCACACAAGGGTTCTAATCGTGTGTAAGCATTCCCTTGTTGCAAATGAGACAGTACTTAGACAATTTTACTGGTTTATTTTTATTTTATTTTTACTTTTTTATTTTAAATTTAAATTGTATTACCTTTATAATGAATTTGAATGGTGCTGTTCTTACTTTCATTTGTAATGGTTTTAATTAACTGATCAATAAAAATGACAATGACAATGAAAATCAGAATGATGCTGTAATACCGCACACAGTAAATACAATGTGTTGTGATATCCATATTAATTGGGGGTGCTATTATCACATTAAATTCCTCCAGGACATGTAATGAGCCTATACAAAAACTGTATTTCTGTAGGTATATAGTCCATTTTAGTTGGCAATTGGGTTATAAGTAGAGAGAGGGGGTAAAGCCCAACTGAAGCAGCAACTACAGGTTCTGTCAGGCTGGAGTCATAAGCAGACTCCAAATTAAACTGTGCTTAAACCTCTGGTAGCTTAGCAGAAAGCAATCAGGCTTAACTTAGAGGCAAGGTGTAAAGTATTCAGGCAGCACTTTAAAGAGTAATGAGGTGAAAACACAACACAAACAAACCCCACACCAATTTAGAACAAAAAAAGAAACTGTAATAAAGTATTTGAGACCAACCCAACACAAATACAATTAGTAGAACCGGAGATATGCAATTTTAAAGTTTTAAGTAAAAATAGTACCTAGAAGCACAAAGTGGCAACTGTGTTTATCTGGTCGCCCTGGACTGGGACAAAGTCATGAGTTCTGGCTGCACACAATGCAGTGCAGGCCATATCTAGGGACCAAGTTAAGCCTGATGAACAAAGTACCTTATAACCTGGTTTGCAGAGCATTGGAATATCCCAGGTTGAGGATATGTCATGCAGTGGTAGTTCCAAGGAAGCTGCAGGGCTGCGATGCAGAATCCTGTGTTATCATCTACGATGCTGTTGAAGAGGGACTTGCGATGCGAAGTCCACTGTTGAAGATGCTTCCCGCGCTGGCAATTCTGAAGAAGCTGCAGGGCTGTTATGTCAAGTTCTGCGTCATCATCAAAGATGCCATTGACAAAGGGCTTGCGATGTGTCAAGATGCTTAAGGGATGTGTCATCTCACGGTGGTTCTGCAGAGACTGGGGGCTGCAGTGCGAGGCCTGGAGTTGTGAATGCATCTCAAACCCCTTTGTGGTTGGCTGGGCAGAGCCTTTGTGATGTAAAAGGGTGGTAGGATGACAGCTCCTCCCCCTCCTCAATTCAGAGATTTCAGATCCTACCAACACGTTGTCTCTTTTGTCTCACAGTCTGGGAGCAATATACAAAGACCAACTGCCAGCTACACCTAGTCATGTAACCCAGGATACAGGCTGCAGGCAATAAATGATTCAGAAAAGAAAATGCAACTTTCTAAAACTGTCATTTTCAGAATTGTGACTCAAAATCCAACATCACCATTAACAAGAGTATTAAATTACAATCCCTTAGATACCAAATGCAACATTCCGATCTGCTCCCAATTGAAAGTTATCACTTATTACATTTAATAATGTAACCCAATTTTGTACTATGAGCGAGGTAAGCCTTTCAGTAGTGAAAAACTAATTTAAGAGGTTTTCACTACCAGGACATGTAAAAGTTAAAAGCACATGTCCCACTTGTAAAATACACTGCACCCTGCAATGTAGTCAATTTAGGGCATACCCTAGCGGTGAGATATATATATTACAAAGGAAGGTTTAGGCCTGGCAAAAGGTTTATTTTGCCGGGTCGAAATGGCAGTTCAAAACTGCATACACAGGCTGCAATGGCAGGCCTGAGACTTGTTTAAAAGGGCTACTTATGTGGGAGCACAATCATTATTGCATGCCCACTAGTAACATTTAACTAACAGGCCCTGAGTACATGCAGTAAGTACCAGTTTCCTAGGGACTTAGAAGTACATTAAATGTGCTAATTGGATGTAAGCCAATTTTACCATGTTTAGACGAAAAAGCACACATACTATAGCACTGGTTTACAGTGAGAAATAGTGCAGAG
Organism: Pleurodeles waltl; assembly: GCF_031143425.1. Classification (NCBI taxonomy): domain Eukaryota; kingdom Metazoa; phylum Chordata; class Amphibia; order Caudata; family Salamandridae; genus Pleurodeles; species Pleurodeles waltl. The sequence goes on along the minus strand of NC_090445.1, from coordinate 1,196,174,663 downwards.
TCCTGAGGCCAACAAATCTGTCCAGCAAAAATTGAGGAGCAAGGCAAATGGCTTAGGGGAAGACCACCCTAAGACTGACAGGTTGGACAGTTTTGGAGACTAAAACAAGCAATTACAAAGCCACTAGTTATGGCTTTTTGTTCGGAGAAATATTTTGATAACTTTGAGTGACCTCACTGTGTTGCTCCTAGATATATTAGAAAGAAAGTCTCATAATGATGCTACATCTGTATGCTTAAGGAAGTTTGTTACAAAATGCTATATAAAGCATGAAAAACACAGGACATCAAGGAGCCGTATTATGGACTGTGGCGCATTCTCCTGGATTGCGCCGGGTGCACCTTTCAAAAGCTGCGCCTGGTGCAAATAAGGAGAGTGTGCTGTATTACATTGAATGCGCTGCTCCCAGGGCAGCCGTCTACCCGCGCTGCCTGGGGGCAGGGCATTCAAATGCTTTAAAACTGCTCTGTGTTTCACTGTGCAGGCGGCAACCCGTCTGCACTTTTAAAGGGACCTCCTTGCAGACTGGAGCAGTGAGTGATCTGCACCCGACTGTAGGGGCAGGCACCACATACGTCGGGGAGGAGGGTTGCCGAACAAAGGTAGAAACAACATTTTTTTTCAAAAAGCATATACTTTGCACTACCCGTCTTCTACCGCCGTCTCCTGCTGCCTTGCTTGTCTTGTGGTGGTGGTGGGGTACTGGGGAACAGAGGCTCCCCAGAAATCCTGGCGCTGCTTACATGCTAAACATAGCTTGTAAGCAGCGTCAGGATTGGTCTGAGTGGCAGTCACTGCCGCTCAGACACGAGCCTGCGGTCTGTGCTGTTTCTCCAGCTCTGCTGTGTATACCGCTGGGTTGGAGAAACCTAAGTGTGCATGTGTGTTTGGCCGGCCTGAGACGGCCAGCCAAATACACCAGCACACTTAGGCCCATATTTATACTTTTTTAGTTAAAACAGGCAACAGCAAAACAGGTGCAAAATTACAAAATACAATTGTAAACAAAGCATGCTGGAGAGCCCAATAGAAGACTTAAACACTAGAGAAAATCAAAGTGCATCAATCCTTTTGAAAAATACTTTATTACATATTGGAAATGCAACCTCTCAGACTACGGATGCATTTTTCTTGTATGAAACTGACATTGCTGTTCAGGTCTGATAGAACTAGGTCCTGGAGCCAAAACAATCTAATTATTATTACATGACCTTCTGGCCATGGTGAGATTGCAAATATAATACTTTTCACTTTAAGGTACAATAAGTAGGTATAAGTGAATGATTTTTTTAGGGTAGTTTTTAAAATCTAAAGGTTAGAGAGGGTTAGAGAGGGAACATCTGAATACCAATGGAGAACAGGACATGGATGGCATAAGGGCAAGAATACTGAATTAATTGGAAAAACTGATGAAGAAAAAGCTTTAGTAAGGCATCAGGGTTCTTTTTTATCATTTATGTTTAATCACTTTTTAACATACAATGTTAGATAATAATCGTGAACGCATAAAATGTGATTTGATGGAGAAATAGATTATTTTGTTTGACAGCTAAATACCAGGCATTATAAAAAGTCCACAATACCTTTTCTTCCTCCTGTTACTGGGGTGACACTAAAGGGACCAATGCAGATAACTCGAACAACTGACCACATATGCCGAACTACCCCCCTGATCTCGACCCGGAGATATATGGGATCTAGTTCATAACTACCTGCTTCATAGGGAACCAGACGCAGAAGGCGCGCAGGTAACAGACACTAGACACTGCACATCTCCTTAAAGATCTTTAACACCTCTCCATACATGCATGCAATGTTGAGACTAGTCATCCTATACAATCTTGATACAACAAACGATGACATGAATCCCACACATTAACCATACATTCTACTCCCTCACTATTGAAATGAGGACACTCTAGACGTTGACATCCCAGTCCTGTAATGGCACTGCCTATGGCTAGCCTTGCTTTGTATCCGCATATGAAAATGAATTGCTGATACAAACCTTTAGGTACAGATCGCACGTTGTGTGTACGGTGTTATATCATCTAAGATGTGGCACAACGTTGGTTTTCTTTTATTATGTTCCTGATTTTCTCTGTTACCAGATGGTAAAAACCAATAAAGATATTTTGAAAAAACACAGTGCAGATGACTCACACAGGAAGTCATCTGTATTCCTTAATTAGGTTTATTTTCAGTCAGTTATGTGTATTAGCCTTAATGAATTAGCGTATGAATAACAATGTAACACTTCTGATAATTTTACTTCCAACAAAGAATATTTAATTATGTTTTCCATTTAGGAGTTTTATTGACAAATCTAAGGCTGTCTGCAATTTGAAGTCCAGAGGTAATGAAAATGGAAAGAAAAATTTAGGAGTGGAGCAGCTGAGGCTGCACAAGACTTTTTGGCAGATGTCTGACATCTGCCAACTTCTTCATAACGCCCGAAGTATTTAACATTTACCCGTGATCAGGATGGCAACATTAGGAGCTTAGAAGAAGCCTAGTCACTACTGAAATAAAATGGCTAAGGCTGTTGGGCGAGTAGCAAAACACCTGTTTCATGTAATTTATTATGAAATGGTGTTGTTTCTTTTAGATTTGTATTTTTCCTTATGCAAGTGAAGGATGAAGGATAGCTGTTTAGAGTTGAGAAATTCTATTATTTATTAAATTAGAAGGGGAAACAAGTTAAATTGGAGTGGGGTGAAAAAATAAGTGTTTTTCATGTTTCCACTCACAGGAGATTTAGCTGGCAAAAATTACTCAACAAATGTACATGAAATTTGGCATGGTGGTAGATCTTTACTCAGAAATCACGCTTTCAGAAGTTTGGTGTAAATCTGTTCATAGTTTTGGGGATTTCACAATAAAAAAGGACCGAGGGCCATTAAAGGTCCAACATACATGCCCCCACCTAACTGTAACTAAAGGTAAGTATACTATCGCTTAAAAAGTTCAGTTGGGTGGTAGAGGGGATGCCCCTTGTGCATCTTGCTTGAGTCCTGTAGAGCGTCTTGCAAGAGACCCACCCCGTCATCTGCCCTCACCGGATCAAGTTGGTCAGGTATTTACAGAGGGGGGTAGACACTACACACTTATTTTGCATGGGGTGAATTACATAGGGATATCCATTAAACACAACCCCCCTGAGAGCAGGTTAGGTTTCTGATCCTGAGGAATTGCCATGATCCATGTGAGACATTAAATAGACAAGAAACATGTGAATCATATTCCCTTCACACACCTGAGTCAAAAGGATCATTGCGCCCATTACTGACTCGCTCTGTTGCTTTCAATCATGACGGGGCGCCTACACAATAAACTGATTTTGGACCACCCTCTCTTGTCATTTTTAATTTACTTTTCCTGCACCAATCTACTCACTCTGTTAACACCACACCTTTACTGCACCTCACCCTTCACATCAGCAACCAGATAAGCTATCCGGCAAAGGGGGCCTTTGGGCATTGCAGCACCGGCCCAGCATGGAGTTGCCCAATGATGAAGCATGACATCCCTTGGGGTATGTGAGGGCTCTTGCTCCTGAAAGGGGCTACTCCCATGTGGGGTTCTGACATGCATGCAATGCTTTTCTTTTTTGTAGGAATTGCATATTTACCTTTAGTCACAGTTTGGGAGATATATGCACTAAAGCTGTAGAGTGGGTTTAAAGGTTGAGGCACTTTGGACTTGTTTCCATGGGGCTGCATGTGAGCCACTATAAGACCACAAAAAAGCTACTGCCTAGTCGCTTTGGGTCAGCAGTTTCTGATAAGGACATGTGGAAGACTGGAAGGTGTGGGTAGGGTGAGGAGATTGAATGTTGATGGTCAACTTTCAAATCAGAGTGTCAAGGATGCTTCTTGACCTCTGGTGAGATACTGATGATTTGACTTCAGTCAGGTCATGAAACATTCTCGAGGTGGTAGTGATGATGCACTTTTAATGGAACTGGTAGCATTATGTTGAGTCACCCGTAACTGACAGGTGTCTGTATGGACTAATTCACTGAAAGTCATGTATAATGGTTGTGATTTCTACTTGGTTGTCAGTGGCTTTTTAATGGGTTCACAAGTATTCTTTGGTGAAGCGTGGAGGATTGGTGTAATGGTAAGTAAATGTGTGAGCTGCTGGTGCTAAACATCTTCACTCTTGGCAAGGCATAATCAATTCTTTGGGAGGATGCCATGGTTTTCAAGACAGCAAATGACAATTTCTCTATGTGTTTTGTGGGAAACTAATGGTATAGACACTGTTGCCAGTGTGGGTCACCTCCACTCTCTACTTTCATTTTGGCGCTGAAGTGTGCACTTTTTTCTTTGAGACCCCGCTCCAAATGGGTATCTGTGTGACTGAGTGTCTTTGTGATCAGGCCAACATGGCCTCTGTGGTTTCCTTGTAGTGATGAATGAGCATCCTGGGGGGACGTGTTAATCTTGTTCCCATCTTTAGCCTGTTGATGGTCTTGTTGGACATCAGGCCACATGTTCTTTCAACTGGGACCTTTCAGAGCTTTAGATCTGTAAGGAGATCTAAGTAGTAGCAGCAAACTGTGGGTCGAAATGGCAGGCAAGTCACAGCAGTATTGGGGTACCTGTTTTTAGATGCTTTGGTATGTGATGCGTTTTCAGCTGCAGTCAGGCCAGTTTGGGGGCTTTCTCTCATTAGCCCTTCCCAGAAAACTCACTACTAACTTCTTGAACAAGACTAGTTCAGCAAGCTTCCTGGAGCAGATTTGGCAAAACGTGCAGTGTTTGATTTCAAGCTCTTTCTCTAAATCTATTTGTTTAACTGCACCACATGTTTATGACTGCTATTTTACTTTATTTTCCAACTAATTGTACTTTGGGATTGTCTCTTTAAATGGAAGCAAGCACATTCATTCTGAGGGGTACAGTGGATGCTCCCTCTCATTGTCTTGGGCTTGTTTGATCTAATCAGGTGTGGGAGGGGGCTGGCAGCCTGATTGAAGCTTTGGTAGTCTATTTGTCTGTGGGTGTACAGTTGGGGCTAATAGAGATCTTGAAGAGAGGATGCTGCAGGCAAAGAGGAAAGACCTTTGGGGAAGCCAGGACAGGGGACCCTGTGCAGAGGTCAAAGAGCACGAGTAGTGCATGGAATACTGCACCAGTGTGCTAGTTTCTCTTGGCAAGATCAGAGATTATGCATCTCTGAGAGGCAGCATGGCAGGTAAGGTACCTCTCCCACAGTGGAAAAACATTTGCCAGGGAGGGTGTTTACTCATGGGTGGGGGTTTTGGGGAGGAGAAAAGTACACCTATATTTGCAGCACCATGGCATTATCTGAGCAAAAGGTTTAAAAGCAATAGTATGTGCAGAAAGGGACAGGATGTGGTCCAAAAGGACAGTTAGGACATATAACTTTGTGAAGTGTCATTATGTAAGGAGGGAGAGTGATGAGCTTAGGGGTAAGAACAATCGTCCTGTGTGAACTGGAGAAATAGGAGGGTTGCGGTTTAAGAGAAAAGTCTTTTAGGTATCTAAGCCTATCAAATAGAACAACGGGCATGATAGACTTTACTGGAACTTGCTCATTGAGATGACACCCCGACAACATACGTTTGCACAACTATATATGAAAAGTACCCTGTTGCCATGTCGCAGATGATGTTTACTAAGCAAGGATTTTTTATGTAAATCGTGATCAGTGCATGATCAGCAACTGTTGCACTAATGTTTGTTTCCTTATTTGCCACAGTATGTCACCTATTGGCTGAGTTAAATCACATGCAGTCTGTTGGAACAATATAATAATGTAATTATTTATGCAATAGAGGAGCTTCTGCGACACCTGACTGCCTAAAGCTGCCCATTATCGTTGTGGTTTTTATGCCTCATATGCAAACCACAGTTGTCTGAAATTTAGCCCAGAGTAGACGTTGATATAATTTTCTTTCCAGAAAGACTGCAGAAGTATTTTGGTGGTAAGTACAGCCTCTTCTCATGGGGCTTAACACCTGCAAGTGTAGGGTGAAGTATGTTAGTGACAAGAAGTACTGTTTTGGGCTGAATCAGTACCTGGTCCCATGGAGTGTCAGGCCAGCGAAGCTAGGACCAGCAGGCAAGTCTCTCTTGTTTGGGAGCAATGTACCATGCCCATCTTAGCAGCCCCAGACCTCAAAGACAGGGGCTGAGCTTACAGAGCTGGTCCTTGTGATGGCAAGTTTAGATAAGGAATATTCTCTCTCCATAGAACAGGCCTGTGTTTCTCTGGTCAATAATATTGGAAACAATGGTGCTTGAAGGGGGAAGTGTGAACATCAACTTCCATGGTAAACTAGTGAATGACCATCAGTAGATTGGTTTTACTAGAAAAAATACTTTTTTATTCAATTGTTCAACATATAGAATTATAGAAAGAAGAGCTCATTAAACTCTATTGCTTCATACATTTGAAATTGAAGTGGTGTTCCCTAAACAACGCAACGCTGCAGTGATAGTGAGGTAAGTGAGAAGTGCGCTAGTGCTATACAAAATATACATAAATAGTGACTGTGAAGGATCAACAGATGATCGATATATAGACTGATACAGAATTGCAGGCTCCTAAAACACATAAATACAGTACACTATTATTGTGTCAATGTTTCAACCCTCTAAAAGTATTTGTACATGGTCATCAGCAGGAAAAAGAATGGGAACACCCATTAGGTAGAAGTCATGTAGTGAATGTTGAACAGTACATTCCAGAATTAATCCATCAATCATGGGTCACCTAACAAATTATGAAATCCAGAAAGCCACAATTGGGTTAAACCATCTCAGGGTGTAATATAATACCAGTGACAGCTTTCGATTTGGAGGTGTTTCAAAGGTTCACAGCATAAATCTATGTGAACTAATTGTAAAAGGTTTCCAAGGCTCACCTCATCAGTCGATGTGATTGATATCAGTTTGGAGTGCCGGCATACATGTCTGATCGAGAGGGAAGCATTTCTCTGTTCAGTAACACTGGTAGGAGGCAGATTCATCAGTGCCTCACTTCCGCCCCTGAGGGGAGACATAATTCAAGTGGTGCCAGAAGGTAGGTGGTAGAACGGGGAAATACCTCACAGGTAGGTGCTTTCTGACTAATCAAGAGCCTGTCAGTTATAAAGGGTTGTGACTTCTGAGGCCAGGTAGCACCACAACTGGCCCTTGATGTTATGGGCCAGGATAGTCCCAGTAGTGCAAATGCCGGGCAGTTGGTCGATGGGTGATACTCCTTGATGTGTGATTCCCTTTTAGGTACCTCAAGTTTCTTGTGGGATTGATGCTGTAGTCGGCAGACCAGATGGGGTTCTTTTTTGTTGTTGACAGCTGGACAGGAGGGTCGGTTCATCCATGCAAGAGAATAACTATCTAGGTAGGTTTTTTTCTTCCAGAGGACTCCAGATCTTTTGTTCTGGCAGCACTGATATAGGACAGAGCTGATGGCAGGTGAGGGCTGGAGCAGCAGATCTGCAGATAACTGGTTTGATGGTGAACGTTGGTGCAGCACATTACCCAACACTTACCACAACGAGGATAGGGTCAGATGACTTGGAGTGGCACATCATGGAATTAGAGCATGTGCACTATGCTAAGACAACCGGCTTCCATGCTCTGGGTCACAGCTACAGTTGGGCTCTTTTTAGACTCTCATTGCCTTGGTAAGAGGCGGGGCTTGGGCTTGCATTGGTTGAGGAATAACAGAGTGCAGGCTGCTAGCTGGAGTTAGGGCATGTGCGCCAGCTCCCCCTTTATTAAGAAGTTCACCTCAGTGGTGACACCAGTGAAGGTTGCTTTTGTGTGAGAGTAGGGACAGCTCTTTTAGGGAGTGGTTCTCCTGTGATACGTTCTGAGAGGCTTGAGGCTTCTGCACTCTTTTTTTTTGTTTTTTCCACAAATTAAAAACTGCCTGTAATAGGTATGCTTTAGGCATGCTTAAAAATAAAATACCAGTAGAATTTGACTTCAGCTAAGCAGGTTGTTTTCATGTGGGAAATACAGACAGAGGCATTCTAGTTCCAGCAGTATGACTACATCTCCTCAAGAAAAGGGTGAGGCTTGGCTCTGGTAGAAGAACAACTGAGACATTCAAATCAATAAAGTCGAAATCAACAGAAATTGATAACTGTAATGAATTTAAATAACTTTATGTACAGCAGGTTCTACTCCAGTTTTGTGATTTCTAAGTGTAATTAATAACAGGTCTTACTACTACTACTTTATTAAAAGGTACTTAACATTTTCTAACCCCGGAAGGAGGGAACATTTGACCTTGTGAGCTGCACGGATGTATGTCAGAATATGGTGCACAAAAGCATTGTGCTACAACAATATTGGAAAAAACTGCACAATGGCTCCAATTAGCTTTGCAACAGAACATACAGCCAGAAAGGCACCTCTGCCATTCAAATGCAAAGAGTGAATAAAACACCTCAATAGAAACTTGAACTCATATATTTATGTAAAGTGCATATATAAACACATATTGAGATACACCCCAACAAAAATCTAATCATCTTAGCTATCAATACAGATTATATAGGGGGTCATTATGACCCGTCACAGTCGCGGTTGGACGGTGGCAGTCCAGTCGCGACATTATGACTGTAGTGGAGTCGCCACAGTCAAACCACTGACACCGCCAGGCTGCCTCCAGCCTGCAGCCTGGCGGTGGTTGTAATCCACCAGGGCAACGCTGCAAGCAGAGCTGCTCTGGGGATTACAAGCCCCCATCCGCCAGCCTGTCCATGGTAGTATACACCGCCATGGAAAGGCTGGCAGAATGGGGGACTCGGAGGTCCCTGGGGGCCCGTGGAATGCGCGATGGGTGCTGCTGCACCCCACATTGCCGCCGGCTCCATTAGGAGCCAGCTGCAATGTCAAGCCACAGCGGGGAAGCCATAAAAGGGCCGGCGGAGTTCAGGCCGCACAGGCGGCCAGATGACGGGATGGCATTGGCGGGCGGCCTCCGCCGCCCACCAATGTCAAAATGAGGGCCATATTGTCCTAAAACCTTGAACCTGCAACATATAATAGAGTACATATAATATATATGGCAAAACAGGTTTCCAACAGGCGGCCATACAGAACTCAAAATAAAAAATTGTCCACTTCTATGCCATGGTTCGCAAACGCAATTTCCTTGAGTTTGTTACGGCCTAGTCAACGATGTTTTGGCCCCCTCTATACAATGTGGGATCTCATCAGGAAAGAACAAATGTTAAAGGGACACCTAAAAAATAAACGCAAACCTTTAATATCCATGAAACAATAATGCACAGTGAAAGAGACCTTACTTAAAAGAAATTGTTTTTGGTGCACCCACCTCATAATAAGCAAAAAAAAATCAACAAAGTTCACCAAGTGCATCCACCAAAGTGCAGAGGAGTAAAATTCTACTTACAAGAGGGAACTTTGCACTGTTTCTAATAGACACAAACATATACAGGGAGTGCAGAATTATTAGGCAAATGAGTATTTTGACCACATCATCCTCTTTATGCATGTTGTCTTACTCCAAGCTGTATAGGCTCGAAAGCCTACTACCAATTAAACATATTAGGTGATGTGCATCTCTGTAATGAGAAGGGGTGTGGTCTAGTGACATCACCACCCTATATCAGGTGTGCATAATTATTAGGCAACTTCCTTTCCTTTGGCAAAATGGGTCAAAAGAAGGACTTGACAGGCTCAGAAAAGTCAAAAATAGTGAGATATCTTGCAGAGGGATGCAGCACTCTTAAAATTGCAAAGCTTCTGAAGCGTGATCATCGAACAATCAAGCGTTTCATTCAAAATAGTCAACAGGGTCGCAAGAAGTGTGTGGAAAAACCAAGGCGCAAAATAACTGCCCATGAACTGAGAAAAGTCAAGCGTGCAGCTGCCACGATGCCACTTGCCACCAGTTTGGCCATATTTCAGAGCTGCAACATCACTGGAGTGCCCAAAAGCACAAGGTGTGCAATACTCAGAGACATGGCCAAGGTAAGAAAGGCTGAAAGACGACCACCACTGAACAAGACACACAAGCTGAAACGTCAAGACTGGGCCAAGAAATATCTCAAGACTGATTTTCTAAGGTTTTATGGACTGATGAAATGAGAGTGTCTTGATGGGCCAGATGGATGGGCCCGTGGCTGGATTGGTAAAGGGCAGAGAGCTCCAGTCCGACTCAGACGCCAGCAAGGTGGAGGTGGAGTACTGGTTTGGGCTGGTATCATCAAAGATGAGCTTGTGGGGCCTTTTCGGGTTGAGGATGGAGTCAAGCTCAACTCCCAGTCCTACTGCCAATTCCTGGTAGACACCTTCTTCAAGCAGTGGTACAGGAAGAAGTCTGCATCCTTCAAGAAAAACATGATTTTCATGCAGGACAATGCTCCATCACACGCGTCCAAGTACTCCACAGCGTGGCTGGCAAGAAAGGGTATAAAAGAAGGAAATCTAATGACATGGCCTCCTTGTTCACCTGATCTGAACCCCATTGAGAACCTGTGGTCCATCATCAAATGTGAGATTTACAAGGAGGGAAAACAGTACACCTCTCTGAACAGTGTCTGGGAGGCTGTGGTTGCTGCTGCACGCAATGTTGATGGTGAACAGATCAAAACACTGGCAGAATCCATGGATGGCAGGCTTTTGAGTGTCCTTGCAAAGAAAGGTGGCTATATTGGTCACTGATTTGTTTTTGTTTTGTTTTTGAATGTCAGACATGTATATTTGTGAATGTTGAGATGTTATATTGGTTTCACTGGTAATAATAAATAATTGAAATGGGTATATATTTGTTTTTTGTTAAGTTGCCTAATAATTATGCACAGTAATAGTCACCTGCACACACAGATATCCCCCTAACATAGCTAAAACTAAAAACAAACTAAAAACTACTTCCACAAATATTCAGCTTTGATATTAATGAGTTTTTTGGGTTCATTGAGAACATGGTTGTTATTCAATAATAAAATTAATCCTCAAAAATACAACTTGCCTAATAATTCTGCTCTCCCTGTATATCATTATATATGCAAAACCCACTCCACGATAAATCACCATAGTCAGACAGTATGAAAAAGAGAAAACAGTGAAATAGGGAAAGCCACTTACCCTACTAGGAACATTGCTAAGTTCCCTCTTGTAAGTAGAAATTTACGCCTCTGCACTTTGGTGGATGGTACCTTTCTGGCTGTATGTTCTGTCGCAAAGCTAATTGGATCCACTGTACGTTTATTTATTAATCTTATATATGTATCACAGATAAGAACCACTGTTTTGAATATAGTAATTTAGCTCAGGTTATTAGATAGCAGCATCGGCCTTTGTTGTAGCTTACACAGCAATATTGAAGGCTCAGCCAGAATAGCGACAACCAAAATATTGTGGAAGTAAGTTTATATAACAAAGTGTAGTTACACTCCTGAACACTGCCTCTACATAACCTCTGTTAAGACAATTTTGCAAGATTAATACACAGCCCACTTAGGAAGTCTGCTAATATTATTGAGGTATTAGATAGGCCTGTATATAATTCCAACATCTTAATTTTTTAAAACCAATTCAGGGATGGTTACTACCTGATACTGTAGATGTTCACAAGTTACTTATATATGGAATTAAGTACAGTAAAACTATACTTAGCTGTATATCGTAACCATCATGATCTGTTTGTAGTAGATACTCAGGTTATGACATGTATGTATGACACATTTCCTTTTCATGTAGCGCAGTTCAGCAAGGTGGCTTGATATGTCGCGTTGGATGATTTTTTGATAAATATGGCTCTGAATGTCTTCAGCAGGGATCGTGAAGGCAATGGTTGCTGGAAGTCTCGGGACAAGACAAAGGGCTGCATCACCTTATGCAGAAGGTGCATCCAAAAAGCAGCTGACTGCTACCTGCATGAATCCAAATACTGAAGCCGATGGGCACAAGGAGGAGTGATAGAGGTGGAACACAACAGGAAACCTATGCTGAGGGAGAGCAGGAGGCATATATCTTGTTCAGTTATCCAAGAGAGTTAATGCAACAACACTTACATAGACCAACTGATTGAATCCACTGTACATTGAAACTCTAGTAATATTCCTGGCTGCATCTGAGTCACAGTGATGTTCATGTGAAAAATTAGCTAATGTCTATCAGTAAAGTAAAAAGAAAATGTCACAACATCATATTTTATTATCAGATGGGAGGAACACAGATCCCTGGCTTCAATCTCATTTTGTCCTAATTATGGGGGTACTAATGCCTTTCAGATGAGCATCTCTTCTATCACCCCAATGAAAAACAGTAGCATCACTCTGTAACTTGACAATGTCACATACCAACATAGGACTTTGTAGAAACTTACACAGTCTTCAAATATTGGATTAAGGGAATGAGTTACATATAGGTAACGTTAGCTCGCCTAGATATTACGCTAGTGCATTCTATTGGGGTGTTAATGCACCTAATAACCAATGACACTGTAATGCTGGGACTTATTTTGGAACTGTAAGTAAAGCAGGTGGTCTCCCACCAGGTCATTGGATGACATCCCTCCACTTACTTGGCAGACTGTCCTCCATAAATGAGGGCCTGTACCTTGAAGTCCTGCATCCCATCAGGATTCCTATAGACTTTTCTAGCTGACGTAGACAGGCCACATTTGACCACTTAGCTTGTTGATGCAAACATTAGTGCAAGTTATTAATTTCAATCTAGACAAAACGTGAAATGTCTTAAACTTGTTAAATAAGCACAGTGGAACGGATTTCAGATAGTCCTTGATAACAACTCAAGTGTCCAGGAGGATCCGATCCATGCCAGATTTTTATGATAAACACATCAAATATATTTACATATAGTAAATCCAAGTTGAAATTCATTTACCTAATCACTAGTTATCCTGAAAAGTTGGCATACATACAGCTCACTAGGACACTGAGGAAATAGAAAAATATGTCAGCATTAAGAAATGGTCACATTTCCTGAATTCCTAGACCTTCAAAGAGCATTTGATAACATAGACAGAATCCAGCTACTACATTCCAGGAAGGTGGCCCATATGGATCCATAATTGATTCAGAAATGATTATGGTTATCATGCTCCTCTATTGAGATAATGCTGCAAATTATCATACAGCTTACTCAACGAATTCACTAATATTTTTGAGGTCAGCAAGAGTGTTTGACAGGAGTGTGTTTAATTCCAATATTATAACTTTTGTAACATTTTTTAGGTACTTTGACTACCTGGAACAGTAGATGTTCAAAGGTTGAAGAAGAACTCAAACATTGGCAAAGACTGAGTATACCGCACAAAGTTTACTTGCTATGTTTGAAACAAACTGTTTTACAAAACATAAAAATCAGAGGCCCTCATTATGAGTTAAGGTATAAACTCTGATCCCTCTGCAAACATTTGTTTGCACAGGGATCTAAATTATGAGTTGTGTGATAATTATCCCACCCTTGCAGTTTTCCATTGATTAATTCCAACAGTTCAAACCTGCCAACATGTAACAGAGGAAAGGCCCAGAAAAAGGCAAAAATTAGGAATTTCAGTTGAAAATCGGAATAGGGGGTATTTACTACACGTGATAAATAACTCACCCTTGGCTACTGGTAATTACTACATGTGATAAAGATTAAGGTAACTTGTAATGAGACCCTGAATGTACTAAAGGGTAAAATACAGTGGTTTCTCATTTCTTAACTCCATAAAATTAGTATATCATGAATGACATATAGCTAGAGCTGGCGCACTAGACTGACTATTTAAAGATTAGATTTAGTGACTTCAGTAGCTCATTAGGACAAGTTGAAAATGTTGCAGAATGCTAGGCAATAGAACATATTTTCTGCACAACATACTCCCTGATTTGGAGCGTTTGGTTTTAGCACTTCTGTAAAGCTACTTCACAAAAGTTTGATTGGAGCACTTTATGTACCAAAACTGCATGGTGCAGCTAGGAATTAAAGAATTTAGAACCAGGAATCCAGAATTTGCCTCAACTGCTGCAAGTGGGATTGCACCAAGTACGTTCTTACAACACTTCACTGGCTGCCGGTAGATATTGTATCAGATTCAAGTTCATGTGCGCTGTCTACAAACCATGGTGAGGCAATGATCTGGCATTACACAATAGTTCCACCAGAGACTTTCTTTCAAGATCATCCCACAGGATAAAACAGCGATTCTACAGAGGATTAAACATGGGTCATATTTCTGGATGAGCAAGGACTTAGGCCCATATTTATACTTTTTAGCGATGCATTTGCGTCATTTTTTGACGCAAAAGTAGCGCAAACTTACAAAATATAATTGTATTTTGTAAGTTTGTGCCACTTTTGCATCAAAAAATGACGCAAATCAAGCGCTAAAAAAGTATAAATCTGGGCCTTAGACTTTGAAAAGTCCTGAACCCAGATTTAAGAGTAGAACCCAGCCACATTACCTTTAGAAAACTCATAAAAATGAATTATTAAGACTTAATTTCGATTCAGATCAACACTAAAACCATGTGTTATGCTGAAGAAGTTCTGACCTGGTTATCCACCTTATCCTCTTGTGCACTAGCTTCCTTGTCCAATCAGTAAACTGTATGTGTCAACATCTCGCAGAATTATTCACAAAGGTCAGTCATTCAGTCAAATATCTTTATTTGCTACATTACTGTAGCATAAAAGCACAGCAAATAAATACAAGCACATTACATGTAACAAATACCTATAAAGCATTCTCTAAACCCATAACACCCGACTTATATACAGGTATATAGTAAGTAAGCACGTTACCAGTGACATATAAAAAAAGCACTTGAATCAACCTGACCCAACGTAGATACTAAAACCGCTATAAACAATGTCAGAGAGTGATGGCCTTATGTTATTGCACATTTCCTTAGTTTTAATATCTGCCAAATAAAATAGGCCACAGGGCAGCATATCAAAGGGCTATGGAGCTGTTGCAAAAACAGCAAGGGAGTTCTGCACTGACTACAGTGGCACTCAAAATTTCCTTCTAAGCATCTTGTAAAAAAAGCAAAAGAACATGATATGTAAGGTTGTCAAAGAGAATGAGCCATTGCACAGACAGGGGCTCAAATCTAATAAAGTACAACAGTTAGCTGGATTCCCACCATAAAGGGTAAAAGATTAAGGGCCTGATTTAGATATTGGCAGATGGGTTACTTCCTCACAACAATGGCGGACATCCCATCAGCCAAAATCTGAATCCCATAGGAAATAATGGTATTTAGATTTCAGTGGATGGGATATCCATCACCATTGTGACGGAGTAGCCCATCTGCCAATGTCTAAATCAGGCCCTTAAATGAAATCTGGTAAGGAAAAATCACTGTTGTCTATTAAGGATAAGAGATAGGTAAAATTGAAGGCCCTCTAGATGTGCACCAGGTTATATATGATGACCAATCGATTAAACTTATCCACTGAACCTGGCTTCAGGCATCAAGATGGTGGTCGCACTCTAAGAGTGCTCCGGACCCCTCCATCATCCGCCGCCATTAAGCCCTGAGGCTGGAACCCATCCGGCAAGATTGTGAGCCCCCTTGGACAGCCTTGAGAGGGGATTTAGGCAACTGAAGGGTTTGCAGCAGAGAGATGGAGCCCGGCCGGGATTGGGCCTGACGAGGCAGCCGGGCTGCAGAGTGAAGTGCGTGAGGGCATGGCTGCCAGCAGGACAGCTGAGCAAGAGCAGCCGCCCGTGGTAAGTGAATCCAGAGAGAAGGGCACCGAAGGAGCAGATCGACCAACACAAAGGTCGCAATGAAAGACAGACCGGTAAAGAGGTGATCTGGCCGGTGGCTCCTTCCCGGGCCCGAGGAAGAGGGTGAGCTTGGCTGGGGGGCTGAGCCACGACTGGAGCCGGGGCAGGCCGTGGAGGAGAAAGAGACTGTCACTGCTGACTCCGGCGACCCACACCCCTGATCGGGACTGAAGAGGCGGCCGTGGCGAGGAGTAAAGTGCATGAGGGTGAGACCAGCCACCCGCGGTAAGTGAATCCAAAGAGAGGGGCAGCAGAGAAGCAAATCGGCCGTGTTCAAGGCCGCAATTTAAGAAGGACCAGAGTGGCGGAGATCCAGACCGGCGGCTCCATCCCGGGCCGGGGAGGAGGGTGAGCCAGGCCAAGAGGGTGGGTGGGGCCATGGAGCAGGAGGGCACAGTCGCTGCAGACTCCGGTGGCCCACACCCGACACCTAAAATGACCCTGTGGTGCCCCTTGAGCTCCCCGAAAGAGGAACTGTGATGTCCAACACCCAACACCAGGAGGACGGAACCCGGCCTGAGGCCCGGGCCTGATAAGAGCAAACTGGGCCGATCGGTAAGATGCGGCAAGTGACGCACGATGGCTCAACGGCTCGTTGGGCGACCGAGTGGATCAAGCCACCCACAGTTTGTGATCCTATCAAAAGAGGCAGCCAGAGGTGCGATCCAGCCCACTTCAAGTGCCGCTGCTCAGAGTAGACCGCAAAGGTAAGGGTCAAGCTGAGTGCTCCCCCAAGCCGGCCTAAGGAGGCAGATGAGAAAGACCAAGTTACTGATCTACAGTTGGGGCCTGAACAGGGCCATGTGGCACGCAAGAGTCCAAGTGCGCAGACGAATGCTGGGGGCCTAGGAGAAGGCACTCTGGCAGGAATCAGGGCCCAGGCTACACAAACGAGAGAGGGAGGCCCCACGAGGAGCGGGGACCTGAAGTGAAGCCACGCGTGGGCCCCCCACCAATGTCACAGACTGGATGATGCAGAGCCACGAATGCCATTACCTGGAGAATGCAAGCAGACACCCGTCCGACTGAGCAACAAGTTGTGATAGCTGGCCACAACGTGACCACATGTGCGAAAATAACTGTGGGCCCACTACGACCCCGGCGAAGTTGCTAACAGGAAGGGGCGAGACCATGGGGAGTGGCTAGCCCAGAGCGATCCTGGGGCCCCGCTCCACCCCTCTCCGTATCCGTAGACTCTTTGAGAATGTCCACGGACCCCCCCCCCCCCAGGAGTGATGCGATAAGCGCTTCCCAATTGAGACTAAACTAGATACCAGCGATTGCGCAGCTGAAACACGAGAGATCGATCCATGTCCTCCTGTTAATCGGAGTTGGATGCCATACCAATGGCACAGTGGTGGAGGAAGGACGTACTGGAACCTGTAACACCAGAGACCATCCAGCCTCATCACAGGGAAAGACAGACTCATTAGACAACCGCCCACGTCACAAAAGCATATTGATCAGTTCATTACCCAGCCAAATCCTCAGGGAACTGACGCCATGGCTCCTGAGGTCCCAGGGATAAAGCGGCTAGACATCATCTTACAGGCCATCCAATCAACAAGCCGCCGAGAATACGATGGGCGAGGTGCTGTCCCCCTGGTTTGCAGCTGAGTAAGCCCACAGAACACTCGTGCCCAGGCCACCGCCGGTGGGGGGATCAAAGAAGGCCAATAATTGCCAGGTTCCTTAATTTTTAAGACCGCAATGTCATCCTTAGGGAAGCGAGAGCACAGCCGCAGAATAAACGCTGCTCGTACAAAGCAGTTAAACAAAAAGTTAGAGCGATGCAGCTGTCCTATATGCCACTGTTCCAGCACACCTCAAAACAAGACCATGAAACTGGTTATTGTAAAATAACAGTGCGAGGCTAAATAAAATGCATCTAGGGCAAAGTGCACAGATGCCTAACACTTTAAGCAAACGCGTAGAAAGCTACATTAAAAATGGCTACACTACACTACTGGATGATAAATATTTCTTTTTTGACTCACCAGAGACTGCCTGGGACTGGCTATCTGCAGAGTATTATGTAGCCCAAGGGTCCCCTGAGATCCAAGCGAGGTGACTCCCAGGGGCCGAGATGCGAACTCGGGCGCACCCGGTCCCACGGCGAAAGACAGAGGGTTGTGCCCTGGTCCCCCAGGACGGACTCGGCTGGACCCTCATCCTTGTTGGGACCGGCTGTTCCTGACCACCCGGAAGAAGAAGAGCCCTTGCCAAATCAAGTGAATGATTCTCTTAGCCAAACTCCCTTTCCCTTATGAGACGCAGAACTGTGACTGATCCCCTACAGATGTATGGGAGATGGAAAGCAACCCCCTGACTTGCAAAGGAGGAATGACAGGGGCCTTACTGCAGAACTCTGACTATATGGAGGGGTCCACCACTCCACACCTGTTACAGACACCTTGGTTTTGGTTTTTCAGTTGTGTTCTTGGGCAACAGATGCTTCAAGGGATGGGGAGGGGTAAATAGATTTGAGGAAGTCTTTGCAATAAGTTTTGAGAGTAAGTTACAGCTGTGTTTCCTATATGGTAACACTTTGCTTTCAGATGGTCACGTCATACCTTTAGATCTACTTTATGCACCTGACCCTTCAAGAGGGGCTTCACAGCGGCAGATCCATTCCCTTGGGAATCTCAACACATACGAAGTCCTAAATGCAGTCGAACACTGTTCCCCCACACACTCCTGTGGCCCTTAAAACAGTTCTTTCTTGGAATGTCAACGGACTCCTAGACAAGATTAAACACTGCAGTTTTTAGTGCCATTCGTCACTCTGCCCCTTCTGTACTGTTGCTCTAAGAAACACACCTGCTGGGCACTCTGTGCCCCATGCTGTTACAGGGCAGGTACGACAGGGTATACCATGCAGGCTTTTCCAGAAGGCCCTGGGGAGTAGCAATACTACTATATTGCTTGCTGTTCCAGGTGGCCTCTACAACTAAGCTAGGCCCGCAAAAGTCCATATGTGACTGTGTCTGGAACACGGGTTGGACATCCGGGTAACTTTCTGAGTGTGTATGCCCCCCGGCGCCCTGGAGCGATTACTAGAGACCCTTCAAGAGGCTATAGCACAACTCCCCCTGGGCTTGACACTCCTGGGAGGTGACTTAAAGGCAATCATGAACCCAGAGGCTGATGCTACTGGTACACCGTCAGTGAGTCGGAGCATCTGAACCAAGCAGCTGCACCACTGGGCTGACGGTGTGGGCCTTTGCGATGTTTGGCAGGTTTGGCACCTCAGAGCGCGGCAATCCACACACACGTCCACGGCGCACCATACGCACTTGAGAATAGACCTCCTTTTCATGCCAGCTCCAGATCCTCTGGGTCACGGACACACAGATACTCCCACATGGGTTTTCTGGCCATGCGCCACTTCTTGTGCAGATAGGCGACCCTGACAGGACCCACTGCCCCTTGTTGCGGTTGAACGCTATGTACCTCCAAGACGGGGACTATGTCCAGGCCCTGAGAGAGGAACTCACCCAATACTTCACACACAATGTTGTCTCAGTGCGGTCACTGGGCACATTATGGGCTGCCTGCAAGGCCACCCTATGAGGGCATGGTAGACACCTTCTTAGGGTGCGAGAGCGTGCGAAGAACCAACAAGTGGCAGGACTTGGGGCCCGGGCACTACATTTAAAACTGCAGCTCTCCCCCACCAACCATGCAACCACTACCAGACAACCGGAGTTAATTAGGGAAGAAATCTGTCACCTTACCCATGAATCTGCGAAGCACGTGGCGTGCCTCAACTGCCGAATATATGGATGGGGAGACAAGAATGACAAACTACTGCACTGGCTTGCGTCCCAACCCTTAGCTGGAAGAATTGTCCCCGAAATCAGTGATGACTCGGGCAGCTCTTGTGAGACGGCCCGGACAATCGCACAAGGCTTTGCCACTTACAATGCTGGGCTTTACGCGGAGCGGGCTCGACCGCAGTCGGAACGGGAGGCCCCACTGCTTTGTGACGTGTCCCTCCCCAAATCTCTGCCGCAGAAAAAAAAGAACCTTGATGAACCCATAACACTAGCAGAAGTCAGGCAGGCGATATCGGCGCTGGCCCCGGGCAAGACTCCGGGCCCGATGGTTTCAAAGCTGAGCTTTACAGCAAATGTGGAGATCTCTTAGCCCCACATTTGTTGGACTTGTATACCGAAGATCATCGGATAGGAAATTTCCCCTCGGACCTTGACCAAGCCACGATTGTAGTGATCCCGAAGTCTCATCCGCCCTCAGTGCATTCCTTTGTCTACCGTCCCATTTCGTTCCTCAATACTGAAATAAAAATTCTCCCCACAATATTGGACAATAGGCTAAAGAGAGTACTGCCCTCCTTAATCCACCCAGATCAATGCGGATTCATGCCAAATAGTGGTACCCGGCACTGCCTTCGGCGACTTCATGCGGCTCTGGCTTACTGCTGTGCTCTGTCCCTGCACTTGGCTCTGCTTCTTATAGATTTCGAAAAGGCCTTCAATACGGTTGATTGGTTGTATCTCTTGCAGGTGCTTATAAAAGCAGGGTTTGGCCCTAGTTATTGGAGACTGGTGAAACTCCTTTACTCCAACCCAACCACCCATGTAAGGTGAATAGAGTAGTCTCAGACCCCCTTCCCTATCCGCCGTGGGACCCACCTGGGATTTCCGCTATCCCCACTTCTTTTCACCTTAGCGATCGAACGGCTGGTGAAAATCATAAGAGAGGGCCCACTGGTTTGTGGTTTGCACCTGGCCCACTGGACGAGAGGAAGGAATTGCCTTGTATGCAGACGATGTACTCCTGTATTTGAACAACTCAGTAGTGGACCCCGGTGTCTACAACTAATGAAACTATTCTCCGAGGACTCAGGTCTGATCCTTAACCCTAGCAAATCTGTGCTGGTCTCCTTGCTATGATTGGCAGGACAATATCCCTATTCGGCCCAATAGCTTCCAATACATGGGTATCACTGTTGCCTTGTTGTCTGAGCTAGCATGGTCCCTGAACATCACACTGCTTACCCAGAAGATCAAAGACAACCTCAAGAGATGGCATACCGACCCCCTAATGTCCTGGGGAGAATAGCCTTATATAAGATGATGATTCTACCCTGCTTTCTTTACATTCTCCAGAACTTCACCTATCAGCTCCCTAAGCAATGGTTTAAAGGAATGGATTCAGTGGCATGACAATTTCTGTGGTATAATTCCAGCTCATGACTAGCACTCCACAACTGTCAGTGCGACATCCATGAAAGGGGACTTGGAATGTCCAACCTCTATTTATATTATCTAGACATACAGCTGCTGTTACTTAATGACTGGTTGGGAGGCGGAAGGTCAGACCTGGCATACCAGCTTGAACTACTGACATGGGTTTCCCCTAGCTCCTAGGACTATTATATGGTGCCCCTCTTCCCAAGGAAAGTACAGAAGTGATGAAGACGGTACTTACTGGGTGGAGAGCTGTGCAGCGAGAAACATGGTGGTGGGCAAACCTCACCCAGCAGACCCCACTGTGACGGAGAACATGGCTCTGTGAAGTCTCCGCTTTTGGATGAGGTCCATAAATGGGATAACATAGGCATTTCGTTGCTGGGGTATGTCTGGATAGGCTCTTATATGTTGTTCTTTAGGAACTGCAATGGCAGTACTCTCTCTCAAAGACCCAGTTCCAAAAATACCTGCAACTACCACATCCAGGCTGGCATGGTCCTCCCTGAATTTGGCTCAGCAGAGGTGAAAATCCTGATGGGTGGATTGGGCAAGGTCAGGGTGTCCCAAATATAGCATACCCTGATCACCAATACGACGACACCACTCACAAGTCAAAGAGGGCGATGGGAGGGTTGGCTGGGGCGGATTACTGGTGAAATGAATTGATGGCTACAAGGAGCCTGACGATAGCCTCCCGCCTCCATTTGGTGCAGACATATTACTTGCACGCTGCATACCTTACCCCAGATAGAAGCAAAAGGCAGAACTTCAACCCCGTTCCACATACCCTCGTTGTTCACAACCTAATGCAGACTTTTATCATATGGTGTGGGCCTGCCCATGCTTAGAGGCCTACTGGCGAGCTGTGACTACTAAATGTTCGAGAGTACTGGCTGTGGAGGTGGAGATGGCCCCATTCCCAATACTTTTGGGAGTCCTCGAAGGAGTGGGGAGTAGCAGGGCGGACCTTCCTGGGGACAGCATTCCTGGTTTCAAAGCGTGACATAGCTGCAAACTGGAGTTCAAAGGCAGCACCAACGCTTACCTGGTGGAGATGGGGGATGGACTGGTGTGCTAAGCAGGAAAAAATTGTTTTTGAGATGCAAGGGTGTCCAGTCAAGTATAATAAAGTGTGGAGTAAATGAAGAGAGTTAGACCTGACAGGCTTAGGGTGGTCACCCTTAACTTTTTGCCTACCTCCCTCCACTTTTTGAACACTGTTTTTGCTGGTTTTAGGACTCTGCACACTTTGCCACTGCTAACCAGTGCTAAAGTGCATATGCTCTCCCCCTTTAAACATGATGACATTGGATCACACCCAACTGGAGTATTTAATTTACTTATAAGTCCCTGGTAAAGTGCCCTATATGTGCCCAGGGCCGTTGATTAAATGCTACTCGAGGGCCTACAACACTGATTGTGCCAACCACGTAAGTAGCCACTTAACCATGTCTCAGGCCTGCCATTGCAAGGTCTGTGTGTGCAGTTTCACTGCCAATGCGACTTGACATTTAAAAGTACTTTCCAAGCCTAAAACCCCCCTTTTTCTACATATAAGTCACCCCTAAGGTAGGCTCTAGGGAACCCATAGGGCAGGGTGCTGTGTAGACAAAAGGCAGGCCATGTACCTGTGTAGTTTACATGTCCTGGTAGTCTAAAACTCCTAAATTCGTTTTGCACTGCTGCAAGGCCTGCTCCTTTCATAGGCTAACATTAGGGCTACCCGCATATACTGTTTGAGTGGTAGCTTCTGATCTGAAAGGAGTAACAAGGTCATATTTAGTATGGCCAGAATGGTAATACAAAATCTTGCTGACTGGTGAAGTTGGATTTAATATTACTATTTTAGAAATGCCACTTTTAGAAAGTGAGCATTTCTCTACACTTAAATCCTTCTGCGCCTTACAATCCACGTCTGGCTCGGTTTAGTTGACAGCTCCCTTGTGCATTCACTCAGACAAACCCCAAACATAGGATGCTCAATCACGCTTGCATACATCTGCATATTGAATGGGTCTTCCTGGGCTGGGAGGGTGGAGGGCCTGACACCTACATGTCAAAGGACAGTAGCCTGTCCTCACACAAAGGACTGCAACATCCCCTACTGGGACCCTGGCAGACAGGATGGAACTGAAAGGGGACCTTGTGCACTTCTAAGCCTTTCTTTGAAGTCTTCCCCCACTTCAAAGGCACATTTGGGTATTTAAACAGGACCTCTGCCCCTACCAACTCAGACACTTCCTGGAGAAGAACCTGAACCAGAACCAGCAACCTGCCAAGAAGAACTGCCTGGCTGCCCAAAGGACTCCCCTGACTGCTTTCTGATGGGCTTGGATAGAGCTTGCCTCCTTTTCCCTGACGTCTGAGGACCAAAAAGACTTCATTCCTGCAAGAAGAACTCCCTGTGCAGTGGAAATCGATATACAGCCTGTAGAAAACGACACACAGCCTGCATTGCGGTGAGAAAATCACTGCACACTGAACTGGAATAACGCAGCCCGACTTCGCAAGGAGAAGATCGACGCAGCGCCAGCATAGCAACTGGAAATTCAACGCAAGGCCCACTGGATCGACACAAAGCCAAGCTGGAACGACGCAGCCCACCTTCCTGAGAGGAATCGACATATCGCTTGCCGTGCGGTATAAATTTCCATGCAAGGCCCACCAGATTGACGCAGCCCCTGGGTCTTCGTCCTGCAAGCACTGTATTTCAACGCATAGTCCCTGGGGCGTCCGAAAACCACACTACCCGAAGAGGATCCAAGTCCAAGCGCCGGAAATCGACACAAATCCTTCCCTGCGTGAAAAATAAATGTGTGCGGCCTGAGAAATCGACGCACATCTCCCTGCTTTCCACACGTCTCCTCTGCGGTTCCTTGTGGAGATTTTGAACGCAAACCAGGTACCTTGTGATTGCAACAGACATTTGTTGCTTTTAAGAGACTAAAAGACACTTTATATCATTTTTACAGTGATATTTCAACACATACTTATTGCAACTTAATCGTTTTGACCTGCATCTTACCAGATAAATATTATATATTTTTCTGAACACTGTGTGGTGTATTTTTGTGGTGTTCTACTGTGTTATTGCATGATTTATTGCACAAATACCTTACACATTGCCTTCTAAGTTAAGCTTGGCTGCTCAGTGCCAAGCTACAGGCGGTGTGCACAGGAAAATTTGGATTGAGTGTGACTTACCCTGACTAGAGTGAGGGTCCTTGCTTGGACAGGGGTTAACCTGACTGCCAACCAAAGACTCCATTTCTAACATAGGTGATCAGCGGTGAGGATAGGACTTGTATTTGTGCAGTGACATACAATAGCTAAGTGGTCACTACCTACCCACAGTTGAAGGTCAACTTGATTTTTGTATCTTTTTTCTGCAATTTAGTTTTCTACCTGACATTTTTAACTAAATCCTCACTCAACATGTCTCTGGCTGGGTCTCAAGCTGGAGATGAAGATTTTTTGACCTAGCGATGCTGGAGACATATACTGTCAAACAGCTGAAAGGGTTCTGCAGGGATATGGGAGTACCCACCCAAGGTGCCTCCAGAAAGGAGGAATTCCAAATGGCGCTGAGGGCCTGGGCAGAAGCCCATTCAGATGAGGATGCCGAGGAGGAGGAGCAATAGGAGGGCTCCTCAGGGGATTTTTTGCCATTAGTGGAGGATGTTACCACTGTGATTGTAGCCCCTACCATACCAGGGAACAGTGTCTCTGACCATGGCCTGACTGCAGAGGAAAGGAGGGAGGAGAGAGAATTCCAAGTACAAATGACAAGGGTAAAAATTGAAGCTCAACAGGAGGAGAGGAAGGCAGAAAGAGAAGCACAAGCAGCTGAGAGAGCCTTGGCTGAAAAGAAACTTTAGTTGGCTCATGAACTGAGTCTCAAGGAGCTGGATATCAAGGCAAGACAGTCTGAGTCCAGCAGTGATGGTGGCAGCATACATGCAGGACCTGTTGGGGAAAAAAGGTTAGTATACCCAAAAGTCTAGTGCCAAGTTATGTGGTGGGAGATGACATTGATAAGTGGTTGGCTGCTTATGAAGTTGCACTGAGGGCTCATGGGGTGTCTGAGGAGCAATGGGGGGCGGCCTTATGGTTTTATGTACCAGTAGTGGGGAGGGACACACTTCTTACACTAGATCCACAAGATCAAAATGTCTATGCACCCATGAAAGCCGCTTTACTTGCCAAGTTTGGGCTGACTCCTGAGTAAAACCGTCAGAGGTTCAGGGACAGCACCAAACTATCCACACAAACTTGGGTAGAGTGTTTTGATTTCTCGAATAAGGCACTGAATTGATGGGTGCGGGGCAGCAAAGTAAATGATTACAAAGGATTGTTTGATTTAATTCTGAGGGAGCATATACTCAGTATTTGTTTTACAGAGTTGCGCCAGCACTTAGTAGACAGTACGCTGACTGATCCGAGGAAGCTTGCTGAGGAGGCGGACCTCTGGGTTAGCACCAGATTATCCAGAAAGGTACCTGGGGGGGACACCCACAAAGGTGGTCAGGGTTCCCAACAGAAGAAAGTGGGGCGGGGGAACTTAAACATAAGGAGTTCTCCAAAGGTCCCCAAAACAATTCCCAAGGGGGTGGTGGTACCCATTCCCAACCTGCGCTTGAGAAAATGCCAGGGCACTTTGACAAAAAGCAAGGGAAATTTATCTCCAAATGCTTAGAGTGCTTCAAGCATGGACACTCTAAGGGTGACTCCCAGTGTCTCAAGATGGTACAGCCCCCCACTGGAGGGCAAACACCCGGGTTGGCTAGTGTAGCGCTTGGGGGGAGACAGTCCCAGTTAGCTTTGGGGAGCAGATAGAGGTGTCACTAGTCTCCCTCGGAGAAAAGGAACTGGTGCCAAAACCCCAAATGCCTGCCTGCCTATACTTCCAAGTATAAGCAGTGGGTCACCATTGGTGGGTAAAGGGTGGAGGCTCTGTGTGACACAGGAGCCAGTATGACTACTGTCAAGAGTCAGCTGGTGTTAGCAGAGCAGATAATCCCTAATACATTCCACTAGATCATAGTCGCTGACAATCGCGATAGTCACCTACTGGTCACTCTGGTGAGTCCTGCCACGCCTGTAGAATGCCTGTTAGGCAATGATCTTGACCATTCTGCCTGGAAGGAGGTAGAGCTCAGATCCCACCTGGAGATGCTAGTTTTGCTTGAGTGGGTCTGCATGACCACAAGATCCATGGCTGACCGGGAAGGGAGTCAAGGGCGTCTGGAGCCTGGATCAAGGGCCCAGACAGCTGCACAGAGCCGCAGGAAACCCGCCTCAGATATTCCCATGGTGGTGGACGGGGTCCCAGAGGAGGAGGCCCCTGAGCCAACTGGAGAGGATATTGCCGACCTGGGTAAGCTACCTGAACTTGCTGGCTGGCAAGTAGAGGGTGAGCCAACCAGGGAGGAATTCTGCAAAGCGCAGAAGCAGTGCCCCACTCTTGAGGGTCTGAGGCAATAGGCCGCAGCCCAAGCCGCAGGTGAAGCCTCTGGCAATCACCATATATACTGGGAGAATGATCTCCTCTACAGTTAGCCTAAGGCTCCGGCCACTGGGGCAGCACGTGTGCTGGTGGTCCCCCAGTGTTACCGGGTCTTCCTACTAGGCCTGGCTCAAGACATCCCCCTGGCAGGACATTTGGGCAAAGACAAGACCTTTGCTAAGCTTGTCACCCACTTCCATTGGCATAGAATGCAGGTAGCCTCAGATCATTTCTGCAGGGCCTGCCCCACCAGCCAGGTTAGTGAGAAGACAGGGAAAAGGCTTAAGGCTCCGCTGATCTCACTCCCCGTCGTTGGCACCCCTTTGAAAGGGTGAGCATCGATGTCATTGGTCCCTTGGACCCCAAATCCGCCCTAAGCAACTGGTTTATCCTGGTTTTGGTGGACCATGCCACCCGCTACCCAGAGGCAATCCCTCTGAGGACAGTGACTGCACCGGTGGTGACCAGAGCTGATGTAATATTTGCCTGTGTGGGGATCCCAAAGGAGGTGGTGTCTGACAGAGGCACAAACTTCATGTCAGCGTACATGAAGTCCATGTGGGATGAGTGTGGGGTAACCTACCAGTTTACCACACCTTACCATCCTCAATTCAATGGGCTTCTTGAGAGATTCAACACGACCCTGAAAGGCATGATCACTGGCCTACCTGAGGCCATGAGGCGTAAGAGGGACATCCCCTTGCAATGCCTTCTCTATGCTTACAAGGAGGTGCCCCAGAAAGGGGTGGGGTTCAGCCACTTTGAACTTCTCTATGGTCACCCTGTCAGGGGACCACTAAGCATAGTGAAAGAAGGATGGGAGAAAGCTCCCAAGAAACCTACCCAGGATGTGGTCAGTTACATGCTGGCCCTACGCAAAAAGACACAGCGCTTCTGGAAGCAGGCCAAGAGTAACCTCGAGGCCAGTCAAGAGGTGATAAAGGGGTGGTATGACCGGAAGGCCACTCTGGTTAAATTCTCACCAGGCGACAAAGTTTGGGTGATGGAGCCAGTAGAGCCTAGAGCTGTCCAGGACCGCTGGACTGTCCCATTTGAGATCAAGGAGTGGAGTGAAAGGGGGAGGCCGCTTACCTAGTGGACCTCAAGACCCCCTAAGAGTTCTCCACCACAACCGAACAAAGCCTCATTTTGAGAGGTCTGAGGTCAGTATGCTCCTTGTGACAGATGAGGGCATGGAAGAGGAGAGTGAGCCTCTCCCCGACCTCCTCTCTGCCAAAGAAGGTGATGGGTCAGTGCAGGGTGTCAATCTCTCTGACTCCCAGACTCTAGATCAGAGGGGAGACAGATACGAGTTGTTGAAGCAGTTCTCTTCCCTCCTGGACTCACAAACTTGTGTTTCCATGACATTGACACAGGAGACAGTCCACCTGTGAAGAATAACATTTACAGGATGTTAGACAAAGTGAGGTCCAGTATAAAGGAAGAGGTTTCCAAGATGCTGGCTCTTGGGGTGATAGAGAAGTCCAGCAGTCCCTGGTCAAGCCCAGTGGTGTTGGTTCCTAAGGCTGCTGCTCCCGGGCCATGCGAGAACTTAGGTTCTGCGTGGACTACCAGGGTCTCAACTATGTCACAAAGACAGATGCTCACCCATCCCCAGAGCTGATGAGCTCGTTGACAGGCTTGGCGCTGCCAAGGTCCTTAGTACCTTTGACCTCACGTCAGGGTATTGGCAGATCGCCTTGACTAAAGGGGCTCAAGAGAGATCTGCTTTCTCCACTCCTGAGGGACATTGCCAGTTCAAAGTAATGCCCTTTGGATTGAAAAATGCCACCGCTACCTTCCAACGGTTGGTTAATAGGGTCCTAGTTGGCAAGGATGCCTTCTGCGCAACCTACCTAGACGTCATAGCCGTCTATAGTTCCAGCTGGGAGGAACACCTGCTCCACCTCAAGGAGGTGCTTCAGGCCCTGCAACAGGCAGACCTGACCATGAAGCCCAGTAAGTGCCAGATTGGGCAGGGTTCTGTGGTGTACTTGGGACACCTAGTAGGTGGTGGCAAGCTGCAGTCATTCCAGGCCAAGATTGAAACTATCAAGGCCTGGCAACCATCTAGAACACTAACAGAGGTGAGAGACTTCTTAGGCCTCACAGGATATTACCAAAGGATATAGATTTGTCAAGGGCTATGGATCCATTGTGTCACCCTTGACAGAACTTACTTCCAAAAGGCAAGCTAGATTGGTAAATTGGACAGAGGCTTGTCAGAAAGCCTTTGACTCCCTGAAGGTAGCCATGTGCAAGGCCCCTGTGCTCAGGGCCCCTGACTACTCTCAGGAATTTGTTGTGCAGACAGACGCTTCAGAGCATGGCATAGGGGCTGTTCTAGCACAGCTAAATGAGGAGGGTCTAGACCAACCAGTAGCATTTATTAGCAGAAGACTATTACCACAGGAACAGAGGTGGAGTGCTAATGAGACAGAAGCATTCGCTGTGGTCTGGGCACTGAAGAAGCTGAGACCATACCTGTTTGGGACTCACTTCCGGGTCCAGACAGACCACATGCCCCTCAGATGGCTCATGCAGATGAGGGATGAGAATCCTAAACTCTTGAGGTTGTCCATTTCCCTACAGGGGATGGACTTTACAGTGGAACATCGCCTGGGGATTGACCACGCCAACGCTGATGGGCACTCCAGATACTTCCGCCTTAGCGATGAGAGCTCCCAGGAGATTGGGTAGCTCTCCCCACTTTCAGCTGGGGGGGACACATGTTAGACCTGGTAGCCTTAGGGTGGTCACCCCTAACTATTTGCCTGCTCCCCTCCACCTTTTGGACACTGCTTTTGCTAGTTTTAGGACACTGCGCACTTTGCTACTTCTAAACAGTGCTAAAGTGCATATGCTCACTCCCTTTAAACATGATGACATTGGATCATACCCAATTGGAGTATTTAATTTATTTATAAGTCACTAGTAAAGTGCACTATATGTGCCCAGGGCCTGTGGATTAAATGCTACTAGTGGGCGCAGAGCACTGATTTTGCCACCCACTTAAGTAGCCGCTTAACCATGTCTCAGGCTTGGCATTGCAAGGCCTGTGTGTGCAGTTTCACTGCCAATTCGACTTGGCATTTAAAAGAACTTGCCAAGCACAAAACTCCCCTTTTTCTACATTCTAAATTCATTCTGCACTGCTGTGAGGCCTGCTCCTTTCATAGGCTAACATTAGGGCTACCCTCATTTAGTGTTTGAGTGATGGCTTCTGATCTGAAAGGAGTAACAAGGTCATATTTAGTATGGCCAGAATGGTAATACAACATCCTGCTGACTGGTGAAGTTGGATTTAATATTACTATTTTAGAAATGCCAGTTTTAGAAAATGAGCATTTCTCTGCACTTAAATCCTTCTGTGCCTTACAATCCACGTCTGGCTAGTTTTAGTTGACAGCTTTCTTGTGCATTCACTCAGATAAACCCCAAACACAGGATGCTCAGTCACATTTGCATACATCTGCATATTGAAAGGATCTTCCAGGGCTGGGAGGGTGGAGGGCCTGACACTTACATGTCAAAGGACAGTAGCCTGCCCTCACACAAAGGACTGCCACACCCCCTACTGGAACCCTGGCAGACAGGATGGAACTGAAAGGAGACCTTGTGCACTTCTAAGCCACTCTTTGAAGTCTCCCCCACTTCAAAGGCACATTTGCCCCTACCAACTCAGACACTTCCTGGAGAAGAACCTGAACCAGAACCTTCAACCTGCCAGGAAGAACTACCTGGCTGCTCAAAGAACTCACCTGACTACTTTCTGAGAAGGACTGCTGCCTTGCTGTTGCCCTGCTGCCTTGCTGCTCTCTGGCTGTGCTTAAGAAGTGCTCTCCAAGGTCTTGGATAGAACCGCAGTGAGAAAATCACTGCACGTTGAACCGGAGCGACGCAGCCTGACTTCGCAAGGAGAATATCGACGCAGCGCCAGCATAGCGACTAGAAATTCAACACGCGGCCCACTGGATTGACGAAAAGCCGAGCCGGAACGACGCAGCCCGACTTCCTGAGAGGAATCGACTCAGCGCCTGCCGCGCGGTAGACATTTCCACGCAAAGCCCACAGGATCGACGTAGCCCGTGACTTTGTCCTGCAAGCACCGATTTCAATGCATCGTCCCCGGGGCGTCCGAAAACCCCACAACCCGAAGAGGATCCAAGTCCAAGCACCGGAAATCGAAGCAATGCCTTCCCTGCATGAAAAATAAACTACGCATCGACGTTTTCCATGCATCTCCTACTCTGCAGTTCCTTGCGGAGATTTTGAACGCAAACAAGGTACTTTGTGCTTGCAAGAGACATTTGTTGCTTTTAAGAGACTAAAAGGCACTTTATATCATTTTTAAAGTGATATTTCAACATATACTTATTGCATCTTAATCGTTTTGACCTGCATCTTACCAGATAAATATGATATATTTTTCTAAACACAGTGTGGTGTATTTTTGTGGTGTTCTACTGTGCTATTGCATGATTTATTGCACAAATACTTTACACATTGCCTTCTAAGTTAAGCTTGCCTGCTCAGTGCCAAGCTACCAGAGATTGGGCACAGGATAATCTGGATTGTGTGTGATTTACTCTGACTAGAGTGAGGATAGGGGTTAACCTGACTGCCAACCAAAGACCCAATTTCTAACAGAGAGGATTTTATGATGCCTAACAATGAGTTGTCTTCGGAGTGTGACACTGACAGCTAAAAGTAGAACTCTGCGAAAATCACAATGTGTCAAGGGAATGCTCTGTCGAAGCCCTGTCTGGAATAATGCAATGATGACATATCAAAGGTGTAAATGCGACCTGTTAAGTTGTTACAGTAACAAAACCAATAAAGGTGTGTATAAAAAAACAAAAAAAACGTATCCACTACCATTCTTTTCATCATTGCCTTATCAAGAAATATTTGCTTTAATCTGTTCTTTTTGATTTGGAGACAGGAGTCTGCGGAACCAAATAGGTAAGGGTGTCCTATCTCCTCATAAACAGACTTCACGTAGGCCAACCATGGTATATCAAGGGCAGCATTCAATCTATGACAGTCTTTTAAATCAAGTTTATTGAGGACTGTTGCATTCATTATCCAGATGGAATGCCAAAGCAGTAATGATGCCCGATTCAACATGGCAGATAGCATTGATGCAACTTCGTGGGATTGCCAGGACGTTTCTCATAAAGGTATTTTCAGCCTGTTGAATCTTTTACACGTCTACCCTGCCCCAGTTACCTGCTCCATATGTCGCGAGTGCCAAACCTTTAGTGGCATAAACTGTTAATATATCTTTTACTGGTTTTGAGCCAAGTTTGTTTTGCAAAATCCTTGTAAACCAATGATAGATTTCTCAAATTGAGCTTTCCTATTTAATAACATAGACTTCCACGTGTGTTTTCTATCAAATAGGATACCTAAATAAGAAAAGGAGGCAACCTCAGAAGCCTTAGTATTGTTGATAAAGTGGGAGGGTCTTGCATAAAAACATCAGTTAAACCTTGGAGTTCTCTCCCTGTTCTGGCTACTGAAGGCGCCTCATTGGCATATAAAAGAATGGGGAAAGGGTGAGTCTCAATAAAACGTTTGTTAATGGAAAAGGAAAACAGAAATGGGGCAAGGGCGCACCCTTGTCTTACGCTGCTTCTTATCTTAAAATAAGCACTGCATTCTACATCCTTACCAAAGCAAACACATGCATTGGAATCCTTGTACAGGTGTCTAATAAAAGAATTAATGGCCTCTTCCACCCCTAACTCATTCACTATGGACCAAAGTGTAGAATGTGATACGCAATCAAATGCTGCTGTGAGCTCCATTAAAGAGAGATAAATGGAGTCCTTCTTGGCAACCGTATATTTACCTATAACTCAGAATAAAGCATTGATCAACTGTGCCCAGGCCTTTCTTAAATCCACATAGAGTGTCTCTTAAAATGTTATTTGCCGCTGCCCAATCCTCCAGTCTATGCAACAGAATTCACCCCATGACCTTAACTGTGAAATCTAAGAGTTATGGGGGAGAAGGATCGTTTGCCTCATCGTGAGGGGATTACTAAACCCAGCATTCTCAGGTCCACCCAGAGGAGGGGCCTTCCTACTCTTCCATTTGTGTCTTCTCCCTGCACTATAAAACGCGTCGCAGCATCCCACTGGGTGGGAGAAGGAATGTTTGCCCCACTGTGAGAGAACTACTAAGACCAGAATTCTCGGAGCCCTAGGAGGCAGACCCTGCTAGTCTTTACACGTGTCTTTCCTGCCATTATAAAGTGCTTTGCAGCGTCCCACTGGGTAAGAGCAGGAGTGTTTACCCCGTTGTGTAGGGACTACTAAAAGCAACATTCTCAGAACCCTAGGAGGCAGACCCTGCAACTCTTTCCACCTGTGTCTTTTCCAGCACTATAAAACACGTTGCAGCGTCTCGCTGTGTGGTTTCGCACGCTGGCCCATCCTGCACCTGACAGCACCAGGATGAGGCAGGGCAGGGCCTGACCACCACCCTGTTGACCCGGTTACAGGTAAGAGAAAGATAACTAGTTCTCAGGACATGGACTCGGAGTCACTAAGAAACACACATAAATGCAGATCCATTTTGTCCTATCTCACTTTGGCGGTGGGTGCCATAATGGAGGACATTCAAAATGCTGAAAATAGATTGGGGTGTGGGGCAATTAACTGTGAAAAGTTCCCCCAGCCTGCCTGGCTGGGTGTAATGCTTGTGCTAGGCCTGTGGAGGACCTCTCAATACTTCTAAGAGATGAACATAAGGCCTTTGTTTCGACTAACACCCTGGGCGCAGATAAGACCCTCACTGAGGGCCAATCTAGTGGCAGTACAGGGTGCACATTTTGTAGTGGGCCAAAGGAAGGGAAACAAACTCAGAAAACAAAGGGTGCACTGGTTGCAATTCCCTTGACGCCGATCACTCACAAGGTTTTACCCCTTAATCTGGTGACTCCTTCTTCTAGTGCCTCCTTAATTGGCCCTAAGGGCCTTGATTTGCAGTTAAAATCTCTCTTGGACTCTGCACTTGAAGCATTTTTTATGATATTGTGAAAATCTTACTTAGTACATTGGGGGACTTGCAGTTAAAGGTGGGGGCCCTTAAATCATCTGTGGATAACGTAAAAGACTTAATTGCGGTGTCTGGGGGTGTCCAGTTGCCTTCCAGTGAGCTAGATGCACGGGGGCCCTGATGTACCCAGCAGTGCAGAAACATATCCCCCTCTCATTGGTTCTGCGTCTGCTGATAATTGCTCTGTAGAGTGTGGAAATGACTGAAGTGCGTCTAGTATTCCACCCGGGGGAAAATTGTAACTTGCCATCCCAAATAGCGGTTTGGGTGGGTGTTCAGAGGCTTGTACCTCTTAGTACCCAAAATATAAGAGAGGTGACACCCCCCGCCCAACAGGGATTGGCAGGTGCAATGAAGCTTACTTCAGGATAAAAAGAAAGTCCCTTCTGGTACATCTCCTGCCAGAGTTCACGCTTTTTGTTGTGATCTTGGGGGTGGGTTTACTCCACTTAAAGAAGGGGGGTAAGAATCAACTACTGAGTTGATGTAAATGGTGAAGCACATGTGTGAAAACTATATGGGTGATGTTCAGCAAGTATCCTTACATCTAATAATGGCCAGAATAGTGGGATGGGTAGGCGTTAAGGAAAAAGAATTCAAGGAGCAATGTATTGTCCTAAATTGTAGGCATTAGTACTCTGCTAGAAGAGTAAGGGATCACATGTTCACCACAGGCATTAGAGTCATTCCCTTTGGTTTTTTAACCCGCCCAGTAAGGCTTTGCAACCAGATAGGATGTTAAGGATAAAGGATGGCTTGGAGATGGGGAGAAGGACTCATGCTAGTCCAGTTTGTATGGCAAACAGCGGGGACCGCTGTTGCTGGCTTGGTGCTGGTGCCTGGAGGAAGGGGCGGGCCCTGAGCCCCTTTAAACTTTTCATCGCGCTCCCGCCTCGCGGGACGTGCGGGGACCGCTGTTGCTGGCTTGGTTCTGGTGCCTGGAGGAAGGGGCGGGCTCTGAGCCCCTTTAAACTTTTCATCACGGTCCCGTCTTGCGGGACGCGCGCACGCAGTGCCCAGGTATAGCCCGGGCCAAGGGCAGGCCCGTCCTTCGCCCATCATCGACAGGAAGAGGCTGGCCCCCGCTAACATTCACTTTGTTTCATCTGGAGTTAATTGAACGTGTGTTGTCCAGAAAGCCGCTTTAAGGTACTTTTTTTTTTTTTTAAATCTCTTTTATTGCTTTATAATTGCATGACAACACATACATAACAAAATAACTTCCCAATTTTTTGACCCCACCCTCCCCCTCCCCCTCCCTTTTCCCTTCTGCACCTTATATCAATTATATCAATTGCATTAAATGTGTTTGATCAGTTCACAAATGGATAACATATTTGTCCTCTTGTAGAATCTCCTGTATGAGTATCTTAGTTAGTTATGCAGGGTCTGGTTCTGATAAATTAGCCTCTGTATCAGAATTAGAAGTGTCAGGTGTTGTAAAATTGTCCAGTATCGTATTCCAATGCTGAGCATTGTCTCTAGTTCTTAGGCCTCTGAGAGTTTCCTTCAGTAGTACTGTCCCTTCAGTTTCCGCCCATTTAATTAATGCATTTCTCCAACGATTTATCTGAGGGCCCTTCGGATCTTTCCAGTGCGAGGTTATTTCTCTCCTTGCTAATATCAGGGCCAGGTCTATGAACCGGTTTGTGACTTTATGCTTGCTGGGGCGTGGGAAATCCCCCAAGACCACTACCATGGCTGTTCGGGGTAGTGTTCTGCCGTGCAGGTGGAGAGCGCCTCAAATATCTCCGCCCAGTAATCCCCGATAAGTGGGCAGCTCCAGAGCATGTGCAACAATTCCGCTGCCAGTTCTGCGCAGCGAGGGCAACTGGCATTTTCTACACCATAAATCTTTGATATCATATAGGGGGTTAAGCAGGCCCTATGAAAGACATATAAATTTATTAATTTAAACCTGGCATTTCTGGAAACTGTATATATGTGTGAGGTTATTCTGGACCACTGTGTGTCGTCTATTGTAACACCCAGCTCCCCCTGCCATTTGGTCTTAAGTTTATTTAAGGGAAGACATGTGCTGGTTAGCAAAGAGGTATATATCCCTGATATCATCCTCCCTTGGTCTCCTATAGTGCATATTTGGTCACAGGTAGGATGTCTGGGGGGTTCCTCCAGCCCTGAACCCCACTGCCTACGAAGAGTTCTGACAATCGCTTTATAGGTTAGGAACAGCCCTGGTGGGAGCTGGAACTTTTCTTGCAGTTCTGCATAGATACATAGTTTCCCATTATTATATAGAGCCCCTATGGTGTCGATCTGAAATGACTTGAATCGGGTGATACCCCCTATCACATGATTTTCCGCAATAGACCTCACGCAGGTCAGGGGGCTTCTGGTGAGTATGGAGCTCTGGTGTGCGTTCGCTTTAGGTATTGTTCCCAGCAGTAACGTGATGCCTCCCATTCCACCGGCAGCGGTCTACTCTGTTTCTTGGGGTTTAGTAATATGCCCAAAATTCTATCTCGGGAGCAGTGGAGAGGGGCTCTCAGGGCCCCTCCCACTGGGGGTGCCCTGAGAAATCGCGCCAACCATTGGAGTTGGCTCGTCCAATAGTATAATTCGAAGTCGGGAACGGCTATACCACCCTCCGCTGTTGATCTCTGGAGGGTGCGCAACGCAATCCTATGTCTGCTGGTTCCCCATATAAATCCTGTAATCAAGGACGTGATTGTTTTAAATACTACCCTTGGTATTATGAGTGGAATGGCTGTGAAGTAGTATAACACTCTAGGCAGCACTATCATCTTAATCAGCGCAACTCTCCCAGTGACCGCCAACGGAAGTGTCTGCCAGAATACCATGCTGTTTTTCCTAATCGTGCTCTGTATGTTCCCCTCTAGTAGTTCTTCGGCAGAATGATAGATATAGGTATTTGAAGGTGGACGGGGACCACGGGAGGCCCCTATTGTCCATTGGTTCTCTGATGCCCCTGGTAGCCGGAAAAATGGACGACTTCCCCCAATTAATCCGGAGCCCGGATGCAGCACCAAAGTTGTCTAACATTGTCATTGCTCCCGGCAGGTCGGCCTCTACGTTCTGGAGAAAAAGTAACATGTCATCCGCATATAGGGCAATATGATGTGTCCAGGCATTGATTGTAATGCCTTCATAAAACCTCTGGGATCTAGCCGACTGGGCGAGAGGTTCAACCGCCAATGCAAAAAGTAAAGGTGACAGCGGGCAGCCCTGTCTGGTGCCCCTACCTATGACAAAAGAAGGGGATATTGTACGGCCTGTGCGCACTCACGCCGTGGGGTTTGTATAAAGAAGCCTCGTCCACTTGACAAAACCTTTCCCCAGTCCCAGCTGCAGCATGACTCGTTCTAAGTAGTCCCATCGCAGGCTATCAAAAGCCTTCTCGACATCAATCGAGATGACCACTGCTCTAGATGCATCAGAAGGCAGGGCATGAAGGAGTGAAATTAATCGTCTAATATTTTGGGTAGTGCTACGCTGTGGGATAAATCCCGATTGGTCCTGATGGATTAACAAGGACATGTGCGGTAGAAGTCTGTTAGCTAGCACCCTGCTTAGTATTTTATAATCTAAGTTCAACATTGATAGTGGGCGGTATGATCGAACGTCCGTGGGGGATTTGGTGGGTTTCAAAAGAGGAATCATTATAGCTTCCGTAGTGGAAGGAGGCAAGCTATTGTTATTCCATGCCTCCGCATATAGTATGCTGAGCTGGGGAGCTAATGAATCCTAGTACATAAGGTAAAACTCCAGGGGGAGACCATCCGCTCCCGGGACCTTGCCCCTGGCCATACTTTGAATTGCAGTCTTTATTTCTGTGAGTGATATGGGAGTCGCCAGGGCTATTCTATCCTCGCCTCCCAGTGTTGGGAGGTTGAGGTTTCCCAGTTCTTGTAATTGAGCGTCGATATGTACTTCGGTGGGGGGGGCATATAGCTCTGAGTAATATTCAAGAAAGGTAGCATTGATCTCCTTCTGCCCATACACTTTAGTACCCGGGGTAGCCTCCAGCTCTACCACTATGGTTTGATGCTGAGGTGGTTTAGCCAACCAGGCCAGGAGGGCACCCGCCCTGTCACTTTCCGCGTGTTGCCTCTGCAAAAATTGCTTGTAATCGAAACGAGACAGTCTAATGTTAGCTTCCGCTATTCCAGCCCTTGTCTCTTCTAGTTGTGCTGAGAGGTCGGGCTGTGCTGGGTGTTTGCGTTCGAGATCTCTAAGGGAATCCTCGAGATCACCTAGTTCAGTCTCCAACACCTTACGTCCTCCTACAGTCGTGCTAATACAATATCCCCTGACCACTGTTTTAAAGGATTCCCATTCGATGGATATGGACGAAGCAGTTTCAGCATTGTTCCTAAAGAAGTCAGTGATCTGCGTACTCAGTAGAGCCTTAAAAGCCTCGTCCTCAAGTGATTCTGCTCTTAGACGCCAAGTGGGAATCAAAGGTCTCTCGCCGCACTAGGTCAAAGAAATTAGTAAGGGATTATGATCTGAGATGGTGCGGCCAAGATACTCGGCCTTCGCCACTGCAGATTTTACCTCCGGAGATGCCAAAAAGGAGTCCAGTCGTACGTGCAGGTCGTGGACTGCTGAGTAAAAAGAATATTCTCTGTTGAGGGGATTAAGTTTGCGCCAACAATCCGTCAGTTGCCAGTGTCTCTGCCACAGCTGAAAGTGTAGTGCTGTTTTATGGATTGCGGATTGCAACAATGGTGGGTGCGATCTGTCCATTGTGGCATCAGTTACACAATTAAAGTCCCCTCCTATTAGTGTGGTGCTGGTGAGGAGCATGCTCATGACCAGCGATAGTCGATCTATAAATCTCCCCTGGCCGTGATTTGGGGCGTATAGTCCTGCAAGGGTTACCTCCCTCCCGTCCAATCTACCAGAAATAACTACATATCTCCCTTCCGTGTCAATCAAGGTATGGAGAACCTGCAATGGAACGCCTGGTCGGATCCATAACAACACTCCCCTCGCAAACGCCGAGTGGACAGTGGTGAAGATTTGTCCCCTCCAACCCTTTTCAGGGCTTTAACCTCCTGCTCTAACAAATGGGTTTCTTGCAAGATAGCTATGTGCACTCCCCTTCGTTTAAGGAAATTGTGAACCTTGTACCTTTTGGACATGTTATTTAGGCCCCTAACATTCCATGTAATTATCTTGTATTCTGTGGCCATAATTTAAGGAGGAACGTAAAGGCGGCCTGCCAACGCCGCTCTATTACTACTAATGGATGTACCTATCGAGATCAGTAATCTAAGGTGTGAACTGTCTGGGCCGTGAAGAAGATGTGCATGATGTACCCTTAAAACAACAAAAACAAAATCAAAACCCCTTTGCAACTCCCTCTCCCTAGGACCGGTACCTACAACTCTCCCCGTCCAAACCATTACAACCATTGTAATCTTAATTATCAACCTATTGGAAGGAGGTGCGCCAGAGACCAAGAGGTAGCGCTCCGGACCGTTCCCCAGGCCCGACGACATGGAATGTGCCAGTTAGTAAGTTTTATCCAGGGTCATATCGTCATATATTCACGGGTGGGACCTAGTAGGGCCCCCAAACAAAGCGAGGTTCTCCCACAGGCGCCAGCTCACCTGCCAGTTTGTTCCTTCAGTGAGGTCATATAAGCTCGTCCGCTGTTCTTGGGGTGATAGGTGGCAAGCTGATAAGAGTGTCTCGGGAGGATGCTGAGGAGTGTTCGCAGCTTGAATCGATATCCGATGTAGCATCCGGGGTCCGGCGCGTGTGGAAGTCTCCTCTGCTCAGCGCTGCTGCTGTTTCCACCGCATCACGCATCTCCTGAAGTGACTGATGTTTCGATGGGGCCGCCTCTGTGGTCTTCTTCCGAGATCTACTACGTTTCTTCCCGGGGTTTCGAGATGGTCGATCGCGGGCTGATCTGCAGTGGATGTTCAGTGACTCAAGCCAATCCGTCGCCAATTGAGGGGTGAGAAAAAAATGCATTCTATTATAGGATTCCACTCGGAGTTTAGCCGGTAAGAGCATGGCATACTTTATACCATGCTCACGCATGGTGCGTTTTACTGCAATGTAGGATGCCCTCTGTGATTGTGTCTCTCTTGTAAAATCAGGGAATATCATGACTTTTTGACCGTCCAATTGAATCTCTCCTTGCTGGCGGGATTGTGACAGTACATATTCCCTATCCTTGTGGTGGAGTAATCTGGTGATTATCGGCCGTGGCCTGACTCCCAGTGGAGGGGGTCCGCCGGGGACCTTGTGGGCTCTTTCCACTGCGAAAAATGGTGAGAAGCCCTCTGGGGCCATCGTGTCTCTAAGCCACTGTTCCAAGAACGTTTCTATATTAGCTGCGATGGACTCTGCCCCTTCCGGAACCCCTACCAGTCTGATGTTGTTCCGTCGGGCTCGGTTCTCGGCATCTTCCGCCCTTACCTCCAATGTTTTCAGCCGGGTGGTCAGGTCTTTAACTTCTGAGGATGAGGTTTTGTGTGCCACTAAAATCTCCGTCAGCGTACTCTCGTGCAAACCCACCATTTCCTTTAGTTTACGGTGGTCATCTCGCAAAAGGGAAAGGTCTGTGGTAAGGTTGTCAATCTTGCGTTCAAGTGCTTCGTGGGAATCTTTAATGGCCAGCAGCACAGTGTCCAGAGTTGTTTCTTGTTGCTCGTGTCCAGCTTGTGATTCCCTGGCGGGTGTTGGGGGCGGATTCCCAGTGGGCGAGGAATCCCCCGCTGATGGCTTGTCGTGTTTTTTGGGTTTTACCATTTTAATAGGCCTCAGGTAGGCGATGGCCGTTCGAATTAGTAGAAGGTGGTACCGTTCGTCAATGTCGTCCAACCTGGGTGTCGCCTGTCCCCAGTCCCGGTACTCTCACATGGAAAGCACTGTGAGATGTTCTCTGTTTTGGGCTACTTGTCCACGAGGGGGTTCTCCCACAGTTATGCACTTGCTGGTCGCCGTGCTAGGGCAGCCTGTGAATGCAGAAAGGCAGTGCTAAAATCTCACCTCCGGCCGGGCATCGGATGACGGCATCTCCATAATGTTCTGGCAACAGGGGGGGGTGTTGCACCGGTGTCCCCGACCTTTCCCTCCAACTGGGCATCCGTTGTGCAAGATATCATGGATTTCTGGGGTGCATGAGGACACGGTCTCCGATTCCCCTCAATGTGCCAGTATTAGCTACCGTCTCAGCAGGCGGCCTTCACGTTCTCTCTGGCCTCGCGGCAGCCGGGGATTCGACCCGTCGGAGCCGTCTCTCTCTGACCCAAAGTTCCAGGGATTCCGCACCTCATCTGCTCCTCCCCACGCTCCCCAAGGTCCGCTGGTGCTCCACTTCGTATCTTTACTCTCGCCGCTGGAGGCAAAGGTGCTTGTACCCCTGGTGCTCCTCGATGGATGGCGTGGGGGTCCTCACCTCCACAGGTCCGCTGCTCTCCCCCAGCCGAGGGCCGCAGCCGCGACGGGCTCACTGCTCCGCTGTGGCCGCCATTTTGGATCGCGGCAGCCGCAGAGTTGTCGGGGCGATTTTCGGTCCAAATCCACCCCAAAGTAGGGGCGCCGCGGTCCCTACTCGTGCTGCATGTTTTCCGACCACTTCTCTTCAATTTTCACGACCTCCGGTCGTTATTATGGCAGGATTTATGCTTCGGGCCTGGTTTGTGGCCCGGGAGCGTCGCACTATGTGTGCAGCTCCATCGGCCCCAGGCCACACCCTCGCTTTAAGGTACTTGTTCTTTGGTGGGGGGGCTATCTGGCTCTCTGACCTAGGATCCTTTGTGCCCTCGTGGGGGTGAAACTTTACTTTTGCGCTGCGCTGTCTTTGCTGCGCAAAACACACTTTGAGGTTTGAAGGTATTGTTGTTGTCCTTTCTCTTTTAGGAGGCGTGTGTGATTATTACTTAAAATGGGGAAAAGAAAGAACAGTCTCCAAAAGGGGGAAGGCGGGCTGGGCTCTTCAGCCCAATCTTCTATTACTAGCTATTTATCCTCCGTAATTGGGGCTATTGAATCTGAACTGGAGCAAGATGAAGAAAGGATTGGGGCTGTTCAAATATCTGCCCAGCAGCCCCCACTGGAACCTATTGTTCATATAATCACTAATTCAAAGGAGGGGTAATCTTCACTGGCTTTATTTACCAATATTACACAATCTGCTCACTGTTATATGCCTCCACAAGACTTACCCAAACCCCCTGTTCAAATTGTTAATTCATCCTTGGAATGCTCCCAGGCACTTTCGCCCCCATTGAAGAAGAGGAGATCGGGTAAAAGGTCCAAGAATATAAAAAAGATCTCGGGCCCTAAAAAGAGAATTCACATTTTACCGGCAATTAGTGCCAATGAATCAGTTGTTTTGGTTTCAACTAACGAATACCCAAAAAACAATGATGCTTTCAGTGACTCCTTCAGTACAATAGACTCCATACTTAAATCCTTTTGTGCTACCCTAGAGGAGAAACTTATTTCTATGATTACAAAAAGACCTGACTGTTTTTGTAGCAATGTGCTTAGTACTTTTGCCCAGTTATTTAATTCAGGAGTATCACATGAGGGAAAGGTACCTAGTTGTGATGTGGTAATAAAAGAAAATTCATTACCTATATCGTCATCTCAAGGTTCCGGCACACTCTTGGCCAAATCCCCGGTCATATCTGGCCAAGGTAATGCTGTGAATGAGTTGCCGCAAGTAATCCCCAAAGAAGTTAACTCCGTTGGCCCAAATTTTTCCTGATTAAATAAATCCATTAATCAAGCAGATTTATTGCACTTACCTCCTGACTGTATTCCTTATGTCTTGGTGTTAACAAACGTGCCTCCTTTGGACAGTAATAAAAAAGAAGACACCCAAGCTTTGACTAGGAAATCTGCTCACTGGCTGAAATCTAAATTTAAATCCAACTATCATCCAAGCAATAAGATTCTTATGGCGCGTAGAGTGAAGCAGGTTGGCCACCGAAGAAAAGCGGATGACGGAGACTGTGTCGTAACACATTTTGCCAACTCGTGTTCAGTAGATTACCTTCTGGCAAATTTAGATTATTCTAACAATTAAGATAATGGGATCCAAATACACCCCTTGTGCCATTTTTACGACCATTCCCTTTTTCCACGATGCTTTACTGCTCTTCCTAGCAATTATAGTTCAGTCCCAGTTAGGCCACATGTTCAGGTACATGTTCCTATTAGTAATTGTTCTTTGGCCTTTAATTCTCTTGACGAGAATGATTGACTTACGGCTACCGTAAGCCCGGGTCCTAATAACTTGTTGAGATTAACAGCTGATAATGATCATGATGAATTTATGCAGGAAGAAAGAGAGAACATTTTTTATACCTCCCATTTTAATAATAATAATAAATCGGTGTTATACTTAGGATCAAAGCCCCTATCCTTGATCAGTTGGAACATTGCGGGGCTCCGATCTAAAATAAATAACCCGGATTGGATGAGTTTTATATCATCTTTTGACATAATTTGTTTACAAGAAACTTGGTCAAAAGATACGTTCCTTTTGGATGGGTACACAACTTTTTACCAGGCGGCATTAACTTGTTCAATGGGAAGAGCACGAGGTGGTCTCTTAGTCCTTATATCCCTATGAGTACCATTATTGAAGGAGTCTTTAATTTGGTCTTCAACTTATTTTATGATTGTCTTACTATCTATTAGGGGGTGTAAAGGTATTTTGATTTTAAATTTCTATAACAATGTCCCACGTGGTCTCCTTAAAAGAAATCTAAAGGACGTAGTGGATTTTATCGATTCTTCCACTGATTTACAGGATGAAGATTTAATAGTTTTATGGGTCAGTGATTTTAGAACTGTGTGCTATTCCCATTGAAGGCAGAGAGTCGTCAACCCATTTTATTCACACACCTGGAGGAGAAGCTCTGAACTCCTTTTTATGTAATTTCGATCTGGTTCATGTAATGGAGAAAGTGGCACAAGATTCTTTAAATGTTCCAACGTTAACAGGGAATTCGAAGGGGAATACTATTGATTTTATTCTTATTGGCTCCCCTGATTATCATTTAATCTGTGATTTTAAAATAATCCCTCACTGTGCTAGTGACCACAATCCCTTATGTATTAACCTAGACTTAATCATTGACCAGGCCTCTAGGGATAAGGGATTGATAAAAAATACCACTTTTCATACAAAATCTGGCCTACGTTTGAAATAGGACAAAATAAACCCAACAACCTTTAATCAAGAAATTATAAAATCTAGGTTTGACTCCATTAATATTTGTTTGTCCCAGCAGTTTGACCATGATCATATAGTTCAAGAATTTGAACTATTAGGTAATGTTATTTCGCATGCCCTTGTGGTGGATAGGCCTACCATGGGTTTACCCGCCATAGATGATTTGATTCTGCGTGTTCAACTGCTCACAAAAAATTAAAAGATGCCCTTAAAACGGTTCCTCCTTCCCGTTATTTAAATAAATTAGATAGGGCTGAGTATAAGGCCACCTTGGGAAAAAGGAAATCAGAAATAAGGTCTAAGGCGTGGGATGAGTTACAGGCTGCATCCGATCTGAAGGATACTTCAAAATTTTGGAAGGTGGTAAATCATTCATATTTCTCAGATAGTAATTTTAGGAACGTATTTGATCCAGATAATGACTTTCTGACTAAGGAGGATAATATTACCAATCGGATCAACATAGACCCTAACACAAATGCCCTAGAT
The DNA here is from genome assembly GCF_031143425.1 of Pleurodeles waltl. Taxonomy (NCBI): domain Eukaryota; kingdom Metazoa; phylum Chordata; class Amphibia; order Caudata; family Salamandridae; genus Pleurodeles; species Pleurodeles waltl. Next base: position 1,196,130,421 of record NC_090445.1, on the reverse strand, counting down.
ATTTCATTTGATTTACATGAGATCCTTGGAGCCATTGATCGATCAAGGCAAGGGAAGGCTCCTGGCCCTGGCGGTGTTCACGTTGATATCTTTAAATCTATGCCTAATCTTTGGGGTCCCCTAGTTACAAATGTCCTAAGAAGCACTGTTAAAAGTAATATACTCTCTTCTTGGAAACTGGCAGTTATTATTCCTATATTCAAATAGGGTAATAGACAAGACCCTTCTTGTTACAGACCAATATCTTTGATTGATTCCACGGCCAAGATTCTGGGTAGTGTGATTTTATCTCGCCTCAAGGATTGGGTGATAAAGGCACAGATTTTATCTCCCATTCAATTTGGTTTTAGACCCGGTTTGGGTACAGTTGAGCAAGTATTAAACTTGCATCTTATTCTTAGTAAATACGTAACTGCCAAAAGGGAGTCAATTCATTTGGCCTTTATTGATTTATCCAGCGCATTTGACTTGGTAAATAGGGAGAAGTTATGGCAAATCATGGAAACCCTGGGGTGCGATGCGACCTTATTGGAACTTATAAAGCGTCTCCATATGGATTTAAAGGTTTCAGTTCCGTTTGGCCCATCGGGACAGAGAACTGCCCCCATTTCCTCATTTAGGAGAGTAAGACAGGGATGTATTCTAGCCCCCTTTCTTTTTTTGATGTATATAAATGGGCTGTATGACTTTTTGATATAAAACGGGCAAGATGTACCAAAGATGGGCCAGAGATTGCTCCCAGTTTTATTATATGCAGATGATGCTGTAATTATTGCCCGCACTGCAAATGGTTTACAAGGCCTGTTGGACCTCTTTTTGAACTTCATGCTGGACCTTGATTTGAAGGTTAATTATTCCAAGACATTTGTTATGACATGCGGCCCGAAAGACATAGGTGGTCATTCTGACCCTGGCGGTCTTTGACCGCCAGGGCGGAGGACCGCGGGAGCACGCCGACAGGCCGGCGGTGCTCCAATGGGGATTCCGACCGCGGCGGTAAAGCCGCGGTCGGACCGGCACCACTGGCGGGGTCCCGCCAGTGTACCGCGGCCCCATTGAATCCTCCGCGGCGGCGCAGCTTGCTGCACCGCCGCGGGGATTCCGACCCCCCCTACCGCCATCCAGATCCCGGCGGTCGGACCGCCGAGATCCGGATGGCGGTAGGGGGGGTCGCGGGGCCCCTGGGGGCCCCTGCAGTGCCCATGCCACTGGCATGGGCATTGCAGGGGCCCCCGTAAGAGGGCCCCTACATGTATTTCACTGTCTGCTGCGCAGACAGTGAAATACGCGACGGGTGCAACTGCACCCGTCGCACAGCTTCCACTCCGCCGGCTCGATTCCGAGCCGGCTTCATCGTGGAAGCCTCTTTCCCGCTGGGCTGGCTGGCGGTCTGAAGGCGACCGCCCGCCAGCCCAGCGGGAAAGTCAGAATTACCGCCGCGGTCTTTCGACCGCGGAACGGTAACCTGACGGCGGGACTTTGGCGGGCGGCCTCCGCCGCCCGCCAAGGTCAGAATGAGGGCCATAATCTAAACAGTTTACTATGGGGGGCAATATTATTAATAAGGTGAGGATTGTTTGTTACTTAGGTATGCATATAAGTTCTTCCATGCTTTGGAATACTCACCTTAAATTTAAGACCCATCAAATCGTCTTCTCAGATCATGATGCTATATAATTCCAAGTGTGCCTCAGCAGCCCTATATGGGGCTGGTGTCTGGGGTCCCATCAAAGTACCCACTCTCCAACGTATTGAGAATAAATTTATGCCCAGGTTACTGATGGTACCCAAGTGTATTGCAAACATCATCAGCCATGAGGAGGTGGGCTAATCCTTTTTAGAGGACATGGTCTCTATTGTCCCCCTTTTGTTGTGGATTAGATGTTGGACAAATCCAGTGGCAAGTCTTGTGCAGGAATGTATTACTGAGTGCATACAGTTGGCCAATCCGAACAGGATTCCCTGGCTCTCATATCTGCGATCATCTTTTGACAAGCTGGGGCTTAGGTATATGTATGAAGAACCACAATTGCTAACCACAACTGCAAGGTCTCTGTTGAAATCATGTCATTCTGAGCATACTTTAGACATAAGAGTTCATAGTTGTTTGAAACTGAAATCTTTGGATTCCTATACTCAGATTGTTACGGTCTCACATATAGAACCCTATTTGACTTGGTTTTCATGTCCAAAAATATATTCTCTTTTAACTCTATTTAGACTGAATTTGATTCATTTTAAGGTAGCCTTTCCCAATCAGTGTATCTGGCAAAAAGATTTACCACCTTGCCCCTGCGATGCTAGTTCAAAGCAGAGTACTTCCCACTTTTTTGTTCCAATGTTTTTATCTTACCAATTTTACATACATTAAGACCCATCCATTATAAGGAAGCCTTGATATATTTTCAGAAATTATCAAATATCAAAACAAAAATTTCAGGTATTAAATTTTATTAGATCATCTATTGCTATTAGGAACCGGTATTAACATTTTGTAATTATTAATCTATTTATGCTATTTTTAAAATCTGTTTTGTTTAAAATTTTATACTTCATATGTGGTTTAGGATCGTCTTTTTCTATGTGGAGTAAGGATTTTTATGATATTTTAGGGTATTTTACATCTTTGGTATTATATTTTATGATACTAGTAAATGTTTTGATAAGAATTATTGGAATATCTGTGAAAAAAGGAATTTGGATTAGACTATTTTGTGCTCTTTTTGTAATCTATGTATGATATGATCTTTTGAGCTGTGTTTTAATTTGTTCTTTATTCTGTTGCCTGCTCACTTGGACATGTGATTTTATCTGTACTTTTATGGCAATTGCCGAATAAAGATCTTTGACTGACTTGTATGGCCAAGAGGCTTCAACCTTTGAGTGGTCTAAACTCTATTGACTGACTGAGTGGTGCATGAGTGGGGTTGACCCAGGATAAGGAGAGCAGTGAAAGTTTGGAGGAGTGCCCCCCTCTGGGAATCTGAACATATTTCAGGAGCTATTCTCAAAATAGTCAGCTAGAACATGGCGGGCAACAAAAAAGATGATAAGGGATGGCATAACTTTTTAGCTGGTCATCATTATATAGGTTTACAGAAAATGTGAATGTGGGCAATCGTTCTTCCTTGATGGGTCTTCTATTTTGGTGCAGCCATACCATCTACCCGCTACAGAGCTAAAGGGGGCCTACTTACTATAGTCTCTTTGGATGTCCTGTGTACTTCCCACTTACTTGAGACAGGCTTGGATAATTTACTGGTGGTACAGCTAGACTTTAAGAAAGTTCCATGTTTAGAGGGTGTCAATTTTTATAATTCTTTTGTGTGGGCTAATGTAAATGGCATTTGCAAAGTCTCAAAATTGTTCTTGATTTATATGAGGAAACTCAGAATTGAAAATATTCAATACTTATTTTAGGTGATTTTAACATGCATTTGTGGCCTCTGAGTTGTGCAATAACCGATAATCGCTTTTCTGAGTGTTTAGAAACTGCCCATTTTGGGCATACCTCACAGTGAGAGTTACTAGAGACCATCCCTGCTGATGGTAATCTGCTGGAAATTGCTAATGAAGGGGCAGCTGATCCTATCCCCTCTTTTAGCGAGGGAGGATGTAGTTTGGTAATCAAGCATGTTTTAATCCCTGCCGCCATGATCCAACAGGTTAAACATTTTTATATCAAAAGAAGCCATCTCAGCGATCATAATCCACGTGTTCTTACATTAGATTGGTATACAGGAGTAGTTGAGAGGGTTGATGTGGGAGATAGTGTCAGGGAGCTGTCCCCCAAGGACCAGGATAGTTAGATCAAACGGGGAAGGGTCATACCAGAGTCCTTTGTGAGGAGCAATCTCCATAGTGAATGTGAACATAATTTCAGCATGTGTCTAAGGACGGACCGTGAAGATGATGAGTCTCTGTCTGCCTTTTACTGAACCTGTGGGCAGGTTGCCAAGGCCCTAAGAAGGCCATCTGGCAAAATGGTTATAGAGAGGGCGAGATGGTTTGACCATACTTGCTTTAGGGCCCATCAGGATCTGATGAGGGCATTAAGTCATTCCCTCAAGGATCGGAAGAAGACAGGTAAGAGAAGGAAAGCCTATAAATAGGCCCTAGCAGCCCAGAAAAAAAAGAAATTAAGGAGAGAGCATTGGATGACCTCCTGTAAGAAAGTGTCTTGAGTAACAGTGCAAAGGTTTGGGAGGTGATTAATAGGACTTTCTTTATGGAGCACAGTAATGATGTGATGGATTGCATTATTGCCTCAGCCATCTGGGTCACGCATTTTCAGGGAATCTATGACAATGTTGCGGAGGTGACCCATACCGTAGACCAGGCGGAATGGAGTGGTGATAATTTTCTGTGTTTGAAAGATGAGGAGGTTTATGATGCTATTGTAACCATGCCCAAGGAAAAAGTGCCAGGCCCAGATGGGGTGCCTGCACACTTAAATACTATTGAATCGCAAGTCTGGGCAAAAATGATCACTCAAGTAGGTAACGCAGTGTGTAATAATGGTATCCTAAGGACTTGAGCCCAGATTTAAGAGGGCCTAGCACCATTCCAACACCACCTTTAGCGTACTTTTTTGGACGCTAATGTGGCAATATAAGGGCGAAAACGCTGCGCCTTATTCACAGTGGCGCAATGCTTGCACTGTGCCACTTTATAACCCCTTGCGTCAATTTATGCCTGTGCCAGGCACAATGTTTGCAAAGGGGGTGTTCCGGCGCTAGGGGTGCCGAAAAAATGGCGTAAAGAAATCTAAGAGATTCCTTTGCTCAGTTTATATCAGCATTTTTAATGCCTGCTAAGGGAGAGTTATTCTTACTAGGCTAACTGGTTGGAGCAGAAAAACATGATTTCTGGTCTTAAATAGGGGTTCAGAGAGAGAAACTGTACCCTGGCCCACAGCCTGAACCTACAATTGATTATCAGCAAAAACACAGTAGCTAAGAAAGGCTTGTTGTTTATGGCATTTATGGATCGCACCTCCGTTTTTGACCAAGTAAACAGATCCAAATTGTTATGGATGCTGATGGATCTCGGGGAGGACCACAACATAGTTAATTTTCTACACAAATTATACATGGATCTTGTTGCCTCTATAAGGCATAATCAGGCTAGGAGTTTGTCTGGGTTTGTTAACATAGGGTGTCAGACAGGGTTGCACCCGTGCTCTGTTTTTATTTACCCTATATATAAAAAATGTGGGTCCTGTGTTGTGTGAAACCTGTAAGAATATCGCAAGGGTAGGCTCACAGGTATTGCCCACACTTTTTTATATGTGGACGATGCAGTCCTAACTTGTAGGACTGCAGTGGGTCTACAACAGCTGGTTAACTCTTTTGTGGCCACCAATTTTTCAGAATCCCACACCATGGCTCTAGAAACCCCCAGAAAAACTGCTAATGGGGTGGCATTGAATTGTCTAGGGTTCCCACGTTCTCATATTTGGGGGTCCTTTTTGATGAGCGAGGCTTATGGGTCCCACAAAGGAGGTTAAAAAGGAACGCCTTCTCAAGAGCAGCAGGCACAACTTTTGACTTCGCCAAAAGGCTGGGAGCCAAGCCAGTGCAGTTATTAATTAAGGTTTACTAGGCAAGTGCATCTCAATCGCCAGTTATGGGAGCAACATTTGGGGTTACCTGGACACAAGGGATCTACAGATTGTTGAAAATAAATTCCTTACAAAGTTTTTAGCTGTCCTGCAATTGTACCCTCCTACATGATACACGAAGGGCTGGGGTCGGGTTACATAGGGGACCTACTGGTCCTTGTGCCCTTGCTTAGATGGATTAGGGTCTGGTGTAATACTGCCTTAGCCCTTAATCGAGCAGTAATTGAGTATTGCCTGACATTAGACAGGGTGTTACACATCCCATGGCTCAGATACATCAAGGACGCAATGTACAATTTGAGATGCCCCAACCTATTTGAGCATCTGCATGCTATTAAAAAGAGGGATTTGAAATGGGTGAAGGAGCATTTTCTTTGCATGAGGGGCTCAGAAAGAGAAGTGTTGGAACTTATGAAAACAATGATGTGTTGTTACATCATGTTAAAAACTCACCCCATCCCTGGAGCCTAATCTTGCCATAGTCACATTGACCCATCACTGTCATCTGCTGACCAGATTTAGACTAAACCTGTTACATTGGTCTTTAGCGGTCTTGCAAGGCAGACATAAGGTGGAAGACAGAGGTCCTTGCTCCTGTGGCAATTTGTCCCTATGACACCTTGCATTTCTTCTTTTTCTGTGACCATTATAGAGCCTTACAGCTACGATATAAAGGGCCAGATGTAGGTATATTCCAATTTGCGACTTGTAAATTGCGAGTCAAAGTGAATCGCAATTTGCGAGTCGCAAATTGGAATGTAGGATGGTGTCCCTGACAGGATGGTGTCTCCTGGAACGAAAGCGCGTCACTCGGCTGCTTCTCACGGTATGAGGGAAGGTTATTTTTAACTTTTTAACCCTTTTTTAACTTTTTAACTTTGAAATATAATCACATTAGGGTGGGGGAAACACTGCCTGGGGGAGCGCTGTTTTTATTTTAAACGGGGGCTTTCATACCTTTTTTTGGATGTCTCTGCAGTCAGGCATCTCCTCTGAGCCTGCACCGGAAGTGAGGGTCAGTTAGAGCCCTCCTTCCGGCCATCAGAGACTCTCTGCTTTGTACCGCGAGTTAGCGGTCTAGCTGACGTCGGGCTCTTGGCCCGGCACCATAAATGAACCCAACTAAGGGGCAAGCCCCTCTGCGCCAGAAAGGGCCCAGGGGCCAGAGATTCTGCCCTTTTTTTTAAAGGTGCGGTCCCTCAGGGGGATAACGGCAATATCAAGTACAAGAATGCCTGTAAGCATAAGGCGCCTTCTGATTACAGGGCTGCCTGGACCTGTGAGGGATGTAATTGGTCAGTACAAGCTCCCCTAACCTTGAAGGAGGCCAGAGCCCAGTATAGGAGGCCTCTGATGTCTGGAATGGCAGCTCAGGAACAGACGGCAGTTCACGATCAGCCGATCCGGTACGCTTTGTTAAATGTCTGCTCACTCCCCAAGCACAACTTGGAAATCTGTGAAATGATTGATACTTGGCATATTGATTGTTTGTTTCTAACAGAAACCTAGGGTAAAACAGAATCAGATCCTGACTTTGTTGTAGCATCTACCCAAGTGTATACCTACTACAGATTAGATAGACCCCATAATAGGGGCGGGGGCTAGGCTATTATCTGCACTTGGTCTGGACACGCCGCTGAAACATGCGGGACAATGGGTTTTAAGATCTCTCAGAACAGTGGAGTACTGTTGGAGGGCCTATTGATCTATCGTCCGCCGGGCCCTCCTACAAACTTTGTACAATCCTGGGTTAAGCTGATAGAACCTATGGTTTTGTCTCCAAAGGCAATTATACTAGGCGATTTCAACATTCATTTTGACGAGATCTGCACTCCAGTGGTTAGGGAGTTTTTAGATCTTATGGAGGCCTTGGATTGGACCCAGAGAGTCTCGGCAGCCACCCATGGGGCAGGGCATATATTAGATGGGGTCTTTGTTCATACTTCTCTACAGCTGGCGTTAACCAATACTCAGCTAAGTTGAACGGATCATCATCTGCTAAATTTTAAAATTGACATCATGCACTTTCCTGCTCTATATGAGGAGGAGAGCAAAGTATTTAGGCCATGGAAGCAGATTAAAGTGGAGGAGTCAGTTCCGGCCTTAGAAGAGGGCTGGGACAGGGCCAAGAAGCTAGCTCGGCCCCTGCTTGACAGCTTTCATCAAGGGGTGGAAATGGCCATGGCTCAATTGGCTCCCCCAAAGATCCGGGGGACTAGCAGTCGGAAGAAGCTTGGTCAACCTTGGTTTACAAGCAAACTTAAATCTCTCCAGAGAAAATACCAACAACAGGAGCGCCGGTGGAAATTAAACCCAGTCCAAGAGGAAAGTGCTGTATTAAAGTCCACCCTTAAGGCTTACAAAGCGACGCGTTTTAAGGTCAAATCTAATTTCTATACTGCCAAAGTGAAGGAGGCATTAAATGCCCCTAGAGAACTTTTTACGGTGATAAAGGCATTATCCGCTCCTCTTAGGCCATTTGATCTAGAAAATTCTCAGGAATTCTGCGATAATGTTGCTAGGCACTTTGAGAACAAAATTCTCCAAATACACGAAAATTTTGATCCTCATGAGATCTCTAGAGAACTTTCCTTTAGGGTATCTACCGACTTTAACGCTGGCTGTAAAGTTCTATCTGATTTCCATATCCCAACTCACGACAGTATTAGAAAGAGGATCCTAGAAATTAAGTCAGGTTCCCCTTCGGATCCGTGCCCCCCCTCTATTTTTCAATTGGCCCCCGACCTGATGGCTCGGGCGTTAGTTCCTATTTATCAAGAGGTTCTGATATCTGGGGTGCATCCCTCCCTATGGAAAGAAACTATAGTGGTTCCCCTTAAGAAGAAGCCAGATGGTGACAGCCAGGACCTAAATAATTTACGTTGAATAGCACTTCTCCCCTATGTGGCAAAGATTTTAGAGAAAATCTTGAATTTGGAACTGGCTGAATTTTTAGTAGAAGTGGAAGCCCTTGATGACCCTCTCAACATGGTTTTAGAAAGGCACATAGTACGGAGACGGCCTTGATTTCATCCTCAGATGCAATTCAGAAACTGGCAGATGAAGGTCAAGGGGTCTTCCTAGTTCTATTAGATTTATCGGCGGCGTTTGATACCATCTCTCCTCACCTCTTGACGTATCGCCTTTGCCAAGTGGGGCTCAGAGAGCGAGCCCTTAAGCTTCTGGAATCTTTTCTTACTAACAGATGGACTACGGTAAGTTGTGGCGATTTCAGATCCACACCTTATCTATTACCCTGCGGGATTCCACAGGGATCTTCTTTGAGTCCTACTCTGTTTAATGTGTATGTTGCCCCGCTGGCGAGTCTGATTCGCTCCTTTGGCTTCAACCCGTCCTCTTATGCAGACGACACTCAGCTTATTAGAGTTATGGAGCTCACGCTGGTGGCCCTCAGAATGTGGCACGCTTCCTGTCCCCACCACTGTCAGTAGGAATCTGTGCATTTTTTTTGATGATCGCTTATCTTTTAAAAATCAGGTAAACCATACCTTAAAGACATGCCTCTGGTTAATTAAAATGCTTAGGAAAATGTTTCCTTATCTCCTTCATGAATGGAGAGTCTCTGCCATCTTAGCATTGGTGATGTCTAAGGTAGATTATTGTAATGCCTTACAGATAAGGCCTTGATTAACAAACTGCAATTGGTCCAGAATGCAGCCGCCAGAGCGGTTCTCAACCTCTCACGGCGGGTATCAGTCAGAGAGAGCCTCAAACAATTACACTGGCTCCCGGTGGCTCAGCGTATCATTTTTAAATCGCTCTGTCTAACGTATAAATCTGCTCATGGGATCGGTCCCCGCTACCTCACCAGCAGGCTCTGTTGGCATGCTCCTAAGAGAAACCTGAGGTCCTCCAAAGCCTATCGAATTCAGGTTCCCCATACTTATAAAGCAAAATGGGGGGATAAAGCTTTCACTGTGGCTGCTGCCAATGGTTGGAACTCGCTTCCCTTGAATATCAGGAAAGAACCCTGTTACCTAAGATTCAGAAAATTGGTTAAAACATGGCTCTTCCCCCGATAGTATCCATTTTGTACTTTGTTTTGTACCTTTAAGTAATTTTTTTTTCTCTTATTATTATCTGCTTAATGGGTGGGGTCTTTGGATTCTCGTTTACCTACCTCTGTTCTCTCTTTCTACATTAGCGCATCGATGCTCTTCGTGAGTCGGAATGCGCTTTATAAATACGACATACATACATACATACATACATACATCTGTGACTCGCAAGGGGGTTGCAAAGGCCCACCTCATTAATATTAATGAGGTGGGTCGCAATTTGCGACCCTCTTGCGAGTGGCGGCACTCACAGGGGTGGTGGCCTGCTGGAGACAGCAGACCACCATGTCTGTGACTGCTTTTAAATAAAGCAGTTTTTTTTTTTTTTTTGTAATGCAGCCCGTTTTCCTTAAAGGAAAACGAGAGGCATTACAAAAATAAAAAAAGAAACATTTTTGTTTCCTTTTTTTCAGAGCAGGCAGTGGACCACTGCCTGCTCTGAAATTTCTTTTGCAATTCCATTCACAAAGGGGAAAGGGTCCAATGGGGACCCCTTCCCTTTTGCGCATGGGTTACCACCCATTTCAAATGGGTGCAAACTGTGATTGCTTTGCGACCGCATTCGCGGTCACAAAGCAATCTGGCATTGCACTGCGACTCGCAATTAGGAAGGGGACTCCCCTTCCTAATTAAGACTCGCAAACCCGTTTTGCGATTCGGTAACCAGGTTACCGAATCGCAAAAGGGGTTTTGTGCATTGTAAACTGTTTGCTACATCAAGCCCAAAGGTCCTTTTCTTAAAGAGCATTGTTTTGAGCAAGGTAGGCCAGTTTTGGCCTATCTACAAATGTTGACAAGTCCTTTAATCTGTTTTAATATAGTGAGTTTCTTAATAGGGGTTCTTAGGGTCAGGAAGAGACTACCTGGTTGATCTGATGATTTAAGGTTCTGTGCAGATGATATGAATTTTGTTGCATCTTACTGTATTTATACTAGCTTTTATCTTTGCTTGATATTATATTTTTATTTGTTATTGTTTATGCATTCGCTTTATGTGTGATTTTATGATTTTTATTAACAGAAAAAAGCTTTTCTGACTGACTGAAGAGGTATGAAGCATTTATCACCCACCAAAAGGCTGCACTCTGAGGTGCATGCCAATCCTCCTAATTTATCTGTTTTTCCTGGCTGCCAAAGGTGGCTTATAAAGTGTGTGTGCATTCCTGATTAGTGCTACCACTCATCACTTAACCTGTAGGGCCTTATGTAGAGCAATCAGGGCTATAATGCAGGTGCTATCAAAGCAACTACACACTTTTTGTTGAGATGGACGTCTGTCACATGTTAGAGACTGCCTAATGGTTGCAGGAATATCAGAGAACACCAATATATTCGCTTAAGCTTCAGCTTGGACATTAAGACATGTTGCGACCTCTGCATGCTTATGTTTGATGATAGAGGGAAGAACATTATGATTATTATCCACCTTATCCCATTTGACAATTTTTCCTAGCCAGGACTGGTTTGTATTCAAATTTTGAGCAGGATTTGGCCGTGCCCTCTAACCCCACCCAGAGAGTAACAGCTGCATGGTCACTGTACCCAGTAAATTTGGTCTCAAACTCCACAACACAGTTACTCAGAGTCCCTGAAATTAAAATATAATCAATAGTTGAGGAATAAGCAGTGCTCACAAAGGTGTGGGATAGATCTGCATGTATTACCCCCAAATGGTTTGTCAGCATTAGATTTAGCCTCACCGGTAGATTGTTCAATGCATTCTTAAAAACACCATGGCTCAAATGGGTTCGGGGCTCCTCATTAATATCCGCACTCCCACAGACTAACTTTGTATGCAAGGTACAGTGATGGATGTTAAAATCACCTGCCCAAATCACACTCACAGATTTACAAATTGTCTGAATAGCAATGTCCAAATCCACTACACCCTGGGACCTCTTTGTATGAAAACAGTTCTTGTGATAATAATTTAGAAGCAAGTCCCATTCTTCCAATACACCAAACACAACTAAATGGAAAAAGGCAGAATCATTGTTGAACTTAACTTCTCTCCCAGAGAAAGTGTTGATTATATAAGTAGCTAAGCCTCCCTACTCTCCCAGTGAAAGTGTTGTTTATATAGGTAGCTAATCCTCCCTTAGCTCTTCCTGCGTTTGACGGCAATGCCCGGGTACAATATACCATATACCCATCAATGAAACTTTCCTTATCCTAAATGTTTCCTGTAGACAGATAATATGATAGCGATAGAGACAAACTCCTCCCACTCGGCCATGGTCAGCTTTTTCCTTAACCCTGCAATATTCCATGATAAGAGCCCAACTTTTTTGAGTTACTGCTGGTACAGCTACCGTACGCCATGTTAGAAATGTTTTGGGTGCGGGGACTTTGACTGCCCCGGAGGCAATTTAGTTGAAGCAAGGGCAAGAGAGTCCGGCTGTATAGAAACTGTCTGCAATAAACTGGCTTCATTCTGCAAACTGGTTAAGAAAGTCAGTCCAGCTCCCTCAAATTACGCAAGCACCCAAAGCGATTGACCCTCCTCCAATTATTATCAGGTTGCAAGGGGAGTCTTTCAGAGGTCAGGCAGGGATTGTGGTTCTCAGATATGGAGGAAGAGCCCACCATGCTCTGGGGCAGCTGTTGCTTCTCTACAGAAGTGACCATCCTAGGCAGTCTGTAAAAGAACCCTAAAGGGACAAGTTTGATGGACTTAAGCGTAAATTGGTTGGAGGAACAGGCCTAAAGAATCCTACCCAGCAATGTGGGCTCGCAGAAGTTAATCGCAATGCAACCCATGTCAGCTGATGTTATACTTCTGCACACCCAATTAACCTGCCTAATCATTATCACATTTTGAAACTGAATGTTGGTCAGACTTACCCTAGACCCCAACCATTGTACACAATTGTTTTTGAGCTCCCTCCATGTTTCGTGCTTATTTTCTTATTTTCAGGGAGGGATGGAATCCCTACCATCACTGCACCAAAAGGGGCTGAGTCAGGTGGAAGGTCCAAGTTAATCAGAGGAGGGTTAAAAGAGAAGTCTGCTTGGTGAAGGAAAGTGGGTGGGGTGGAGAAATACATCCTTGTTCAGTCATGTCTGATCCCCTCCCAGCCAAGGGGGAAACATTGCCCCTACTGGTGGAGGATTATGATCTAAGCATTTCCCACCACTCCACTAACCGTATCATCTGTTTGCACAATACTGTAGACAAAACTAGACCAATGCGGTTTGTACAGTGATCCGCCTTCACTAATTGTCCCAGAGTTTCAAGACAGGACTCTACAACTGTCTTAGCTGTTGTTAGTCTAGATGTTATGGAGTTTAAAAGCATAACCTTGCACTGTTCCATTGCAGAGAGAAGGGCCTTAAAGGGCCTTACACTGTTTCATGGCCATGTCGTTGAAACACATGCATATCAAAGTTATCTGTAAGGTGAACCCTGGAATTTGTGCGCTCTAAAAAGGCAAGCTTGGGTAGATTGTATTTGTACCACCCTTGGTTTAAGTCTCTTCTTAGCGGGTGAGCCCTGGACCTGCGTATGGGAGAACTAAATTGCTTGATCAGCACAGGGTGCAACAGCACCGTTACTGCTTGCCATTCCCCCACAAGGCTAATAATCCTTCAGTAGTTCCTCTGTTGCTGCCCCAAGAGATGAAGAACCAAAGGTCTCAGCATTGAGACCGATTTTAAAGTTGCCTCAAGTTTAGACTCTGTGCTACTGATCTCCTTATTAAATGCTCCCATGGCACCAGACAGGAATTTCTCCAACGAACCGTCCCCCTCCCACATACCAGTTTTCATATGCTTCCTTTTGCCCATACTGGCCAGTTGAAAAAATTACATGAGCAAGTTACTAACAAGTATAAATTACCTTTGGGAACGGGATGCTTCGCCGTGCTGATAAGCCTTGGACCAACCTAACCCTCCAAATGGGTTAACTTGGCCACAATCTGATACTTCCTTGTTAGTGTATAGCCCCCTGAGTGCTTTAAAACTGCTCGTATTCATGGAACGTAGCTGTCAGCAGGTTCCAAACACACCAACAATCAGGGATGACAAGCAAAGCAATCCAGGTGAGCCTGTTCGATGTGAGATTGCAGGACTGGGGGAGTGCCTCCTTCTGGTGCTGACGGGAGCAGGACAGCCCGCCCTTCGGAGGAGAAAGCGTGGCTCTTTGTAGCACCCAGAGATGGCAAGCACTCCTCTCCCTGAAGTCAGCTGCCAACTCCTGGGGCATGGTCTTCTGGATCTGCAGTCCCCAGCAGTGGCAACAAAGCAGGCAAAGGAACAGCGGCCGGCACAGCAGGAGAGAACTCAGTGCTTTGTAGCACCCAGATATGACAAGCACTCCTCCCCCTGTAGTCAGGTGGCGCCTTCAGGCACGTGGTCTCTTAGGACCTGCTTTCCCCAGCAGTGGCAGCAGACCAGGCAGAAGCACAGCATCCCATTCACAAAGGTAAATTAAACTTGTGAGTAATTTACACAAGTAAGTTTAATCTTACACTTTTGAGTAACTTTACTACTTTTGGCTATTCAAAAAACTGAGTTTAAAGTTACTCAGAGGTTAAGGGTTACAAGTCTCCACCCCCTGAACAAGGGTGGAGCTAAATGTATGGGTGTAAGTTACTACTGCCAAAAAGATACAGTACTAGGTCCAGCACTTCACTTGACGAAGCATTGATATTTCAACACCCTCCCATTGCAAATAAAAGACAGGGACATAAGATGCAATTCACAGGAAATAATGTTAAATTAAATTATTTAAAATAGTTAAACATATGAATATATATAATTTGATGTTGAAATAATATAAAAATAAAATATTATTATTATTTAGTTATAAAATATTTTAACAGCCTCTCTTAATTTAAAAATGAACATTACATTAACATTAAATTTGAATACAATATATTTATGTTATCACACTAGATAAGTTTATACTTCTGATTAAAAAGCCATATCTCCCAAACTCCAACCTAACAATCAGTTTTCTGAAGAGCTGCGTCTTCTGAAACAAAAGAAAGATCTCAATAAAGGGGCTGGAAAATGTTTTGCATCAAGTTTATTAGAGCTCCTTTTCCACGTCGACAATAAAGGCTACAAAGAAGCTATTATTCTCTTAGCAAATAATTGGTCACATACTTGAATCGCAGAACCTAATACTTCTTCAAAAGTACACACTCTTATCTACTATGATATGATCACAGCCTCCTCGACTATTCCTCGAATACCAACCACTACTGCAACACATTTGCAATGATACTGTTTCCAACCTTACTGGTAAATTCTTAAATTTAGGGCTAAAAAAAAATCACCCACTCCCCTTCAGAAAGTTACCAGTGTGCCAACATAGCATGGAACATCCTCAGAGAGTTGCTCCATTGTCTGAGAAAACAACATTATGAATAAACTCAACCCGACGCCATATAATGAGACCTCTCCAATGCTAAAACCATAAGACACATACAATCTTCTATTGTGCCGATAATCATGACACTTGTCAAAGCTTACCTACAGTTAGCAGAAGTCCCTAAGAACTTAAATCTGATGCCATGAGACTTAAGAAATGTGGGTCCAGATGTATCAAACAATTTTGCATTTGCAAACAGTGCGAATGCAAAAATGCCTAAGGCATTTGCAGTGCAATTTCAAGGAATCCCTAAAATAGCGATTCCCTGAAATTGCAACTCCATTAAGGGAATCACAAATTGCGATTCTCTAAATAGGAAATAGCAAATAGGGAATTCCTATTTGTGATTCCCAAAGCACATGTATCATGCATTTCCTAAGTGTGAATTGGGCATTTAGGAAATGCAATTACCACCAAATCCAATTTGGTGGTAAGCATGTGCAATTTTAAAAAATGCATTATAAATCCATTTTTAAAAATGACATGTAGCACACACGTCTTAGGGCATTTGTGCGCTTCACATATCCACAAATATTTTTAGGGGTGCATCAAAGAGGGCCTTAGGCCTAACAGGAATTTGCAATCAAAGAAACACAGAGGGAAGACAGTTTATAGGATTAGGTGCTCACAAGAAATCACCAAGTTATTTTATGAATAGAACAGGCAAGGGCACGGTGCTCTTGGCGGGAGGGTCCTCGCACCCCTCCAAAGTTTTTCCATAGAAAAGCAAGACATAAACAACAAATGTCAAGGCACGCGTGTATCAATACAGAGTCAAAAGTCAATATCCGTGTACAGTAAGGTCCTCTTTACATAGTCAAGTACAACGTAGACCGGGAAGTGTTAGTATGAATCCAATTTATTCTTGAAGTCTGATAACAGAAAACAGCCAACACGTGTTTCGTCTTAAGAGAAGATAATCTCATTGACATCCTCAGGGCTGTAAAAAGATACAATTGTGACCAAAATTATACACAATCACTCTGTATCAGGTCTTTAAGAAATATACATCAACTTAATACACAAAAGAAATAGTTGCGATTCATTCGCAGAATTCCAACACTAATTTCCGAGTGACTCAATAATGAACACCAATGTGTAAACACCAAAAATTAACTAAATGTAACCACTCGTGAATATCATGCAAATAATGAAACCACCTATAAAGTGCTGATTAAGTATAAGAAACAATATGAGAATTGATAAGGCATTCATTATAGACCAGTAAAGAAATAACTAGTTATGACACCCACGTGAGTTAGAGATGTGGGGCAAACACAGGGAACCCCAAAGGCGAAGTCGGAGAAAAGTGAGCCAGAGTTTTCAAAGATTCAGAAAAGACGCTCCCTAGATACAAAGAATTGAAAGAAATGGAGGTAATACCTCAATAAATTATTGGAACAGTAATATGAATGATGCCGAAATGTTCAGAGCCTATTCTTTATTCCACTTCCATATTGATTCTTAAGTGATCTATGAAAAGATTGGTATATAAGAAAAACCCAAGTCAATAGATCTATAGTGGAACCGGCAACTCAGTTATAATCTCCATATCTATAAATCAAAACAAAAACATTAAGGAAAGTCTGAGGAGAAACACCACACAGCGGTCACAAAAACCGCTATCTACAAAAATAAGCTTGCTCACCTTATTGTATTAAGGGTGTGTATGAAAACAACTCAATATCTGTAGATCAAAATAGAAACATTACAGGAGAGTCTGAGAGTATATACTGCTTCGCGGTCATAAAACCACTATCTGCAGACAAAAAGGTTTCCTCACCTCTAAAGTTGCAAAAGGACACGGAGTAACGTGTCCGGAAAGCTAAGTTGCACTCTCCGGTCGGCGTATAAGCGTGCTGGCACGGAGAGGAGTCCGTCCTTTATGGACAGCTTGCTTTCAAATAAGGAAAGCGAGAAAGGTCTACAATATGAAAAACGGCAGTGCCATCTTGGAAAGGTATGTGGCGAATCAATGCGGAATCAATCCAGTAACAAACATATACATTGTGTGAGTAATGGGCACTAATTTGTAAACATAACTAAGAAAAAAAATTGAAAAAGGGAAAATTATGTTATTTGAAGATATAATTAAACCACCTTTGACTAGGAGCCGCTACCTACAAACATAGGCTTGCTCACCCCACTGTGTAGGCAGTGTGTGTGTATACATCCCCATATATATAAAACAAAGCAAAAACATTTAAGGGAGAGTCCGAGCGTATCAATTCGCGGTTGAAAACCGCTATCTGAAGATAAAATGCTTGCTCACCTAAAGGTTGTAAAGGGACACGAAATAACGTGTCCAGAAAGCCAAGTTACATTCCCCGGTCGGCGTGTAAGCGTGCCAGCACGGAGAGGAGCCCATCCAGATGGACAGCTCAATTTTCAAGTAGGAAAGAGAGAAAGGACTACAATATGACCGCGGGCACCATCTTAGGGAGGTATATAACTACGAAAACGGCCCAATGATAAAAAAAATAATATATTAATAAATGAGTAATGGGCACTGTTTAAAAATATATATATATATATTTGAGTAGGAAAAATGAATAAAAGAAGGGAAAAGATGAAATATGAGATTAAATTGAAATATCAGGGATACCAATCCATCAGCATAACACCGTCTATCGTGAATTATAGTGAAAAGTAGTAAGAAAACCAATTAATCCCAGTGTAGGGGACAATATGGATTATTCAAAACAAACATAATTTCTGATCCATAATTGATAGTAATAGTAATAGATTCATATCTATTATGAACTAAATCATTTCACGTGTGTGTCAAGACAGTCATAAGAGCCTCCACATCTCAAACTTTTTTCTAGATCACAATATATTTGACAAAACACAGTGAACGGATATTAGCCAACGGCTGGGTATTGATTACGATGGTGTGATCACTAGCAGAAATACAGTCCAAGGAGACAAAATTTACAGTGAGATTCAAAATCAATATCAGTTGTTGTACATGATCAAATCATTCACCCAGGAAGTACTCCATTTCATGATTAGTGTTGAGACCTTCTTCCACCGCCCTCAATTTTAAAATCCAATAACATTCTCGCTTTTCTCAGTAACAATTCCCTATTCCCTCCACGGGGATCCTTATACGTGTGTTCAAAACCAAAGAATTAAAAACTCCTGATCTAACAGGAATTCACAAATTAGGCAATGCACAACCATTCGCACCTTTGGGCCTACGGGCCCATACAGATGTCCCTAATTGCAAATCGGTAACAGTGATTGCGATTTTTAAGAAATCGCTACTACTGAATCGCAATTTTCATACATCCCATTTTGCATTTCTTAAATATCGATTTCTTAAAAATCGCTATTTACGAAATACAAACCGGGACTTTGATACATCTGCCCCATACTGTTGAGCCAAATGTATTGACAAACTTTGGTCCTGTTACAGGAAATGTAGAATATGTATGTGAAAATATAGTGCAACAATAGACATTGGCACAAAGCGCTACGATATATGAAATAAAAGAACATTGCAGGCCCAAATCCAGTGCTGACCAGAATAAGGTGAAGAGTTCACTTGAAGACAAAATTGCAGTTAAAGGCTAACTTATGTTTGGCAAACGTGTAGGAATCTATGTTCCAAAAGCACATATGTTCACAGGCACGTACTTTGTATTTCCAAATAGATTGTAAACCTGATTAGACAATGAGTGCAGGAAATCTATTCGGCTCAGGCTACACAGAGGTCTTAGGGTTACAATAATAAGGCACACATGGTGTTAAAATTGTATTTGCTGTAGAAATGTATGCATTTAAAAATGAAGAATGAGCAGTTTGTCAAGCATTGTTAAAGCCACAAGTAAAGAATGTATAGAATATTAGTTAAGAATTAAACGTTTACAGGATCACAGGTGTTCAAATGTGTTTCTATTTCAATCTATGACTGGCCAGTCAATCATTATTTACTGTTTGGTAATGAAGTATTGTGTGATTTTGTATATAAGACACTGCCTGTGCCACAGCAATTTGCCTGCCTGTTTGAGGACGGCCGATCTCCCTGTCGTGACAGTAAAAGTCTGTCTTTTCATTGCCAAAGGAGTGTTTGTCATTTTTTCCAGTGTTTAAGTTTTTATTTACTCTGCAAAAGTCCTATGGCTGAATGCCGCAGCTGAGTATAACGGAAGAATCCAGAACGGGGAAGAATAAAGCTTTGAGACAGTATTCCATAAGAGAGAAGAACATTGCCCTCATAGACGCGACCCAACATGAGAAGGTGGGAGGCCTCTCAGCAGTCTATAAAGCTCTCATGTACTTGCCGAGAAAACGTTAGGGCTATAGCCTACATATGAGTATATATTTATCAGAAAAATCTAAGAGACAAACATGGTGAAATATTGTGAGGCTTTAAAATCAACAATGTATTTTTTTATTATGATATTTATTCTCTCCTTGTGGGATTTTTGAGGAATATGTGTAAAAATACATTTATCTTAAATCATATTAATTCAAAACAGATTATAATTTAAAGGCAAGTTAGAGGGAGGGTTAAGATTTCACCAAATAATTCTTGAGAAAATGAATGTGCAATTGTGCACAGAAAGCACATTTGTTCAGTAACCCTGATCAAAACTAGATGACAATAAAAAAGATGACTTTAGAAGTAATTTAGAGATTCCACCAGTTAGAGTTTGTCAAAGGCTGTGGCATAAAGAGTATCACAATGTACATTAGATCAACATTCAAGGTGAATACAATTTAAATATGACAACAAAGGAGATTTGAGAATTCTTCTCTAGTGCATATTTGAGAAAGGTAGTTGCAAATTGCTGGTACGTTTGGTGAACACTGCATTAAAAATAATGTTCTAAACTATGGTTCACCTCCAAGGAATGTGTACAAGAAGTGTCAAATTACATGTTTTAAAGGATTTTTGGCCAAAAGCATCAATGCAAACTGGGTGATTTTCAAAATCAGTTGTTTGAAGGGTTTGCTTAATATTTCCAAAATGTTTGTAAGTGGTGTTCACTAGTGCCCGTTTACTAAAGTGGAACCCACAACATGCTAAGAACTAATGAATGGCCACCAGTATCTCTGAGAAAACTCTAAAGCTGTCCAAACACTGGTGGGCTGTATCAGCCTTACAGTTAAGTACTTCAGTCGGTGGTATTCCCATTTCAAAAGTATGTAAATCCAGTTCTAATTCTATTCCAATATTTCACCTTGTTACCAACATATGCATATGTACTAAGGCATCCACTGCTGTGCATGAAAAGCTTAGAAGATAATTACCAAGAATGGTATAAAATCTCACCGGTACATCTCATAGTGTACAAAACAATTCATTATAGGAAGATTATACCTGTATATTGAGAGAAACTTAATTGTCTTTCAAGATGTATAGTGCATTCATTCAAAAATGTATTTTGTACAAATAAAAGAAGTCTGCAAAATATTTGCCTCATAAACAAATTGGATTCTATATAAGTCTCAGCTGCACATCTCCAATGAGTTTAGAGGTATTCTCCTGTTCAGCAGGAAGAAAAGTAAGGCACAATCATCAGCAACTTTCTGAAACAGAAGGTTAAGAGGAATTCAAACATTTACTTCCATCAACCAAAGGCTAGGTCACACAACCAGAAACACAGAAATGTGTCTGCCCATCACATACTTGAAAATGTGATTATTCCAACAAAGATGAATATGGATCTTTATACAAGATGGTGCACAGTTACACATCCAGAGCCTCTCCAACCTTAGGCATGTTTCTTTAAACCTGAACAGAATTTGTTTTTTTGTTATGAATGAGTTTTAATGATGTACTTTCAAACAAATGGTAGCAAACAAAAAGTACTCTTGTAAAGCATACTGTTGTGATGTAGTTAGTACAGTATTGTTTATCACAATAGCAGTATAGTATTATTTTATTACATATTTATCTTCATATTAATGTAGATATGTGTTAGAGTAAACAATGTATAGGAATGGTATTTCCCTTGTGCCTTTTCCCCCCTGTGTTCTATTTGGGTTGATCGGAATGTTGGGAATGAGGCAAAGAGTAGGCTGTGAGGGGACGGAACGATTGGTGAGAAGACCTGTGGAGAGAAGAGGCAGTTGAAGCATTGGAGATGGAATAAAGTCTTATCTGATATTCCTTCAGACTTCTTTTATTATATCACTGAGAATTCGAGAGATATTGTGGACACATTTAGTTAGGTAAAAGAAACGCGTTCCTAGCCGTTGTCTTTTAATCAGTTTCCGTATGTTTAAAATTGAAGTTGTACTTTTGTGCGGAGCAGCTTTCACCGGCGCG
Source organism: Pleurodeles waltl (assembly GCF_031143425.1). Lineage (NCBI taxonomy): Eukaryota > Metazoa > Chordata > Amphibia > Caudata > Salamandridae > Pleurodeles > Pleurodeles waltl. Next base: position 1,196,109,059 of record NC_090445.1, on the reverse strand, counting down.
CGCCAAAACTGACAGACTTGACAGGAATTTCCACAGAGTCAGCATAAATTACGCGCTGAGATTCGAACGTTCGTTCTTCAGTTGAAGATCTAAATAAACAACGCGCTGATTAACAAGTTTGAGCGTTCGTTCTCCTCAATAATGTTAAAGATCAAATTTGCTTGATAAAATGAACTCCGTGCCAGCCTGCTACCGCGTTCGCCTAGCCAACTTCGAATCGAAGTTAGAATTAGAGTAAAATGCCTTTTCAGCGACGCGCGCCCCACTGACAGACTCAGTGGAATTTTATCACAGCTTCGTATCCACAAAACGCACTGTAAGCAGGAATACAAATAGTTTGTTCGCTGTTGTTGATATTAATCTCGATAATTTTGAATTCCTTGCCACTTGCTGTTCGTCTAATTATTGATTACATTACAGAATCCAATCCACAGCAGTCATTAAGTTTCCTTTACTCGTAACTAATTATAGGAAGTATGCAGTTACGCGTTTGTATCAGATGAATCGAGGAAAGGTTTTCCTCAAATGTATAAGGTAGAAATTACTGACTTACGAAGTCTTCAGACGGCAATTGAAGAATAATCTAAAGAGGGGTGGAGATGGCGATGTCCCCTCACACACCAACTCGTCGCCAGTGATATAATAATCCCATCCTCGTCGCCAGTGATATAATAATCCCATCCTCGTCGCCAGTGATATAATAAAAGAAGTCTGAAGGAATATCAGATAAGACTTTATTCCATCTCCAATGCTTCAACTGCCTCTTCTCTCCACAGGTCTTCTCACCAATCGTTCCGTCCCCTCACAGCCTACTCTTTGCCTCATTCCCAACATTCCGATCAACCCAAATAGAACACAGGGGGGAAAAGGCACAAGGGAAATACCATTCCTATACATTGTTTACTCTAACACATATCTACATTAATATGAAGATAAATATGTAATAAAATAATACTATACTGCTATTGTGATAAACAATACTGTACTAACTACATCACAACACATACATTGAGATTTTGAGGCACAGACAGATTAGTCATACAATGTTTTCAAATTTTTTCCAGTTATAAGACATTTTATTTGTACCCAAATGACTGTTTCGCTAAGGGATTATCATGATTTGTAATAAAACTTCATTTAAAATGAATTGTTCAATATACTTTTTTGAGTGTGACTGAGGCGTTAAAGTGGAATACTAAATTTGTTTTCAAACGTAGGCAGTTTTAACATGTACACACATTTAGAATTGACTGTCTACGAGGCATAATTAGCTTAAAGTGGAACTTGTTTGGTATCCAATTATTTTCAGAAGTACAAATACATCATTTTTTACATTTTTATGCGGAGTAAAATGTTTACACCATACCATAGCAGTTCATTGAAATAGAAAAAAGTGTTTACAAAACCATGCAGGATATAACTGAATGAGAGAACAGAAGGGAAACACAAACACAAAAGAAGAAAAAGGAGGAAGTCGACTATAGCAGTGAGTAGTCAGAATGGAGGCCCGACGTGAGTCTCCTCAGTGGATCCCATATCTTCTTAAGCCAAGTTCTTTGCTCATCATTATCGATAATCAAGATTTCAAAGAGACTGGTATTAATGAATTTGTGCTACCAGAGCTTAGGATTAATTGCCTAAACCAATAGCCAGTGACGAGCCAAGATTAATCGAACCACTACCCGAGCCAATAGTGAAAAAATAGATTCCGCACAGATGATTGGGAATGTAAAGTCACTGAACTAAAATAATTAGTTTGGGGTCCCACATCAGATTGATCGGACAGAACCGATTTAGCTTCCCAAAAGCTGTCTACCAGTAGTAAGAAATAACAGGACAAGTGGCAAAAATGTGAACGGCATCTTCCTGATCTACAGAGCATCGAAAGCATTTAGAATTCAGCTTGAAATTCATAATATGTAGATAGTAAGAGGTCTAATAAAAGCTGTTAATGAATTTAAACTGATGGGTTTTCACCCGTTAGACATTTAGGACAGTATGTGCAAAAGCATTTGTGCACCTTATGTCGTCAGAGGTAATTTGGACACCGAGGTGTCACCTCCACTTATCAGCGGCATGCTGAAAAGGATCGGGCCACTGACAAAATAATTTTATAGGCCACACTAATACCCTTTTTAGGAGGGCCGCCTGACAAATATTCCAAGAAGATATTAGAAGAGTAATCAATGTAGTCTGTCTTCAGACCCCTAAGAACATGCCGCAGCTGAAGATAACAGAAGAATCCAGAACAGGGAAGAATACATCTTTGAAACAGTATTCCATAAGAGAAAATAACTTTGCCCTCATAGTAGTGACCCAATGTGAGAAGGTGGGAGGCCTCCCAGCAGTCTATGAAACTCTTGTACTTGCTAAGAAAAGTTAGGGTTATAGCCTAAATATGAGTGTGTATTGTAAAGAGTAATACCCAGAGATGTTATTTTCAGATAAGCCCATATGGAATGGAAGACCTGCAAAGTCTTGAACGGGGTGCTTTTGGTAAGGTGATCCATGAACAAAGCTAGGTAATAAACTCATAGGTTTGGTAGCAAGGATCCTCCTTTCTCCTGAGGCCTCTGAAGTAATAGTATGCTGGCTCTAGGCTTTTAATACCACCATATACATTTTTGTCACAAGACCTCAGCCTGAGAAAAAAGGCTTTGGGTAGGTAGAGAGGTGTACATCGAAAAAGATATAATTAATGTGCCAATAAAATCATTTTAATGAGATTACACCTTCCAAGTAACCCAATAGATAATCTAGTCCACTTACTAATTATCTCAGTCGTTCTTGTGAAAATTGTCCAAAATTTAAATTGATTACCTCTTCCATCTTCAAAGAAATGTATACCTCTAAGTATGTATCAGAGCTGACCCAGTGCTGATCATGTCCAGAAGTAGCTGTATTTGCCAGGACCAGAGTCTTATTGAGATTGAGTTTGTAACCTGAGATAGCACCAAATTTGCTTGCTATAGTTTTGACTACTAATAAAGAGACCACGGGGGCTGAGGTCCCTTTTTCCCACCAAGGTTGCCGAGAAACTAGTCAACGCCCACCTATCCCACTTTCTCGAAGAAAACAGCACTCTTGACCCCTCACAATCCGGGTTCCGCAAGAACCACAGCACGGAAACCACCCTCATCGCATGCACTGACGACATCTGCACCAAAGTCAACAAAGGTGAGACCGTCGCACTCATTCTCCTAGACCTCTCCACAGCCTTTGACACTGTCTGCCACCATACACTCCGCACACGCCTCCACAACACAGGAATTTGCCACAAAGCCCTAGACTGGCTCACCTCCTTCCTCACCGACCGGACCCAAAGAGTCCGCCTTCCACCTTTCCATTCCACCGCTACCAAGATCATCTGCGGAGTCCCCCATCCTCCTAGCCAACATCCTCCGACCACACGGAATCACTATCCTCCACTACGCAGACGACACCCAACTCATCCTCTCCCTCACCCGCAACCCCAGCACCGCCAAAACCAACCAACACGCTGCTCTCCTCGACACCGCCAACTGGATAACAACTAACCATCTCAGGCTTGACTCCAACAAAACCGAGATCATCATTCGGCCCCAACAAAACCATATGGGATGACTTCTAGTGGCCCACCGCCCTAGGCCCCACACCCACCCCCGCAAACCACGCATGCAACCTCAGCATCATCCTGGACCCCTCCCTCTCCATGACACAGCAAATCAATACACTAACATCCTCCTGCTTCCACACACTCCGCACTCTAAAAAAATCTCTCAAATGGATTCCCCCAGAGACCAGGAAGACAGTCACCCATGCACTCATCAGCGGCAGACTAGACTACGGTAACGCCCTCTACGCCGGCACCACACTCAAACTCAAACGCAAACTCCAGAGAATCCACAACACAGCCGCACGCCTCGTCCTTGGCCTCCCCCGCCACAAACGTATCTCACCACACCTAAAAGCCCTTCACTGGCTCCCCATAGACAAGAGAATCACTTTCAAGATCCTCATCCACGCACACAAATCCCTCCACAACACTGGCCAGACCTACCTCAATGAAAGAGTGAACTTCCACACTCCCACCCGCAACCTCAGATCAGCTGACCTTCCACTAGCTACAGTCCCCCGCATCCACCGAACCACCACAGGAGACAGGACCTTCTCTTACCTTGCCCCCACAAACTGGAACTCCCTCCCCACCAACCTCCGCAAAACCAAAGACCTCCTACTCTTCAGAAAAAACCTCAAGACATGGTTGTTCGAACAGTAACCCCTCCCTCACCCCCCTCCCACAAGTGCCTTGAGACCCTCATGGGTGAGTAGCACGCTCTCTAAATTTCTTTTATTGATTGATTGATTAAGATCGTCTGCATATGCTAAAACTTTGAACTCTAGTTGGTGGATCTACAATAGAACACTATCTCTAGATCTTTAAGGGGTTGAATGTAGGGTTTGATATAGAGTGTAAAAAGCTGGAATGACAACAGGCACCCCTGACAGGTACCCAGATTGATCAGAATAGAGTCCGTCTGACTACCTAAACAGAGAACTTCGGTTGTAAAATTCTGATATAATTGCTGAACTTGAGTAACATACCCTGAGCCGAATCCCAATGCCTTCACGGTGGCCCAAAGAAATGGACACAAAACCCAGTCTAAAGCCTTTTCTGCATCTAACATTATCAGTCCTACCAGGTTTCTCTGAACTGAGCTTACCTCAAGAGGCATAGTTACCGTATTGACATGTGCTGTAGTGTCCCGCCCTGGAATAAACCCATGCTGGTTCCCATCAACCAAGTTGGATTTCACTGTAGATAATCTGTTAGCCAAGACCTGGGTATAAATCTTGGAAAAGGTGTTAATAAGTGATATGGGACAGTATGAACCACAAAAAAGAGGATCTTCCCCTATCTTGGGGAAAATAACTATATTAATCTCTGCCCAAGACCCAGGGACCTTAGCAAGGGACTCAAAAGAATTAAAAAGATCACATAGGGCAGAGACCAATACATGGGAAAAGCTGACATAGAACTCCAAAGGAATTTGTTTGGGCCCACAAGTTTTACCCAGTGCCAGCTGGACAACTGCAGCCTCAATTTCAGAAGGGAGAATTGGGCCATCCAACCTAAGCCACTGTTAGTTAGACAGCTTCTGGTGAGGATATACTGTGAGAAACTGATCAATTCAGTCACTAAAGGGAACCACCTCCTCACTATACAGCGTCTGGAAAAAAAGCTACGAAACTAATAAGTTTGTAGTCAGTCACTTTCTCGCCCTTGTTATTCATAATCACTTAGATAACAGCAGCATTAGCCCTATTCCTGATCCTAAACTGAAGTGATCGACCCATTTCTTTGCTATTCTCATAGGTAATTAATTGCTTAGTCCGAGACTTCTTGATCTCATTATCAAGAAGTCGTTCCTGGAGAAAATTGCAAACTGATCCACCAAAGAGGCAAAGGACACTCTTTCCTAAGCAATTGCACTGCATACCTGCTTACCAAATAGATATGGGAAGGCTGTTTTCTTGCTTCGGCCAAGCCCATCCTCTTCCGATAGAAAAAGGAGTATTTTAGAGTATGGCCTCTACAAAAGGGTTTAAAGGCATCGAAGACCGAAAGGATGGAGGTTGAGCTGAGGTTCTGCTTTAAAAAAACCCTACCTTCCCTATTCATAGAGTGAATGAAAGCTTCATCAAAGAGATGCTTCCTGTCAAAGGTTCATTAATGGAACTTACTTAAACGTTAGTAAAAAGCCCTCTATATGGACAAAGAGAGAAAGTGAATGTGGTCAGAGATCACCCTTGGAGTCAGGGAGATGCTAAGAAGAAGATGGCTGCACAGCACTAGCTGTATAAGGAGCTCTTCCCAGAGGTGCTTCGGCCGAGATCTACGGATGCGCTGATGGCACCTTCCGAGCGCCAGAGACTGCCAGGCGGACCACCCCGTATCTCTGCATACCTGAGCCATGTTGGTACCGCAGCTGCCTTCCTTGTGTTGCACAATTTGGCTGCAGTCTGATGGTCACATTACAGACGCAGAGTTTGTGCACTGCAGGGGCTACCAACTTTCCCACTGATGCCTCAATTGTGTGGAGCCATCTTGTGGAGCTGATTTGGTGGTGTGCTGACCGATATCTTAGATCCCCCGTAGCTGGCGACCTCGTGAGAGTGGTAAGCGGAGGTTTCTCTGTTTCTTCTGGGGCAGAGGTGGAGCCTGAGGCTGTTTTTTCACATATCAAGGCTCAGACCATGGCAAGGACAATTGCAGCTGAAGCTGACTCTCTGTCGTAGCAAAAAGGGGGCTCTGCTTATTAAAAAACACTCTGCTCATTAAGAAACGCTGCAATTATAACTACATATTAAGCCGCAGCAGGGAGATGGGATATCAAAGGCCTTGGCAACTCTTTGCAACATTGTGGCAATTGCTTCTTTGGCTACTTGTTTCTACTGAGCGGTTGCAGCGGAATTGGAGTGAAAGACTTTCAACTGTTTGCTGAAGCCCTTGGCTCAGTGTGTTCCTACGGTATCCTTGCTGCTTTACCTCATCAATGATGCCCTTAAAATTAGCTGCTTGGGGGGCACAGGAAAGCCTCCAGACTGCTATTGGTGCAGTGAGAGCACTGCTCTCCTGACATGAATCTCAGATGACCACACTCTCATCAAGGGTCAAGGATCTCGAGCACCAGTATCAGCGGAAGTATCTTAGGGTACTTGGAACCCCAGAGAGGGCAGAAGGGGGTGACCCCCGTGGTCACATAGTTCACCTTTTTAGAAAGTCTGTTCCTGCTCTGGGAGATTGGGACATGGACAGTATGATTCAGAGAGCCGATCGATTTCCTTTTCGGCAGCCCAAGAGGCGAAATATCCTCGTTCCGTGCAGCCAATTCTAACATAAAGGGTAACTTTCTGTTGCATTAAGAGATATTCAGGGCCGCCCACCCAAGGTCACCGATTAAGGCCTCTGGAGTCAAGTTTTTGTTTATTCAGAATTTTAACATGGAACTATTGTTCGGCGATGGCAGCTGAAGGAGCACATCTCTGCGCTGTGAAAACTCAGGGCTTTGTCTCATTATTGGAACCTGCAACTCTGCGTATTAGGGACAAGGGACAAGTCTGTCCTTTCTTCAAGGTCAAACAGCTATTGGCAAAGTGGAAGCAAGCGAATGGATGGCCCAGTTTGACTGTTTCCTGTTTCCTCATTCTCGTCCAGGGAATGTAACTCAGAATGAGGCTTGAGGACTGCCAGGTTAAGGCCAAGCCATTGCCTGCTTGTTTGATCTTGTTTTAATTCCCCTCTTTTTTTTCTTTTCTCTTGCCTATTTCTCATTGCCTGTCTTCATGATCTTCTCAGTCTCACCAGCACATCTTCTCTTGGACCCAGTGGGCTCAGGGTCTCTGGTTGGTCTTAACATGCTTCTGTTATTCTTTTATTCTCGGTTTGGAGTATCTCTGGAAGGTGGGGTTGCTCTCACGACTGTTGCAGGGTCAAAGTTATTTCTTCACATGGGGATTGTTGGTAGCCCTTGTTTGGGCTTTGGTTGGGAGGATTTGTGGTTGCAGGGGAGGGGGCAACAGTTTGGTGTGGGAGGGTTTTGAAATGGGTTCAGGCCTCATAATGCTCTGTGAATACTAGGTTGGGATTTTGGGGAGAAAAGGCAAAAAATTGAGGTTTGGAGGTATCATTTGTTTCATGAGAATTTTGCACAAAGTTACATTTCGCTTTTTTATCTTTTTTCAGGGTGTGCTGGATGCTGGATAGAGTATGAAAATGGTTAGTTCGGGGGCTAGTCATGACCAGCAGCTACATATCCTTTTGTGGAACGTAAATGGCATGAAGTTGCCCCTTAAGCATAAATTAATAAGGGAGAAGTTATATTATTTGCATCCACATGTAGTCTGTTTGCAGGAGACCCACCAATCTAATGCCCAGACCCGCCTCTTGGGTGATCTGGAATATCATGCATTGATTACTGCTTGCTACACTTCTGCCCAGAGAATGATCCCTTTTCTGGCTTGAGGTAAGAGTTTGGCTGTTGCTGGGCATTGTTCAGACTCAGGTGGTCGATGTATCATCGCAGTAGTTACGAGGAGCAAACTTTGATTTATGCTATGGAAACTCCATGGTTCTAGCATCGATGACGCTGTAGTTTTTAATGATCTTCTGTCCGAGCTGTATCAGTGGCCGGAACCCTTGCTACTCTGTGGTGATTTCAATTTTACTCTGAACCTGCGAGTTGACTCATCTTGGGAACAGGGCTACGGCCTCCATCAGTACTATTTTTAGCGGGGAAAAAAAGCTCCAGTGCTGCTCTGCAGCAAGTTATTGAATCTTATGCTCTTGATGATGTCTGGCGATACTCTCCGCTAGGGGAATATGGGTTCACCTATTATTGGGCTCCCTACAATTCATTCTCTCGGATAGACATAATCCTTGCCAGACATTCTCTTCTTTCGCATCTTAGCATCTCCCTGAACAGCATTTGACAATGGATAATTCATTTTCATTGCACTAAGACGGATATGGCACCACCAGTAGATACCTGCATAAGCGAATTACTTATGGCAAAAACACCCTTCAAAATGCATTAGTCATTAAAAAATGCAACAGACTTTTCTAGAAAATAATGGAAGACCCAGAAAGTACTAATTAAAGTTTCTTTGCCCCTACGTGTGCAGACGGGACACGCTGACTTGGTAAAACATAAAAAACACAATCAACATCATTTGCTTCTCCAAGCAACTCTTTTACTGGTAGAAATGTATGTAGTCGAAATGCCTGGATGGTGTTGGAGGTCTCTAGGAAGAACCCTCAATTCCCATCATTAATGTCTGTACAGGGGGGCTCTTGTAAGGAAGGTGGTTCTCTGTGAGGCTGCTTCTCAGCAATAACAACCACATGTTGGGCCAGCGCTTAGATTAAAGTTGTGTAATCCAAAATGATAACCGGCAGCTGAGCGCCAGTGATCTTTATTTCTGCCATCCTTTCTGCAACAGCGGGCCTGATTTAAAAATAAAGACCCTGAAGGCAGCCAAGTTCTCCTTACCAATCCAATTACAAAGTTGACTGACAGTATTAGACTCTTTCAAAAAACATGATTGTGTCCAGGGCGAGTGGAATGACGCAGCAGTGGAGGACTCGCTTATGTGGCAAAGTTGAGTAAATGGTTGAATAAGAAAGGCAAATTATGTGGCAATTAAGGAGCCCCTTTTGGCGTTTACAACAACTCTGAAGAACAGCCTTGGTACTTTCCTTTTCATTATGTACACCTCTCAGTGGAAAGCGCGTTAGCATTGGAGCTTTAAAAGATATTTAACCTGTCAATCAATGACTCTTCTAATGTCTGGTTTCCCTGTTAAAATACCTAGAGCTATGAAAAAAGGGTCCATGGTGTGAGCATGATTTTGTAGTAATAGTGAAAAGAATATATAATGATAAGGGAATCGTTCCATCTACTGGGTTTGAATCACATTATGTCTGAGGGTTTGGTATCGTGTTGCGGACAAAAGCCCTTTCCTCGGTCCATCCAACGGGCTCTAAAAATGTGTGCAACGCTTCCTTCTATAACCAGTTATTTATGAAGAGAAAGCCACAAATACACAATTGCATTTTTCTAGATTCCCTGAATATATAATCCACAATACTTTATATCTGATATTTGTACACAAGTGTTCGACGCAAGGACATTTTTATTAAGCAGACGAGACAGGCGCACAGGTGCCAAGGTTTTGGAATTCCTGGGAGGCACAGATCTGAGTGAACACTCGGTTATACACAGGTCATTAACAATTTCTAAAGAAACAACTAAAAGAAGTGACGTGGTTAAATGTAATGGGACGCTTTCTTAAGGAGGGCGATGAGGATTGCACGCAGCCTTTGGTACGAAGCTAATTGGGGTCAGCCTGCATAATGCAGATAGGGTCCAGATGGAGCTGGGATTAAAAGCATTTGACATAGTCCAGCTGTCAGTATTACCGCTGTAGGTGCAGGTATTTGTGGAAGGCCCACTTGCTTCCGTGTTTCCCCCGGGCGTGTCGGCGCCTATTTCAACTCATCCTAGAAAGCACAGACGGAAGTGTATAACACACGTACATTTCCAGAGTACACATACCCCATTTTTACTCTGGTACTCCATTATTCCAGAGAGGTCTCTATGCAGGCATGAGGTTGAAGGATACAACTGTGTCAAGTTCTGCCAACAAATACTTTAAATATTAACCCATGAATATGGAAGAGTGGATAACATACTTGGCAAATACAAACCTGCACTTCATCTTACCTACATGATGCTACATCATTGTGAACATCTATTAACTAGGAGCAAAAGCTGTAGATGAATTGTAAAGGAGCAGCCTTTCGTAAAAGCCACCATATGGCTCAATTCACCAATCTGTGTCGGAACTATGGTGCCATAGTACAAAAATATTGAAGGCTGATAGTGTTTAGGGCGACGTGTAACATGTTCCAGGAAGTTTTCTAGTTTGCTTGCACAGTGAATAAACATATATTCATAGTTTGGTACATGAACCACAAATGTATCTACAATCCAGAGGGTCTATTTACATTATTTAAAGCCAATCTTCTACAGACAGTGGAAAACAGGAGCAAACATTCATTGGCAATGTCAGCGTGTTAGCCTACACTTTGGCTTTGCCGGTGTTTTTTTTGTGTCAATACTGAGCAACATCAGCGAAATGAAACACGCATGAGCAAAGACAATTCGCTGGTCATTTTGACTTTCTCTTACAGACCTATTGGCTTAGCAAATACTTTTTGTTGAGGCTGGTCTGCATCGGCAGAAAGTAAGAATGGAGTTTTGGGGGTGGGGTGGGCTGAATGCCCTACCCCCCCCAATAATCTTCCTGCGGGTGGTATGGTCCAAGAGGCAAGGGACTGATAGGATTGGCTCAGGGGTGCGTGAGCAGGGTGATGTTTTTAATTTAAGGTAGAGACAGTTAAGACAGTGCCATTTCAGTATAGGTACACCTCAGCTGACAGGGATCATTCTGTAGCTTTTCAGGAGTTTTAGGCTAGGCTTATAACATGGATATGTAGGACAGTGTGGCCCAGGCACTGCAGGTCTTGAAGAATGTTGGCATATTGGATTTGTTGTTCACAGGGGCGCTACGAAGGGTGCCATCGCCTGGGACTGAGCACCCCGAAGTGACGCACGTGGTGCTCCGTCGGGGTGGGCTAGGGGAGAAGTCGATCCAAGCAATGTTGGGTGGGCGAGGGGCCAGAGGCATTAGCGGTGCCTCTCCCCGCTGCTCATGTGGCAGGAAGGCAAGACATCTTGGACAGGGCCGCAGTAGAAGTAGCGCGGCCCCGACTGCGGGGATAGCTGCTGGGTGACAGGTTTGGTGACAACGCGAGGCAGCGTATATTCTCCTAATGTGGCCTTACCTGTTTCTGCAGGCCCACGGTAGGTGGTTTAGATGCCGCGGCTGGAAATCACCAATGCTGGCTCAGCTGTGCACAGAGCAGGCCCCAACTGATAGCAGAGTAAAACACACAACACTCTCACATCCGAATCTCACATATGAATTAATCCAATATCAATACATATTGAAAACAGAAAAATAATTTTATTAATATACACTAAGAAATCTAGAAAAATAACAACTACACATATATAAAGAAACAATTCCCCCCACATACCAAAACCTGAAACTGAATCATCTGAATTACAATAGAGAACAATAACAAATTCAACTGCAACACAGAGAGACAGACATATAAGACAGGGACAAAAAAGGAAATTAAAATTAGAAACACCGGACAAACAAATCAGTAGTAGCAATATAAGCAAACAACTACAGACAATAATCTTTCTATGCCATGCTCATAATAATAGATATAATATGGCTCCTAATCTGAATACAGTTTTTCATATGAGTTTCCAATATATGGAAAAGCTAATGGTCAAAAAATATATTTACACAGAATGAAGAGTAATCAGAAAGAATATACAAAAATAACGAAAAATAAATATTGTCCAGTATCAACTTTGAATATTTGTCATAATCTTAAAATTCATGAACATAATCCTCAATTTCCATCCAAGCAACACGTTCAAAGTTCATCAAGATAATCCTTAATATCAAGGCCTAAAGCTAATTACGGCCAGAATTTTGGAATTCATCAAAGTCATCCTTTATTATCCTCAAAGCCGACGCGCGTTTCGGTGGACAAACAAAATCTGAAATTTGGAAATACAAGCGCTACCTTCATCAGGGCATAGTGGAAGGATGATGTAAACTGATACACCGTGTTGCAGTTATATTTCTATACATACAGGAACAAATGCCTCAATTATTAATATTGCAATTATAAAGGGGATTGTCATGTCCGTTCCCGTGACAAACAAACACCACTCCACAAAGAATCTTCCGGTGGGTGGTATGGTCCAATTGGCAAGGGACTGATAGGATTGGCTCAGGGGTGCGTGGGCAGGGTGTTGTTTTTAATTTAGGGTAGGGACAATTAAGACACAGTGCCATTTCAGTATAGGTACACCTCAGCTGACAGGGATCATTCTGTAGCTTTTCAGGAGTTTTAGGGTAGGCTTATAACATGGATATGTAGGACAGTGTGGCCCAGGCACTGCAGGTCTTGAAGAATGTGGGCATATTGTATTTGTTGTTCACAGGGGTGCTACGAAGGGTGCCTGTGGTAGGCTTCGGGTGGTACAGAGGGGTCTGAGCCTTAGATAGGGTGAAGGATATTTTATTTAGTTTTAATCTAGTACAATTGGGTTGTTTGTAAGTCTTGTGGATTCTTCTGGCCACTTTTAACCGTCTTGTCCTTTTTTCTTCCTCTAGGTTCGGCGGACTTCTGATCCTTGGGTCTCCCGTGAATACCGAAAAACAAACAGAGGAGATACCAGGTAAGTTTGTTGTGGGGTGTTTTTGGGGGTTTCCCAGGGCTTGGGTGGTGAAGGGTGTCCAACTGTGGGTTGTGGGTTTGGATACTTTTGGCACGTTCTATCCTTTTCTTGATTAGGCAGAACTATGCCCCAAAGTGCTCCCCAGTGGCTCACCGGTGCTCCCCTGGCCCACCTCCCCGGTTCCCTTCCCCTGTGCCCCTATTGTCTTCTTGTGTCCTTTTTTGTCCTAGGAAGGACCGTACCTTGTAGAGCCACGACCCTCCTGGCTCGTGGCGGGCTCCGTGGGCCGTTGTCTCTCGTGCTCCAGTGGAAAGTGCCTCGCTATTCTCTGTGCAGGCTCGGGGAACTCTTCCTCGGCATCCAGCGGTCTTCTCTCCTCCGTCGTTTCCAGCTCCGTGTAACGCGGGCATCCCGTGAAGTCCGTCTTCTCTTTTTGTTCCTCAATCCGGAAATCCGTTCCTGGGGCGACCGACGGTGTTCCCATGGTAACATGGGGACGCGGAAGTGGGTTGAGCGAGGCGTGTGAACGACGCCAGCTCTGGGAGGCAGAGGACGCTGTCGAGGAGACCCGTCTACAGTGCCGTCGCCTGGGACTGAGCACCCGAAGTGACGCACATGGTGCTCCGTCGGGGTGGGCTAGGGGATAAGTCGATCCAAGCAATGTTGGGTGGGTAAGAGGCCAGAGGCATTAGCGGTGCCTCTTCCCCGCTGCTCATGTGGCAGGCAGGCAAGACATCTTGGACAGGGTCGCGGTAGAAGTAGCGCGGCCCGACTGCGGGGATAGCTGCTGGGTGACAGGTTTGATGAGTGTCGTGAGGCAGCGTATATCCTCTAAATGTGGCCGTACCTGTTTCTGCAGGCCCACGGGGAGGTGGTTTAGATGTCGCAGCTGGAAACCGCCACTGCTGGCTCTGCTATGCACAGAGCAGGCCCCAACTGATAGCAGGCCAGAGAGTGAGGTGACGCCTTGTGGCCCAAGGGCGGCATGTATGGCGGAGGTGAGTGGTGGGGCCGAGGATTCACTGGGCCTGCCTCTGGACTTGTCTTGTCCAGGCAGGCTCAACAGAACGGAGCAGCCATTTTTGGTGGAGGGAACCCCTTGGGCAATAATGAAGGGGTTTTTCCCTCACAACCCCTCTGTGACAGGGGAGGGAGGGAAAGCCCATTGGGGTGGCCCCCTCAGTGATAGTGTCTATAGTGATTATGGCAGCCACGGTTTTGGGATATCTGGGGACATGGGGGGGGTCTCCAGATCCAACAAGGGGCAGCTGGTCTACCAAGGTGGCAAGGGAAGGAAAGGGGAAAATCAACCCCGGGAGAGAGGTCTACAGCTAGGTCTGTGGTGTGGTTGGAACTGGAGGCGTTTCAGGCTGGGGACTTGGCAGGTGGGTATGATGCTACGAGGGCCCCCCAGTGGTGCATTGAAGGTGGGCAAAGACAGTTTAGTGTCAGCCAGGGACTACAGGCAGGGAAGGCATCAGCAACAGCAGGTGGACAGCTGGGAAGGTTTGATATGGCCTGGCAATCCTGGTCCGAAGGTAGAGCGCGTGTCTGTGCAGCTGGCTCTGGGAGGGCGATAGACCAACCATGGGAGAGGCAAGGATTAGGTGGTGCGCCCACCTTGCACATGTTTGACCCATCATGCTCAGTTTGGTGATGAGGGGTTGGGCAAAAAGTGAAATGCTGGGTACGAGTGCTAAGTGTGAGTATTTGGATGTAGAGCCCAAATGGGAGCCTGATTATGAAGAGGTTGACCTGGAGGAAAGGGAGATAGTGGATCATGATGGTGAGGAGAATGAATGGTGGGCAACACTGCAGACAGTACAGCGGGGAGTGGGGGAGGCTAGCAGGAGACGGGGAGTAGGTGTTTTGCAGCCTTCGGCAACTGACGTCCACACTAGTGCGGTCCAAGGATCAGGGAATGCAAGCAGCATCGGAGTGGACACCTTCTGTGCGGGCCCTAGTGCTGACAAAAAGGTAATGCGCGCTACACAGCATGCCTGACAGATGAAGTGGGCTATGAACGTGGCTATTGCACAGACAACAGAGGAAGGAGGCCTTCATTGGGTCAGAGGCAAATATGTTCATTATCAAGGTACAGATGCTGAGTCTTTAGGCTTGGAGTAGGAATCTGGGGTTGCACTGCCAGGAGGGGTTAGGAAAGATGTGGGGGAGAAGAAAGGTGAGCAAAGAGGTGAAACACAAGAAACTGCCTTATATGGGCATCACAAAGCCCTAAGGGGACCATTTGATGTTGACTACCAAGGAGCCCATTTGGAAAGGGGAGTATTTAGAGCTTTTTAAGTTGTTACACAGGGAGGTGCGGCGAAGGAGGAAGAATGCAAGCTGTCCTGCAGGCCCAAGGTGCCAGTTAACACAGAAAACTGGACAGTGGCCTTTTTTTAATTTATGCAAGGGCATATTGAACAAAGTACTCAGAATGGTGTGTTGCACTGTTTAAATGCTTAGATGTGGTAAGGAAGGCATGGGTGACTTTTGGGGATTGGGCATGGCTACCCTACGATGAAGAATTATGAGCCCAACTTGCAGAGGAGAATAGGGTTTGGGGACAGCTTGATAATGAGTTGTTTTTTGCAAACCATGATGCCAGAATAGCCAGCCCCATCAACTTATACGGCGAGCGACTGGCCAGTCATTTACAAGCCCTTACAGGGGTGTCCCACTTCAGTGAAGGTGGGTGCAGCAGCTAAAAGGCAAGGAGGGAGCACAGGAATGTGCTGGTCCTGTAACAGAGGGAATGCTTGCAGAAATTCTGTAAATATTGCCACAAATGTTCTAAATGCGGGGGAAGCATATGCTTATTCAGTGCAGCACAAAAAGGGAGTGGATTCAGCCAGCAAGGACATGCAGCAGGGCAGTTGTGGGGAGCAGGGTAGAGAGGGTCAGCTTCACATGGGAAAAAGCGTGTACACCAATTAATCTGGTGAGGTTGTGCTTCTGGTTGGATGCTGTAGATCAACACACAAGAAGGAATTGTTATCTGATTTCTAGTTTGGTTTCTGCTTATGCTACGGGGGTCCCAGAATATGGCAATGGGCAGATATCTTGAAGTCTGGAAATGGGCATGAAGTTTTGGTATTGAACAAGCTGTTGAAGAAGGTACGGGAAAGGTGGATGGAGGGGCCATTTGATGATTGGCCCTTGAAGAATTTAAGGGTGTCACTGATTGGGGTGGTACCCAAGAAGGATCCTGTTGAGTTTTGTTTGATTCATCACTTCTCTTGGCCAGAAGGTGGGCCGGTGAATGATTTCATACCTGAGGATTGCATCCGGGTGCACTACGAGTCGGTTGACACAGTGGTGCAGCTGGTAAACGCAATGGGGCCAGGGCTGTTGATGGCAAAATGTGATTTGAAATCTGCTTTCCGCTTCCTGTCAGTGCACCTGGAGGATTACAAGCTTATGGGCATTCAGTTTGGAGGCAAATTTTGTTGTGGACAAGGCTTTTGCCATGGGTTGATCCGTTTCATGTTCATTGTTTGAGACATTCTGCACGTTTTTGCAAAAGGAATTTTCACACAGGGCAGAAAAACAGGTCATAACACACTACCCTGATGATTTCTTCATGGTGGGTACTGTGCCGTCAGAAGACTGTCACAGAAGTCTAGTGTTATTTCAGTAGGCCCGTTGCAGGCACTTACGTTTCTGGGCACTGAACTGGATTTAATAAGAATGGAGATTCCCCTAACTGAGAAGAAGAGCAGGCGATGTATTGAAATGTGGGACAAGATGTTGGTAAAAGATAAGGCAGAAGTAAAAACACATACAGATTCTTCTGGGTCACTCAAATTTTGTGGGTTGGGGGTTTAGAGCGTGGAGGGCCTTTTGCAGAAGACTAGGTTGGGCACTGGCTGGCACATCCCTTCCCTGCCACCAGATGCACCTTAAAGCAGGAATACGGGAGGATTTGAGGCTGTGAAGGAGGTTCCTGTGTTAATGCAATCAGATCCCTATGACAGGCCTGGGGAACAGAGGGAATGGTAGGTCGAGCTGTTTTCTGACACAGCAGGCGGCCACAGTTTTGGCATATTTTGACAAAGCCAGTGATGTGCGGAAGAATAGCCAGAATGATGAAAGAGAGGAGGGCACGCTATCACCTCCTTTCCGTTGGTGGTGACAGTCTGCTTGTGTGGCTGGCTTTTTGCTAACAAGACAGTGCTTTTCAATGTAGACAATATGTCCGTAGTAAACATGGTCAACTGTCAATTGGCACAAGACACTAAGGTTTGGCATTTGTTGCAAGTTTTTGTCCTGGAATACTTATGCAAGAATGTCATTTACAAGGCGCAATATACTGCTGGGGTCCAAAATTAGATTGCTGGTGTTCTTTCTTGTTTTCAGTGGACAAGATTTCGTGGGATTGTACCTTGGGCCAACGAGTGGAAGATGGAGGTTCCAGACCACTAATGGGCTGTGGGAGAGAGTGCATGATGCATTTTGTCATAGGTGCTTTGAGTCAACTCATAAGGCATGTGGTTTAAAATTGGATGTGTTTGTGCAGCTGAGGGCAGTGCAGCGTACTGGTACAGATTAATTATGTGCATCATTGATAAAGGTCTGTCTGCAGTTACAATAGCTAGTAAGTTGTCCGGGATAGCATTCTATGGGAAGCTGTTGTAGGGTTATGAACCGACCGTAGGGGAGCTGGGAATGCAAATTCTGGAGGGTTGGGCCAGGGGTGTGTGTCGCTTAATCATGTTGTGCATTCTGAAGGAAGTGATTGGTGCATTACCTTGGGCTGGGATGAATGGGAGGCTCTGTGTTTTTTGGTTATAATTGGCATGGTTATTTTTTGGTGTGTTTGGAGTCAACTAAGTTGTCAATGACAAAGTGCAGATGGGGGTCCTTTGGCAGGACAATAGCTGGGGTTGTACAGGTGTAGATTCCCAAGTCGAAAGTGGGCCGGTCCGGCAGAGGCAGTTGAGTGACAATGACTGCATACCCTGATGTGCAGGTTTGCCCTCAGGAATGGTGGCTATCCTTGTGCAGGCAAGGTGGGGGGCTACCAGGATGGCGTGCATTTTTTGGCTTCACAAGTTTTGGGGGTTTTGATAAGGGATGGTGACAAGCAGCGCACAGGGGTTGGACTGCAGCAGAGATTAAGCACGTGGGGTGCTGGTGTTCTAACTGCTATTAGCGCTAATTGCATTTGGGTTGGGTTTTTCATGATGTGCAATAATGCCATTCCTTTTCTCCTAGGTTGCATTGCGGGCCCCTGGAGGGGGCATACTGAGGTGTGGATTTGCGGCCACTCTTTCATAAAGTGGGTGGTAAGGCATGCCTATTCCAGGAGAGGAGGCCATCATTTGGGGCTGCCTGATACAATGGTACAACTGAAATGGTTTGGAAAGGGGGCAAGCATTGACATGAACCGTTACCAAAACTTGATGCATTTGTATGTAGCTACACCTGCCCCGATGTTGTCATTGTACATCTGGGAGAAAACAATATGGTCAAAGTGAGTTAAGCCATGCAAAGTGGCTTAGCGGCGCCTAGTAAATGTGGAAATGGGCACAGCGCCACCGAAGCATCACTAGGGACTTGTTAATAAGCCCCATAGTAGTGTAGGTAGGAATGTCAGGCACACTAAATATTATGACAATATGGTGGGACTCATCTTGTTTTTCACTTTTTGTCCTTGCATGTATGAGACTTGTATAACTGAGAGAAAAGTTTAAGATCTGTTCCACCAGAACTCTCCTGAGAAGTCTGAGTGTCATGCGATAGGCTGCCACAAATGACTTCTACCTCTGGTCATAACGGGAGTCTACAACAAAAGAGTACACAAACATCACAATTAAGGAAAAACAACTTAAATAAAAAAAGGCCTGATTTAGAGTTTGGTGGAGGGTTACTGGGTCACTAACATTATGGATATCCCATCTCCTCTAAAACGACCGTAGGATATAAGGCATTTGTATTAATATCTATATGCGTCACTTTATGTCAAAGTAACCCTTCAGCCAAACAATACTGTTCTCCAAATTTAGTTTAAAAAACATATTTTTAATAAACAAAATGCTTCAAAAACAGGCTCAATGGATCAAAAGATGCAGCAAAGCCACATATGTTGAGAATATTAAAGTAATGTAAGAACAGATTAATGAAAGTTTCCAGTTTTAGTAATCTTTTGAGACTTTTCATTCAAGTAGCAGCAACCTTCAAAGGGAGCAATGCAAAAACACTCCAGAATTGCTTCTACTTATGAGAAGGCTCCACTGCAATCAGATCTCTTTCAAAATGGCTACAGCATTAAGCAAAGAATATTCCCTATATGAAATGTCACGCAGCTAAAGTAAGTAGCCCTAATCTGGCTACAGATTTTAAATTACCAGGGCACATTATATTTGAGATTCGATTTTTGAGGTTGACTTCATTTTCAAACCTTGAGATCCAAATTGATAAATCCTTTGTTTTAAAAGGACATGGGTCTCTAGTAAGCAGCTATAATATACCAGTGCAACATTGGCAGCAGTCCAATAACATTATCCTCGCAGCCCATACGGTGTCGAGGAAGGGTGTGTGGGGGGGGGGGGGGGTGATGTTTGATCATCAAGCACAGCTGTAGAAGCTACTCTGGGGGCCACACAAATATGTTTTTATTGACCACGTGAAAAAAGCGAAACAAGCTAAGTCGATGGATTGCCTCACAATGCCACATGCAGTAGGGCAATCTCTTCAATAAACTACTGTCCCATTATTTGGCCATTCCATGAAAGTAACTTAGCATATTTGGCTGAGTCCTATCGATAATTACAGCACTATGATGAAGCTAAGAGCACTAATGCCTATTAAGTATTCTGTCACTGCTCTTTTTTCTGTTTCTCAGTTGTCCTGTCTTCCAGTTTTCTCTCTTTCCCTCACCTCTGACCTGTATTACTTTTCCGACTTTGAGATCGTTTATCTTTGTGCATGTGAATCGGAATTCTCTCTTTCTCTCGCTTTCTCACTTTTGTCCAGCAACAGATCCGCTAGGACGGAGTAGCATCACCCCCCCCCCAGCAGCAGAAGCTGCAAAACCTTTCACAATGAAAGGATAATAAACACAGTTTATTATCCTTCTGTTGTGAAGGGGCAGGGCACTGGGAGTGAAGAGCAGTGAGGGGAGTGCACTGTCCATTCCCGGCAGAGCGCATGTGTGTTTGACCAGCCATCTCGAGCTGGCCAAACACATATGTGCAGTATGCTCTCTCCAGCTCGGGAATGTGTTGCCGGGTTGGAGAGAGTAGGTACGGACTCCCAGTCTGCCTGGGACTGCCCTGGCTGGGTGCTCTCAGCCAATCCTGAAGCAGGATTGGCCGCAGGGCAGGCTGGGAGCCTGTCCCTGCAGTGATAGGAGAAAGAAGAGCGGCACGACGCTGCGGCGGATCAGGTATGCTTTTTATTTTAATTTTATTTTATTAAACACCCTTATTTCTGTCACCTTAACTTTCCCTATAAGTATATGACCCCTTTGCCTGCGTTTTTCTCTTTCCATTTTTGTGCCTTTCAAGACACTGTATTTCAGGTGTCTCTCTGTCTTTCTCCCTCACCACACAATATTTTTAGCTTTGATATTCTAGCAGACAACCACTAAATATTTGCCTGAGGACACTTGTATGTCCACATTAGAGGAATCCATATGTTTAAGTAGATAAGAAGGGGCTCAGAAATGTAACAGTTTCACAAGAACATTGAATGGATTTTTGCTGGACTGCAGGGGTAGGTCAGAGACAGCCATACACTGATGCACTGCTGAGGTGTCAAATAAAAATAAAGCTAGTCTAGAACTAAGGTTACTTACCACTACAAGGGAAATAGAGAAACCATCTAAAATGAGGATGGCACATCCAATGATTCATGACCAGAGTCTGCCTAAAAAACATAAGATTCTGTAAACATGTTTTGATATTAGCTCTGATTATAATTAAAAAGTTTACACCTTGTTTTTTATTTTATAACCTTGGTACTTAATTGCCAGTTAAATATTGGGCATCTACTATCTGGCAAGACCCTCCTATTCCAGATGTATTGGGATTTCTGCAAGCTTCACATTCCTGTGCCTCTGACAATAATTGGTTCACATTCGTTATGCATGCCTCCCTTTGGCATTCACTTTGCAGCAAGTGGGTCCTTCAGGATGTTTTTGCGGTCCTGTGTGTTCCTCTCACCGGCTGCTACCCCATAGTTCTCTGCTATTAGTCTTTGATAGTGGGTTGGTTGTGGGTTCTCTATATTGGTGAGCAGTTGGGAGGCACTATCATTGGCTACTATTGTGTCACTTAGTCGGATGGCGAGGCTAAGCTCCAGAGTATTCCATAACAAGACCAACCCTAGCACCAAAGGCACGGATGAGGGGCGTTTTGAACTTCCTGCAACTAACATCTCAGTTTGATAGTAATAATGCATGTTACATACAAGACAGACCTTATTGCATATAGACTAATTGAAATGGCATGTTAACAATTGCAATTTAGAAACATTAATTTTCTGGTACCATTTAATCTAATAGGACAGAAAAGGAAAAACTTTCCACTTCTCTGAAACACACATTGTAACCACAGCTGCTATGAAGGAGGGTGACCTTGTAGAGATCTGTATTGGAAGGAAGAAGGAAATGTAGCATTAGCTTCTATAGTTTTTTTGTGAAAAAGGGGATTGTTTGCACTTTTTTTTATGAATAAGGAGTTAGCACAAGTGACCCCTCCTCGCTCCATAAGGCACCATTTGTCAAGGTATATAAGATACCAGTGCAGGGCAGGGCTAGACACATGGACCGGAGGCTGAGTGAAGATGCTGAGGGGCTGAATTCTAACTGCTGACCCAATGGCAGAATAAAATATGAAGGAGAAACTATACATGTGTTGGCATATTTTAGAATTAGCAAAGTAATACAGCCACAGAGGCTGGATGGATGTCAACATTAAAGTATAGAGGGTAGAGAATATACCTATAGGTTAGGGATGTGGTTGGTCCTATTTAACAATCATCCTGATCTGCCTATTATCTGCCGAATTGTTTGTAATAATCAAACTCATTCTGATACATATGATTTATATATAAAACTGAAAATAAATAATCATATGAAGGTAAAATATGAACCATTGTGTGTGCGTACTGATTTTGGTCGACAAGTGTGGGTCTCAATTTATCATATATCATCACTTACAGATAAGAAACACTCTGATGGGTTTGTCTCACCTTTAACGCTCCCTAACAGACTGTAACAGACCATAACTCACTGGTGAGGGGGTGAGAGTGACATGCGAGCTCCCTTTTTCTCAGAAAAGAGTACATTTCCTTTAGGGACCAAAGGGATCCACTGGGCGTGGCTTCAGTAACATTAAGATGAACATGACTAATTCTTCTCTGCTTGTGATGGAATTTGGAGCCCACGTCTTGAAATGTATTACAATCCAGATTATGAATGCTAGAGGCAGATATTTATGAGAAAAACTATTCTGCATACAACTTCTCCTGCTTAATGGCCAATTTCTTTTTTTTTATAAAATGGATCTTTATTAAAAATGTTTTGGTACAGCAATGCAGTGTGATCCATAGTCAGTGTATACAGAGTTTAATATCATCACAATCCCATGGAAAGCATATCTCCTGTCTTTATTCATCTTTCACAGTGTGCATTATAACTATTTCACACAGTTGGTAAACATAAACTTAAGAAAAAACACATTTCCCCTTCAGCCAAGACATACACATCAATCCAGCCCAAGACCAAGTCATTAATCTTTATTATGACTGAGGACTTTCTCGGCGAGAAACCCCCTTCGTGGGTCTTGCATTTGTTTTGGACCCTGTGAGTGAAGATGCATTCTGAAGTTGCGTTGTCTGTAGAACAGTATGTTCTGGGTCGCAGTCTCTATCTATATGGCTTTTCCACATCCGTGTATGCCCTGAGACACGTGGCTCGAGCTGAGTCCCACAGAAACGCGCATCAGCGCTTTTTAGGGGAAGGAAGGATCACCAATTATATACTGTTATTGTATTAATCTGAGAATGTGTATATCAGATCAGGAGTTATACTGAAATAAAGCTATATTATCTAGTTTCTGTTTTGCAGATTATATAACTGGTATAATTTGTGTATTTATGATTTTCACTTTCTTTGTGGCTGTTCTTGTTTTACAAGTTGTTCGCAATAGTGACCTCGAAATACCTCTGTGCGTGATTATCATTGTTTTACATTGGGTATCAATTATGGTGTGTGGGTAGTGTATGCAGTAAAAGTGGTCTGTGATCTAGCGCTGAAATATATTAGTGGTTCTCGGGCTGGTTATTGAGCTCAAATGTATGGTTTTACATCTATACAATCCTATTGTGGAATAGATTATGCATTGTGAATTTGTTTTGTAATGAGATTATGTATTTAATAACATTACGTGTTACCCAGTTTTGCCTCTAATCTTATATTTGTTGCTGCACTGAGAGATATTATTCAGAAGTAGGAATTAAGTTCTTTATTTGTTTATCACTTAAATGTGGTTTCTGTTTCTGTTTTGTAGAGTCATTAATAGGTCCAGTGATAATATAAACTGGATCTTGCAATGAATTACACTAAATCACAAACAATGATGTTTGGTCGTGCTAAATTAATTGGGAAACCTTTTTTTTGGTAATGTAATGGAATTAACTAAAGTAGCCACCTTTCCAGACCTAGGGGTATTATTTGATGCCCGGGAGTCCTGGACCCCGCAGAGAACCTTAAAGAAGAATATTCTTCACAGGGAGGTGGCTGTGACAATAGATTTTGCTAAAAGACAAGGTGACAACCCAGTAAAGGCACTAGTTAAGAAATATCATGAAAAATTTGTGCAGTCGGCAAACTATGGTTGTGATGTGTGGGGTCATACAGTTACCAATGAGTTCCAAGCAGTTGAAAATAACTTTTTGCGTACGCCCCTAACAGTCCCTGCCTGATCCCCGGCTTTTGTGGTACACGAGGAACTAGGCTTAGGTCACCTTTCTGATCTTACTGCCCTGGCCCCAGTCATGCGCTGGCTTAGAATTTGGGCAAATCCGGCCCTTTCACTTAATCAGCTAGTATTGGAGCACTGCACCTCATTGAAAGGGGCACTCCACATTCCATGCTTTAGATATGTCAAAAACATGCTGGAGTATGTCAGCTGTTCTGAGTTATTGGCAAACCCTAAAACATTGAGGAAAAGAGATCTGCCGGAGATACGAAATATGCTGCTCCTACATAGGAGAGTGGATAGGGAGGAGAGGGAGCTCCTGAAACCCACGGTAAAACAATATGGGCCAAATTACGTCCTTGGCAGAGAGGATTACTGGCCAAAACGTGACGGATATCCCACCCGCCGTATTACAAGTTCCATTATATTCTATGGAACTCGTAAAACGGCAGACAAGATATCCGTCACTTTTGGGACTGAGTAATCCCCTCCGCCAAGGTCATAATGAGGCCCATAACGCCAGTAACAACAACCTCACTAGGGGAACCATATCTGGCGACTGTTAATAATCCCCACCACCGTTATCTTATTTTGTGGTTTTTAGCTGGCTCAAAGGGTTTTTATAAATCTGGGGAGCGGCAACCCTGCCCCTGTGATAATTTTTTAGTGTAGGATATTATGCATTTCATGTTTTTCTATGATTTGTATCAGTCATTAAGGCACCGTTTTATTGTTTCACTGCTAAGAGAAACACAGTTTGTACAAGCAAAACCAGCTCTGTTGTTTCTTCAAATGCTTTCTTCTCCCGGGGTTTGCTATGGGGTTGCAAGTTTCTCTCTGGTGCCTTGAGACATAGGAAAAAAGCTATTTAACAATTAGGGGGCCACTATATCATGGACCAGCTCCTTCACCTGTGATCCAAACAAGGGTGAACTGGATTTTTTTTGTGCTTTTATCTTATGTATTGTGTTTTAAATCTTATCTTAGAATTTCCCTTGTGTTCTCTCAAGTACATGATTTTATGGTTTCATGGACTTTCTATTGCATTGAGTTACCGAATAAAGTATTTATGACTGACTGATAATATAAACTGATAGCGATGGTTACCATATTACAATCAAAGGTTCTAAGCTGGTAATACTGAGTAAAAATGCAAAGTCATATTCAGGCATCTTTATACAGTAGCATGTTCCTGATTATCCCTAGGTCGTCCCTGCCAAAAGTATGAATTGCCCTACTGTCAGCCTGTACTACTCCATAAGATATTCAAATTAATGCACATGTCCCCCAGTATATAAAGCCCCTACTATGGTTAGGCTTCCAGCCATATTGCAGATATTGAGTCCACCAATGGCACCCGGCACGGAGTGCTGTGGGCAGTGAAACGGATGGTTTCAAGGCCCCAAGAATAGCCTCCTGTATAGTGACCCTATTAGGGCTGGCTCCAATCTCTGTCCCTCCTACGTCACCCTTACTGCACTTGGCCATTTCAGCAGAGTCATCGTCAACGTTTTTGCCTTACTCCATCTTTTCTGAACCATTTTTGTCTGCTTTTAGGAATCTGTGCACTTTACCAGTGCCAAAGTGCCTGTGATCTATCTTTTAAACATGGTGAAATGGCTTACACCCAATCAGCACATTTTATTTACTTGTAAGTGCCTAGTAAAGTGGTACTACATGCACCCAGGGCCTCAAAATCAAATGCTACTAGTGGACCTGCAACACTCGTGTCACTCAATTAAATAACCCTTTAAACAAGCCTCGGTCCTACCATTGCAGCCTGTTTGTGCAGTTTACCCTGCCATTTCAACCTGGCAAAATAGGCCATTTGCCAGTTCTAGTCCTTCCTTTTTAATAAATGTACATCACCACTATGGTAGGCCCTAAACAGCCCATAGGGCAGGGTGCAGTGTATTTAAAACGTTGGACATGAGATTTTAACTTTTACGTATCATGGTAGTGAAAAACTCTTAAATTTGTTTTTCAATACTTCAAAGCTTGCCTCACCCATAGGATAACATTGGGTTAACTTAATAAATTTAATAACTGATATCTTTCAATTGGTAGCAGGTAGGAATGTTGAGTTTTGTGTCTAAAGAATTGTAATTTATATCCTTTTTTTAATTGTAAAGTTGGATCTTAAGTCACAATTCTAAAAATGCTACATTTAGAAAGTTGGATTTTACTTGCTGAACCATTTGGTGCCTGTAGCTTGTATCCTTGTCACATGACTAGGTGTAGCTGACAGTTGATCTTTGTGTATTACTGCCAGAGAGTGTGAGAAGGGGGAAGCAGGGGTTGGTAGGATGAGTCATCTCTGACTTGATGAGGGGTAAGAGCTGTCACCTATCACATTTGCACTTCACAAAGGCTCGGGCTAGCACATTCACAAGGAGTTTTGACACTATTCTTTTGTGTCCCTAAACAAGCTGGGGCAGGGAGGCAGGAAATTCCAAACACCTCTGGGCTGGAAACCTCTAGACCTTTCTCCTTCTTCAGACCCAATTCTTCAGTACACCTCTGAACCTGCAGGAGACTCGGAAGGACTGATGTGCTGCTCTGCATGAAGGACAGCTACTCTCCTGCCCAAAAGAGAGGGACTGGACCTGTATCTTGAACCCAGGACCACTAGAGTGACTCTAAGGCTGGCCTCCTGATCACAGCCTCAAGAACAAAAAGGCTACAACCATTGTGAACCCAGCACCTGGACTCTATCTGCTAGAAGTCTTGCCCCACCCCCTAATTGGTTCCACCCCAGCTCGGGACCCTTGGGAGATGGGCCTTAAGGTGTTCTGGCAGCCCAGCTGTGGTCCTGTGAGTAGAACTGATGCAGCAGGAAGCATGTCCTTGTATCCGCCTCAGAACCACCACAGCGCGATGCATCCCCAATGCAGGACCTCACTTGGCATTTTGCTGCTTCCTCAGAACCATTGCTGCTCCACCCATCCTCGACGCAGGGCTTCACATTGCAAGCTCCTCATTGATAGCATCCTTGACAATGATGCAGGACTTTGCATCGTAGACCCACAGCTTCTTTGGAACCACCTCTGTGCAACGCATCCTAGACGCAGGACTTCAAACTGCAAGCCCCTTGTTGGTCATTTTCCACGATGACACAGGACTCCTCATCGCAGGACGCAGTTCCTCAGAACTGCTGCAGCGCAACACATCTTCGACTCTGGATCACGCAATGCTCTGCAGCCAGGATTTAAGGTACTTTGTTCAGCTGGCAGATCTTGGTCTCTGAATCTGGCATACGCTCTATTGCGGTCGGCCTGAACTTGTGACTTTGTCCCGGTGTACCACGACCAGATAACCACAGATGATGCTTTGTGCTTTTAGGCACTATTTTCACGTAAAAACTTTGAAATGGCGTAGCTCTAGTTCTACTGATTGGATTTTTCTTGTTAAAATTAATTTGAATCAGGCTACATGTATTGTAACTGACAGTTATGATCTTTGGGTGAAGGAAACATTTTATAATATGATAAATCAATCTGAATTGGAATGTACTGTTGAAACTAAATGGTATAGCCATAATAGGCAACAGAGGATTGACAAATTTAACTTGTATTGAAATCTATGGTACTTTGTAAATCTGAGTTGAAAAGGCAAACAGTTTGGATTGGAGAGAGAAATATGTCTACTCATTTTATTTCAGCCCGGATGAAGCGGCATAGCTCGCAGCTATATATGTGTTGGTTGAAAATTGCTCAAAATAGCTGAAGACAATGTTAGCTGAAGCCGGTCATAGAAATAACCATTTAATGTTTACGTTCATGTTTTATAAGATGTCCGAATTAGCTTCCACATGCTTTCTAATTTTATTACATATATGGAAATTGTACAGGTGAAAAAATTTAGATTATGTCTCAGAATAAGTGAAAATATAAATCCACCATTGATTATTTTTGAGCGCCCAACAAATACTATTACTTTTGTTAGGAATGGGGTCTCTAGTTGGCAGTGGTTTGCACCCAGTCCAAGTAGGAACCTTCACTCTACTCAGGGCAAGGGAGTTACCCAGCTAAGATAACCCCTGCTCATCCCCCTAGTAACTTTGCGCGAGCAGTCCAGCTTATCTCAGAGGCAATGTGTAAGGTATTTGTACACACACAGACAGTAATACAGTGAAACCACCACAAAAGTACTTCACACCAGTTTAGAAAAATAGCCAACATACACAAGTAAAGGTAAACATTTTCAAAGGTTAACTGTAGCATAGTGCTTAGAAACACAACAGCTCCAGCTGGGGATATCAAAGCATCTTGACGGAGTCGCTTCCGAAAGTCTGATGCCGCTTGTGAGAGAGTGTGGGACGGTCATGGAGTCGCATGGACCCAGGGTACAGTACCTTGGAAAGCGATGCGGAAACAAAGACGTATCGCTGCGTCAGGGAGGTGAGGTGTTGTTCCTTACTGCTAGGCAGGGGTGGTGAGGCATTGGTTCTTTACAGTTGCAGGGGAAGTGATGCGGCGTCGGTGGCAAGGTGTTGGATGCTTACAGCAAGGCGGGGTCGAAGAATACAGCAGATCAAGATGTGAGGTGTTGACTTTTCGGTGTCCCGATCACACCATGGGCAATAGGTGCTGCTGCATAATCTGGTGTCACCGACGTCGGTGGCACGAGGCTCATGAGACTCATGCTGTGGCGGGACTTCAGAGGCGCTGCAGCAGATTCGGGCCTGTGTTGCGCATCATGGCAGTTGAACTCAGTGGGGACCATGGCTTCGGTGCAGGCCACGGCGCGGAGTCGGAGAGTGGCTTCAGTTCCTAAGTCACTCTGGAGTCAGTGCTTAGTTTCTTGGTTGCACTAGAGTTCACTTCCAAGGGCCCAGGAACTGGGTTTGGCACCACTTGGCAAGTCACTCTCAGCAAGAGAGCCCAGACGCTGGCATGTGAAGTCTTTGATGACTCTGAGACTTCTTAACAGGAGGCAAGCTCAGTTCGAGCCCTTGGAGAACCTTGGAAAGCAGGATGTAGAAAGCAAAGTCCAGTCCTTTCACTACCACGAACGAAGCAGCAAGGTGCAGGCCAGCACAGCAAGGCAACAGGCAGTGTGGCAGTCCCTCCTACAGCATCCAGCTCTTCTTCCTGGCAGAATGACCTCAGTCCAGAAGTGTTCTAGCTATGTGGAATCAAAGGGCCAGTATTTATACCCATTTCTGCCTTTGAAGTAGGCAAACTTCAAAGAGAAGTCTTTGTAGTGCACAAGACCCAGCCTTTCTTTGCCCTGGCCCCAGACACTCCCTGGGGTTGGAGACTGCTTTGCATGAGGACAGGCACAGCCCTGTTCAGGTGCAGGTGTTAACTCCTCCCACTACTCTAGCTCAATAAGACCCATCAGCCTGGTTATATGCATCAGGATATGCAGGACACACCTCAGCTCCTTTTGTGTGACTGTCTAGAGTAAATACACAAACAGTCCGACTGCCATCCTGACCCAGATGTGTATTCAGCAGACAGGAAGAGGCACAGAATGGTTAAGCAAGAAAAGCCCACTTTCTAAAAGTGACATTTTCAGACTTACATCTTTTGGTGAAGTTGGTTTTGGAATTGTATTTTTAAATTATGAGTTCAGAGATTCCAAACTGCCTACTTCTCAACATTCCCAAATATCTTCCGGTCCCAGATCAGGAATCTGAACTGGCTTCCTGTAAGGCAGATAATTGTCTTCAAAGTGCTGTGCATTGCCTATAAAACACTGACCAATCAAGGCCCTGCTTTTTTTTAAAGACAACATTAAGTGGTACAGACCAGGTAGATCACTCAGGTCTACATCCTGTCAGCTTTCTTTAGTCCCCAGGTTTAAACAACTGACTTTGGGTGGCAGAGGTTTCTTTCTCAGAGCTTCCAAGGCATGGAACTCTCTGCCATTTTCAATTAAATGAGCTCCTACTCTTCTAGCCTTCAGGAAAGCTGTTAAAACCTGGCTTTTCAATAAGACAGTGAATCTTTCTCGCCCCTAGGCTTTCTGTCATGAAGTACTTTTCTGAGGTTGATCAGCTAGTGCCTAGATACCTCCGGGTATTAGTAGTGCTCTACAAATACTCTTAACATTACATAACATATCTCTATCTGCTCCCAATAGGAAATTACACTTAAAAGATATTTCAAGACAATCCCCATGTTACCCTATAGGAAAGACAGGCCTTGCAATAGTGAAAAAGTTTAGTTTTTCATTATCAACGACACGTAAAACACACCAGTACATGTCCTACCTTTTAAATACAATGCACCCTGCTCATGGGGCTGCCTTGGGCCTTCTTCAGGGATGGCTTACATGTAGTAAAAGGAAAGGTTTGGGCCTGGCAAGTGGGTGCACTTGCCAGGACGAAATGACAGTGTAAAACTGCACACACAGGCACTGCAATGGCAGGTCTGAGACATGTTACAGGGCTACTCATGTGGGTGGCACAATCAGTGCTGCAGGCCCACTAGTAACCTTTGATTTATAGGCCCTGGGCACAAATAGTGCACTTTACTAGGTACTTACTAGTAAATCAAATATGTCAATCATGGATAAACCAATCACCAATACAATTTAGACAGGGAGCACTTGTACTTTAGCACTGGTCAGCAGTGGTAAATTCCTCAGAGTCCGAAAGCCAGCAAAAACAAAATCCAGCACAGTATCAAAAACTGGAGGTCAGGAGGGAAAAGACAAGGGAAACTACGCCAAGAGCTGACAGGTCTAACACTACCATACTCCAATCCACCCACTCTATCCACATCTATCCCACATCACTTCATCCACTCTACCCCACCCCACTCCAATATACCTCACCCCACTCTGTCCCAATCTACCCATCTCCAATCTACCCCTCCCAATCTACCCCACCCCTATATACCCCTAACTATTCAATTCCAATTTATTCCACCCCATTCTAATGTATCCCACTCTTCCCACTCCACCACACTCCACCCCACCTGCAATCTACCATACACCACTCTGCACCACTCCACTCCAATCCAATCCATTTAACTCCAATCTACCCTAATCTAATCCACCCAATCTACCACACTCCATTCCACTGTAATCTACCTCAGTCCACTCTACCACACTCCATGCCACTCTACCCAAATCTACCCCACTCCACTTCATCCAATCTACCCCACTCCAATCTATTTCACTCCACTCACATCTACACCACTCTTCTCCAATCTTACCCATTCCATCCCAATCCACCTCACTTCACCCCACTCCACCCCAATCTACCCTACTCCAATCTATCCCTCCCCAATCTACTCCACCCCAATCTATTCTTATCTACTCCCCTCAAATCTACTCCACTCCAATCTACCCCACTCTACCCCACTGTACTCAATCTACCCCAACCCGTTACGGTCTACAGTGCCCTATTCTATCCCATTCCAATCCAACCTGCCCAACTTCAATCCACCACGCTCCATCCCAATCTACCTTATTCCAAACAACCCCACTCCAATCATCCCTCCTCAATCTACCCCACTTCAATCTACCCAATTCCATTCTAATCTACCCTTCTCAAATCTACCTAATATAGTCAATTCGACTCCACACGAATCCATCACACTCCACTCCACGCTACCCAACTCCACTCTTCTTCAATCTGTCTTACTCCACTACGATGTACTCCAATCTATCCAACTCCACCCCAGTCTACTTCATTCCACTCTTCCCCAATATATCTCACTTTAATCTACCCACTCCAATACAACCAATCTACCCCACTCCACTCTACCCCAACCTACCACATTCCATTCAACTGTAACCAATTTACTCCATCACACACCACTTCATTCTACCACATACCACCCAAAGCTACCCCACTCCCATCCAATGTAACCCACTCTGCCCTAATTCACCCCACTCCATCCCACTTATATCTACCCTACCTCACTCAACCCCAAGCTACCTACTCTAATATACCTCAATCTAATCCACTCCAATCTACTCCACTCCAGTCTATCCCACGCAACCCAATCTACCCCACTCCAATCTACCCCATCCCAATCTTCCCCACACCACTCTATCCAACTCCACTCCAATCTACTCCACTCCATTCTGCCTACTCCACTTTACCCAATCTAACCCACTACTAACAACCCCACTCCTATCTCACTCCAGTCTTTTCCACTCCACTCTAATCAACCCCACTTCACTCTACCATAACATACCCAATCTATCCCACTGCAATCTACTACACTCCAATCTACCCCATCCCAAACTATCCCACTCCACCCTAATCTACCCCCACACTCCAATCCACTCCTTTCCACGTTATCTACCCCACTCCATCCCACTTATATCTAACCTACCTCACTCAACGCCAAACTACCCTACTCTAATATACCTCAATCTACTCCACTCCAGTCCATCCCACGCAACCCAATCTACCCCACTCCAATCTACCCCATCCCAATCTTCCCCACACCACTCTATCCAACTCCACTCCAGTCTACTCCACTCCATTCTGCCTACTCCACTTTACCCAATCTAACCCACTACTAACAACCCCACTCCTATCTATCTCACTCCAGTCTTTCCCACTCCACTCTAATCTACCCCACTTCACTCTACCATAACATACCCAATCTATCCCACTGCAATCTACTACACTCCAATCTACCCCATCCCAAACTATCCCACTCCACCCTAATCTACCCCCACACTCCAATCTACTCCTTTCCACGTTATCTACCCCACTCCACCACAATCTACCCCAATTTAATTTACTCTACTCCCCAACTCCAATCTACCCCACTCCACTCCAATTTACCCCATTACATCCCACCCAACCTACCCCACTGCAAACTACTACAATCTACCCCCACTCTTTAATTTCACACCACTATGATCCACCCTATCTACGCCACTTCAATGTACCCCAATCCACCCCACTCCACTCTTCCCCAATCAACCCCACTCCACTCTAATCTACCCAAATATTTCCCACTCCACTCTACGCCGATCTATTCCATTCCTATATACCGCACTCCGCCCCAATCTACCTAAATTCAATCTGCCTCACTCCAGTGTACCCCACTCTACCCTATTCCACTCGACCCCAATCTACCACACTAATCTACACAGCTTCCCCACTCCAATCTACCTCAATCTAATCTACCCACTCCAGTGTACCACCCACTGTACCTTAACTGCACTCTACGCCAATCTACCCCATTCCACTCTACCCCAATCTACCATACTCTAATCTACCCCACACCACTCCAATCTACCCCACCCTACTTCAGGCCAATACATTTTAGCCATTCGGAACAGCAGCCACACTGGTGTACATGATGGCTAAAACACATTGCCAAAGCCAACATGTCTTGCATAGGCAAGACCTATTTGCTTTGCAAATGCTTATTGTTGATTTCCCCGATGTTACCACAAGCATTGCCTGCAGTAAGCTTAAATCCATGCAGTCTTCCTTACTTTGCAAAACAATTATACAGCTTTTCTCTACAGGTTCAAACCCACCTCAGTTTAAAATTGGGTCACTTTTTTAGCTATCTAATTCAATAATAGGGGCCATTTTTATTGTGGTGCCCGGGACTGTTTTCTGTCCCAGTCCGACCCTACCTCTCCCTCAATTTAACCTTCAAGAGATTCGCCGGGATCCTTATTCCTCCTCTATTGTTGTGTAACCTAGTGAGACAACCTTATAGGCATACAGTTAGAATGAAAATGGCACTTGGGAGTTCTCATGAATTTTGAAAAGGGTTAATAGAGGGTAACCTCACTTTGTAAACTGAAACGCCAAAATCCTTTGCATTGCTTCACGGTGATTAATTGAAACTCTTGAAAAAAAGGAAGTTCCAGATGTTTTTTCGCTTCTGAATGTTAAGTGTCGTTTGAGTATTGCACATGGATCTTAAGTGCCTGTCTGTCATTTTTACAAAGATTGGGCGGAAGCTTTGAAGGGGTGTGTGCGGCCATCCTACGCATGCCTTCAGTCAGCAGCGCGTGACGTATTCGAGTTATGCTTGTATTAGAAACAAGTACTGGCAAAGCCAATGAGTATTATGAAAAAATAACTCTTGAATTTTATCACTCAAACTGCACGACGGAAACATAATGCGACCACAAAAAAGAGCCTGTTGTAAAAGTTAGGTAAGCAATATCAATCAAATATCGCTGGCCCATATAAGTTATAAGGGCAACCATTTTACCTGAGGAAATGTGTGGTAACGATCACCTCACATTAAACCTATTTTTCTTCATTTGGATCAAAGTGGCGTTAATGCTGATTGACGACGTTTTACCACAAAAGATGATGGTATTTACGATACGAATGATACTGTAAAGCCATAGAAGGCACAATGTCTTGTGATTCCTACTAGGAAAACAAGTTTGTGGTAATAGCACAGGGAAAATTAACAGTGCTTGATTTTTATATACAGAAGTCGAAACGGGATGGAAAGAATACGGAAGTGAAATAATTTCTGCTGATAAATGTTACCACCTGAGTTTGCACTGGAACCTTGGCGAACCAGTGAAGGGGAGATGGTAATCGACACCACAAACTGGTGACATCCTTCGCAATTTACATATAATTATCCGTATTTCATCCAATGTGTAGGAGGCAAAGCTTATACATTCGAATGTGAAACCTATTTATTTAGTACAATAAAACTTGAATCTGGACGACAAATATTGGCGACACATTTATAAAATGTACAACTCTTTGGAAAAGTTCTTCCACTGTGGCAATATAAAAAACAGTTAAATTAATAGGCAGCGAACGCTTGCAAAAACCTCGGAACGACTTATGTTTGAATTATTGTTTGGTCTTTTATGCGTTCTGGCTTGAAACTTGGTATCGGTTCATCAACAGCCTTGGCTTGGCTGGACGTCAGAAAGGAAGGGTTTGTCAGTAAACATACCAGGCTTGCAGCTGTGTGGGAAAACAAGCCCTCTGACATAATGTTCCTTTCCTAGCAACCTTTGCTAGAATTTGCTATCTGCATACTAAGAACTCCTTAACTTGAAACTTTCCACATTCCACGCATGCTACAAACATATCTTTGACATTACAGTTTTGCAATTAATTTGATAACTAAAATCTAAATGCCGATGTAAAGCACACACACAAAAATATAACAATTACATTTTCATAACTTGAAATGCATTTCTGAATGTGTTATTTGTGAATCCATTCTTTGTAAGAGATAGCGTCTGCATTAGTAGGGTGGGACTCACATTACTACTCAAGGCGTGGTGGAATCAGGGGCGTAATGCAGGCCCCTGTGGCACCTGCAGCGCAGGGTGGCCTGAACCCTCCAGGGGCCCCACGCCTCTCAGAGGGCGCCAGATCGGTACAAATGCCAATGGCTATCTGTGTGATTCGAGGGGTAGGGCATCATTTCGTGTTATGACACTGGGCGGACTTCTCAGGGCTGTTAGGGACTTGTGCCATGTTCAACGGGTACTGGAGTAACGGGGGAGATTTATGGTGCTCTTTTGCCCTTTTGTGTTCGCCCGTCATTTGGTCTGGTCCACGTGCATGAGGGGGGCGGGAGCACCTCTAGAACTGGAAAGCCTGGGGCTTAGAGTAATGTTTTGCTGGCATGGGCCTGCTTCGATCACAGCCTGCCTAAGACTCACGGGAAATGGTAGGACTAGTGTGTGCTCTGAACCCAGTTCGGGCAACACACACTGCCTAACACACAATGGACCGAATGCATGAGACAGACGCAGGAAGCAGCACCTAAGTCTGTGCTACAGTTAAAAAACTTGGGGGAGGAAGGATTGCAATCTCGCCACCGCTGGAACTTTGCCCCCGACCAGGGACTCTGCCTACCATGGTGGGCTGAAGATGTCAGCTCTGCTAGTGCTGTGACACTTCCTGCTGAGGTTAATGCTGATTCCTGTTGCTGACCCGTTCCTGTTGAGAAGAACTCCTGCTCTTGGGACTCAGGGTGGCAAACATGTCGGGTATAATTCTGTTGCAGTGTTTTTTCTTCTTTTGGGGGTCAATGCTTAAATTAGAGAAGTGTGGCACTGAAATCAAGCTTCAATTTCAAATCGTTAGTGGCCTGAAGACAAGAGTATACTTTAGCTTCAATCTCAATGCTACCCCGCCATTTCCCAAATACATAAAGTAAGCTCAGATTCTTGTGCTTCCTGGCATGATGTGGGACATAAGGTTGAGTAAGCTGAGAAAGCTGTCTAGATAACTTTGGGTGACCACCATTTTAATATAAAAGGCAGTCAATCCTATCATACATATTTTAAGAGAGTGACAATCCGCACTCTGTGTACTGCTTTCTCATTACAGAAATCTCACAGGGGCAAGTGAGTTGAATGAATGCTACCACAAAGCCACATTCTTTTCCTACAATCTTTGATACATTTTCTAAGCTTCCACTGATTGTGAACACATCTCATGTGTAATCTTAGTGCAGAGGTTCCTAAGCATCTATAAATAAAAACAAATTGGTCAGAAAGACATGATGACTAGTTTAACCTCTTCAAAACCACTTTAATGCCAACAACTTGGGGATTCATATCAATTTGATAGTTTTAGAATCTTTAGAAAGACAATATTGGTTTGCACATAGTTTAGAAGCTGTAAGAATCAATCTTAGTTTTACTAATAAAGATGAATTTCGAAAAATACAAGGAACTTGAGGCACAGCAGAACAAGTAAAAGTGAAAGAAAAACTGGATATGCAGAACAGACAAATGTACTGGACATAATGTGGTATACACGCTTTCCTTCTCAAGGGACTGTCTTTGGTGATTACTTTCAATATTCACTGGCTAAGACAAGAAACGGCGAGACCACGCAGAAAAGCCTACACACAGCTCCATAAAATGCCGGGCTTCCTGAATTACCTAACAGAGATGGGGGTGTCATATAGTTTTAAATAAGGCAAAAATCTATTTTGCAGAGCAGGCCGGTGATATTGAGCGTATTCTTAGAAATGAGAAGGTTCATGTTATAGCACACATCAAGAACATGCCTGGAAGAGTCATATCTGGTAACATTTCAATGTTTAGGGTAAAATGTGCTGTATTGATCGTTACATAAAAAACAGAGCTCCAGATTGGATCCAATAAGTGGGAAGCAGAGGGATAAACTGTGGTATCCTCCATGAGACGTGGGGGCATATTTATCAAAATATCACTCAAGTGACCTTGCTGTGCTGTGCTGCATGATAGGGAAACAGGAGGAATGTGTTGTGCTTAATACTATACAGCACATTCCTGTCAATTTCCAAAG
The DNA here is from genome assembly GCF_031143425.1 of Pleurodeles waltl. Lineage (NCBI taxonomy): Eukaryota > Metazoa > Chordata > Amphibia > Caudata > Salamandridae > Pleurodeles > Pleurodeles waltl. The sequence continues at coordinate 1,196,072,040 of NC_090445.1, read as the reverse complement.
CTGTCACACAATGTGCTATGTATCACTAATGCAGGACCCCCTGCACCATGGTGCAAGGGTGCCTGCATTGTAAGAAGGATTGTATTTGTGCAGGAAGGGACACCTTCCTGCACAAAAACAATCCACTGAAGCATATTCTTCTTCATATGTGTGCTGCAGAATGCAGCACACATGGAAAGAGGGAGTAACAGGAAAAAATAAAGATATTTCTTCTCCTCGTGCTTCACCTGGGGAAGCTTAGGTCTTTGACACATTCCCAGACCTAACAGTGATGGTAAATCTGGGAATGTGCCAAAATCCATGGATGGATGCGTAGGAACACACAAGCTCCACCCATGGAATGCCTTCCCAGTGCTGAGTAATGCAACACAGTGATTTGTGCACCACTGCATTATTCTAGATTTACCAAGCCAGGCAAGGCTGGCCTTGCCTGGCTTGATAAATCTGCCTTAAGATTTGTGTCGCTTTCGCACCACATTTCTTGGTACAAGGGCGATGCAAATATTTGATAAATATGGCCCTTATTTTATCCTATACCACAAATGTAAGCCATGTGACTATAGATACATACTACTCTGTAAGCATTTTGCAGCCATGGGGAGACCCAAAAGAAGAGTTAGAGGTTGTGTCAGTTATATAACACTAGTTTTTTCAGTCTCCCTTTGCATACAATCGGAAACGAAGCAGAGTTGTGCGGCTTCGAGATGACACATAACATCTGAGACCACTGCCCTCCCTCCCTTTTAAGGTGGGGAAGAAACTGCTTATTGGAAGTCCTAGAGGTTTTCCTTTTCATTACCAACTGAAACTGTTAAATGCCTTCTGGAATGCTTTCAGTCCGGGGCATGGGATAGTCTGAAAGAGCTAAACAGCATATGCATGCAAGGATTGAAAGTCACACTGTAGTATTTTTCAGTAGTGGTGGGTAGTTGAATTATATTGTCATGCCTCTGGAATGGAGATTTTTATCAAAAGATAGGGTACGGAATTAATATACCATTGAAACCCAAATTTCTGTTCTAGTTTTTTGAATTAGTTTGCCCAGATAGATAGATTCATGTTTTTGTAGAGCTCTGATTAATTTGGTAGAAATGGGTCCGTATTATGGAAAGTACCCAGGTGACACAACAACCACAAGCGCCTGCTTCTTGCACCCCAGGACAATTTGGTATTTCAGATGGGGCTGCAGATTCTAGCACAGTTGCTTCTGTAATACAGATCTCGCCGGCACTACATATCCGCGGGTACCAACTCAATGGGGCGTTCTGTCATTTGCCTGGGGCTATATCCCCATGTAAATGAGGTAATCCTTTGACTTTGTGTCTATGCCATGTTATAGACACAGAGGCAATTGCAAAGACGTCATCAGGAGGCATACTGACTGTGCACCATATAGAGGTGGTTCACAGTCAGAGCAAGGTCTTGAGAGCACCCTTTCTGAGAGGGAGACAGGGGTCTCAGCAACCCCCAGCACCCCCTTCACGCAGGTGCAGTCACTTACTGCACCTGCATGCAGAGGCATCACTTTCACTTTAAACTGTCCCACAGTGTTTTTCGAGAGCCCCACTCAACATGTTCAGGTGCCAGGATGGCATCATCCCAGCAAGCACTTAGGCAAATGGGGCTATAAGACAACTGTGATTTGGATCCTTAGCTGTGTTTGGCATCAGTAAAATAATAGCCTCAGTCATGGAAAGAGTCATACAATGGGATCCTCTAAACCAATTTAACAGCACGGTCAGTGTTGATACAAAAGGGCCTTTAAGCATTTTATGAAATACGTCAGAAAAACAAATGGAACATGGCCTCTGAGGTCCAGGTTTTTTTTATTGCTTTGATGCTTCAAAAGTCTAGGTGATGGGGCCTTAGGCAGATATTATACCTGAGCCCACATATCCAAACATTCATTTTTCAGTAAGTTCTTGATAGCATTGGCCTATGTCCTTAATCATTCTATCCCATTCATCAGGGTACACCTCCTTTGTACTTCAATGGGATATCTGTGCTCTAAGCATGCTAGCCAGGATGTGTTCAGATTTGTTTCCCTTTTCATAATGTTGTTACTTTAACCTCCTCCTTTAGCATTAAAGAACACAATCGGACTAGGTCTGAAGACTATCATTTTCATAATTGCTATTCTGCCTAAGCCCAAAAGGCAGAGCCATATCCAAAAAGCAGATTAGTTTCAAACGCCCAATACCACGTTGTTCATGTTCTCCTTTATCAGCTAATTCTCAGTGCAGTAAACCTGTACACCGAGATATCTAGGGTGACCCGCTCCCAGGTCAGGGGGTTGTTAGGTAGAGATGCAGTTTTGACAGTTTTCCTAGAGTAAGATGGATTCAGGATTCAGTTTTAAACCTGACATATCCTCAAATACCCCAGTACCTCAAAAGCTTCACTCAGATCTCTGCCGGCACTGCCTAGATAAAATAAAACATTGTCAGCATAAAGGATACTGCATGCATACTGTCGCCCACTCTTATGCCCCACACCACCCCTTGCCATTGGATTATCGCTGCCAGTGGCTCAACGTTAAGAGCAAATAGGATTAGGGAAAGTGGGCAACTCTGGTAATGACCACAATTTGTAGGCCATGATTCTGAGATACTTTTCCTGCCTTCACTCTAGTGGTTGTGTTTGAATACAACAAGTAGACACATCTCTCCCCCAAACTCAGCGCCTTGAGACCCACAGGTGAGTAGTGTGCTTTACAAATTCCCTGATTGATTGATTGATCCTAGTAACCATTTGCTGAACTCCATTACCTCTACATCTATTTTTAAAATGACACAATAAAGGTTAACAAATGCACCCCCATATCTAATGGCGCCATCACTGGAAAGCACAAGGTGAGCAAGCGGCCATTTGTTACACAGAAGTGTCTTCTAATGTTTATTGCAGTGCATAGATTTGGAACAAAACTCGAACGGTGTGGCCGGACAAGGGCTAGCAACATTGGGGATATCCTGTGTGATAGTAACTTTGTTAATATTTTAAAATCTAAATTAAGCACAAAGAGCAGGCAGTAAAAAGTCCTCTCCCATGAGATTCTTATGCAGAATGGGCAATACCATCTGGATAATTGGGGTAATGCTCCCTGCCTGTCACACAGGAAGTAAATTGTTTTGTCTCCCTCATCTACTGCCTGGCTATACTGTACATTTAGTCAAACAGTTTCAAGTGTTCCACCCATTCCTTATAGTCAAGCCTGGCCTGCAGCATTTGTTCCGACTCGTATGTATGTGTCTCCACTTGTTTCACTTGAGTGCAGCGTTCATTCTCCAGATTACTGATTTTATTATTAAGGCTCACCCAAAACTGAATAACATATTTATCCAAATTCCTCTGATATAAATTTTAAAGGCCTCTAATTCCATCAAAGCGCTGACCACTGATCTCTCATTAGTGCTGAAGTAGAGTTTAATGCGTTCTCTGGTTCTGACCATAAATTCTCCATCCAACAGAGATGCCACCTGTAGTCTCTAGGTTCAAGTGATCTATCTCCTACAATGCAAATGTAGAAATAAGTGATCGGACAAAGTACAAACCAGGTTTTTGGCATGTATCACCTGTAAGGGACAAGACTGTAGGGCCATACATTGTTGGGAATTCAGATCATGTGTGTGAGAGGAGGAGAAATCAGGGTAGAGGGGTACAGAGCATGCCAGCAATTAACTAGCTTCTAGTCGGCATACCTTTGTTGAAGGTTTCTGTCGCCTTGGATGCCTTGATAATCTGCCACAGTGGAAAGGATCTGTCCTTTTCCACACCCTGCCACAGTTGAAGTTTCCAGCTCACCAAGTTGGAGTATGTAGTGTCATTGAGGCGTGTTCCATCAAGAAGTCCCAACATGTTACTTGTGAGGTATTATGTGCATAAGCACCAGCAATAGCCAACTATGCCACATAAAATCTGCCACTGAGAGACACTTAACTCTTCTTTGGATCCACCCCAATTATGTCCACCACATATGGGACACTAGGTCAGATCCACATAAGAGTCCACAGACAATGAGTACCTGGTGCTAAAACGTTGCCCTCTCCATTTCTCATGGATTATTTCCCATTCTGACTTTGTTTAATGTTATTCAAACGCTTTCGGTAGAGGTGCAACTCCCTGTACCTTTTTAGCGATTGCCTGTCTCCCTAATGTTCTATTTTAGGAACTTATATTTGTTTGGAGTAGCTGTAGAAAGACTGTTGTGTTCTAGCCCAATTTAACGCACCCCACCTCTGCACCACATATGTCAACAGCGCACAGCTTCACCTAGGTGTCCCACCAACATGAGCCTGGTGTGTGAGCACCCCGTGGCCACTAACTAAAGTGGTATATATACATTCAATAGCAAATCCTTTCCCAAGGCATGTTTTTTAGTTACCTCGGCCAAATAAACACAGATAACAACATAGTCACTGAAGGTCCACACCTGGAATAGCGAATGCATGTAGAGGATGGCCACATATGTGAGAGATGCTTCTCCTCATGTTCTAGTTCATCAGTTGATATAACATCTTGCACTTACAGGGTGGCGTAGGTCAGCATGCCACTTCTCCCAATGGAACTAGCAGAAAGAGAAGGGCCTGAAAGCCAGGGCCCACCACCAGCACTCAGGCACAATAAAACAGCCCAGTGCCCTCTCACAGGTGACATTACAGTTCTTCTGATGACATTTGCATTACCATTAGGGGCCGCTCAGAAGCCGGAACCTCCTGCTCTCCTTCTTTAGTAGTCCCCAGCACTGTGGTATCAGAGTCAGTCTGTTCTTCTGCCGGCACCAGAGTGAGAGACCTCCACAGTTTATCCTCCTCCACTGCCTTGTGTGCTCTGCCATCACTTGCTCCTTCGACTGTTTAAGTCCCTGTCTTTTTCTTTGTCTTGTGCACCTCCATCTGTACCCCCAATATAGGGCTCTCCGTTATACTCTTGTTGTGCTACATAGCCCATTTCATGCAGCTGTTGGGTCTATGAAGAAGGATGAGGCTGTTTCGTCCAGGATCCTTAATTTTTCAGAGAAAAACAATATATTTCAGATCAAGGGGCCAGAGGACCCACTTGACGTCAGCAAATGTACCCTTTTTTTCTACACTGCTGAAGTGAAACAGAAACACTTTACTGTCACCCAGCACATATGGGCCATTGGCTGAGCAATCTGCAATAAGCACTCTGTGTCTCAGCGGTTAAGGAGTCACATTACCACTGGTGGAGGAGGGGCACCTTGCTTTGTTGGTACCCAGAGTACCTTGTGGATCCGTTGTTGGCCCAGAAAAGTCCTCTGCATGGCAATGGATGTGCACCTCTGCCCTGAGTGCCCAACTGTGCTGTTTTCTGGATCCCTACTGCTGATATTTGTTGTCATATGCAAACGCAGATCATTTGTTTGAGCCATGACATAGGCCTATCTCATGGATTGCGGTCTTGCTGAATGGAGAGGGATGCCCAAAGCACAATCCTCTTAGTGGTGGAAGACTACTGCCTTCACCAGGAGTTAGCAGCACAAGTGCAGTAGTGACAGCATTTGTGTAGCGATCAGTAGGAGAGTACAGGCCTTTTGGACCTGTGTCACTGGAGTGGACCTACCAGCTCACTCATGTTTTCAGTTTCTGCTGCTGTGTTCTTAACACATACTTAGCTACTTCAGAATGGTACGCCGTGGTGTATCGGTGCTGGGTGTATGTGTGCATGGGGAAGGTGCCATAGAGGGACAATGCAGTACTAAGAAATTGGTTTATGGCATGTACTTTAGGTGCATGTGCCTGAGAGTGGTACAGTACCTGAAGGTTGAAGTGCTGTGCAGTGCATGAAGGATAAGTACATGTGCTGGGCGTGTGGGTTCCTGGGAGTGGTACAATACATGAAGAGTGCAATGCATGCAGGCTGAGTGCATGTGCAGGGTGTATGTGTACCTGTGAGTGATGCAGTTCATGAAGGATAAAGTGCTGGGCAGTACACATGTTAAATGCAAATGCTGGATGGTACAGTACATTGAGGATACATTACTGTTCAGTATGTGCATGTTGTATGCTTGCACTGGTTAGATGATACAATACAGGGAGGGACCTGGGTTCCATTTTGGAAGACCCAGGCCTGCACAGTGAAACATGGAGTGGAGGTAGAGAGATCCCCTCAGACAGATTTGTGGATTGCTGCATTCCTGTAAGCTGGGTGAGACAGACACTGGGGACGGGTGAACCAGGCCTCCCTTTTACACTTCAAAGGGTGCTCTTTGGTTCAGTGAATGTCATAATAATGGGTTCTGGGCACATCTCAGGAAGGAGATGGGGCTGATATGATAATCATAAAGAGTAGATTTGAGAGTCCTGGTCTAACACTTTGATGCACATATCATAGTAGCTGACATTCAGCTATTAACTCCAGTCATTCACATGGCCTTTATTGTGAGACTACCCGCTTTGGAGACATTCCTGATGTGACAGACTGCTTTTGAAGAGGGAGCAGAAGAGCATGCAATTCAAAATAAGCATAACCTCAACATAACACTTCAAATTCTCAGACCCTAAATCACATTTAGCGTCTGGAAATGGATTTAAGATGGGGAGGTTGAGCCTCCATTTTGGAGGTTGATGCTCAAAAATGGTGATCTGCAAGCAGCCAGGTGGGCTGTGTGAGGAGATGAAGTTATGAAGGAATTTATGCCTGATGCGTGGCTTGCTGGCCAAGATGGCGGGCGCAAGCTGAAGGAGCTCCGGGACGATACCCCAGACATCCGACCCATATACGGTACTGGGAGGCAGCTGGGTAGCGGTGCGGTCATGCCTGAGCATCCTAAGCATGCCAGGGATCAGGTGGCGCTGTCTGACAGATCTGAGGAGGTGGAGCGAGTGTTGCTGGAGCTGCTGGCTGCCGGGAGAGGAGCCTGACTATTTAGGTCGCACTCACTCAGACCATAATCCACAGCTCATGCAATTGGGCTGGGACGCTTCTCCTCCGATCATTCCCACCTGGCGTCTTTGCCCGGAGCTGTTGGAGGATGCAGCGTTCAAAGCATCGCTGGATGGAGGGATTCCTGAATATTTTTAATATAACAATGGCATAGCGTCCTCTTATCTTGTTGAGTGGGAGGCATTCAAGGTCTTTGTCAGAGGACATTGTATGGGCATGCAATGGAACGTACATACGCAAATCCATTGAACGTGACCTGACTCGTGTGGAGAGGGCCCTTATACAACTTGAGCAAAATGTTGCCCAACACTCCTCAGCTGCTCACCGACTCTCATCCGCCCGAGCAGAACATATATCCCTCTTGGAACGATTGCACTGTTTAAACTATGCAGCTCATTCGACCCGTACCCATGCCTCTGCCGACCGATCAGGGAAATTACTGGCTTGGCTAATACGTCAAGAACAAGACCGTGGCCCTATTGTGGAACTCCTCTCGGCGGCGGGAGTATGCTCCACAACCCCCTGAAAATACACTCTGAACTCACATGATACTATGAAACACTCTACCGCTCATCTGTGACAACAGACCTGACGGGCTACAATGAGTTCTTCTCCCTGACCGTTTTGCCTCGACTGACGAATGACCAGAGGGAGGAATTGGAGACACCCCTGTCGCTGGCTGAGGTGTAGGATAGAATTCACGCTTTGGCAGCAGGCAAAACCCCAGGTCCTGATGGCCTTCCCTCTGACTTTTATAAATATTTTTCCACAGTACTAGCACCCCGCCTTCTCGATCTCTAAGAGAAGGCCTTAAAGGCAACATCTTTGTCTGCATACCAATGAGAAGCACTGCTGGTGTCCCTTCCTAAGCCTGGCAGAGACCCATTGGAGTTGGGCTCCTATAGACCATTAGCGTTGCTCAATACTGAATACAAAATCCTGGCCAAGGCCTTGGCATCGTGACTGACACCTCTGATCCCCCGGCTGGTGCGCCTCGACCAGAACGGCTTTGTACCGGCTTGAGACACCTCTCACAACATTAGGCGTCTATTTAGAGTCATGAGATATTCAACACAGAATTGGCCTCGTGCAGGCTGTCTGGTGCTCGATCTGGAGAAAGCCTTTGGTTCTTTGGAGTGGCCCTACCTGTTTGAGTCCCTGCAGCGATTTAGTTTTGGCCCTCATTTCGTGCGCATGGTGAGACTGTTGTACAGCCAGCCCCGATTTAGGGTCAAGGTTGACACGATCATCTCTGAGCCGGTGGAGGTGGGAAGGGGCCTTCGGCAGGGCTGCCCCCTTTTTCTGCTGCTGTTCTCTCTGGCAAGGGAGCCTTTGGCTGCAGAGCTTCGCAGGAGAGGAGAGGAGAGGCATGGAGCATCCTGCTAGGTGATGGCCCCCACGTTATATCTTTATATGCAGACGATCTTCCCCTGTACCTCAGATACATTGATAATGTCCCTAATGAAACTGCGGACATTCTGCAGCAATTTTCTACATTATCTGGATTACGTGTCAACTGGGCGAAATTTTACATCTTCACCTTCGACCCTGACCTACCAGACCAGTGCCTGTACCTCTCTGGAGTTCGGGTACCATGGCAACCCAGAACAGTCCGATATTTGGGTATACACATCTTCCACAATGAGGAGGACCTGCATGACGGAAACCTCCGACGGACAGTGCTGTCTATCTGTTCCCAGATGCACTTCTGGCAGACGCTGCCACTCTCAGTGGCAGGGAGGATTGCCCTCCTGAAGATGGTGGTACTCCCTCATCTGCTATACTTCTTTTTTTTTTACCAATTTACCGTACTTTGTCCCAACCAGTTTTTTTGGAGAGTTGGAACCCAGAATAAGGGAGTTTATCTGGAACACAGGCCGATGCAGAGTGGTGCTGAAGAAGCTCTACTCACCTCTGACCTGTGGTGGCCTGTTGGTACCCAATATGAACAGTATTACCTGGCCTCACAGCTTCAGTGGGTGGCACGTTGGCTATCTGACCTTCAGCTCTCTGACATGGCAACTAGTTTGCCACCCTGGACAATGTCACAAATCCTGAATCTCTTTCACCCCCTCACGAAAGCAAAGACACATGTAGAGCTTTTGCTAACTGTGGCACATCTCTGCTATCAGAGATGTCTGCATCTATATGCGCAACTATTCCCTATGCCCCGGCACTGGCGTTGAAGGGCACACAGCGCGGTTCCCGACCCATGTCCACTACCGAGCTGGGGCCTTGGCACGTTGCCAATCTATACACACTGGGAGACATCTATAACAACAGGCGACTCATAACATTTAACACACTGACAACAGAGACGGGCCTACTGCTGTCCAATTCACTAATAACAAACTTTGTCGCGCAGGTGGGGGGAAATGGCAACTGAACCCCCAACACATTTACTAGCTCATTATCTACAAGTTATGGGACAGGGCAGTCACCTGATACGGTTCACTGACGCACAAAGAACGCACACTGTAAACGTCTCCACCGCGCTGCGCGTCAACTGGGAGGGTGATTAGACTGAACCCTTTAATGACAAGGCATGGGAAGCGGCGTTATCCAGCCATGCTAATATTCCTCACAATTCCAGATTCAGCCTTACCCAGTTCTACATTCTTCACCGAGCTTACCTCACACCAGCCCGCATTAACACATACTTCTGCCGTGTGGACGCTGCTTGCCCCAACTGTAAACTGACAGGGGCAGACATTTTACACATGCTGTGGTCCTGTCCCTCTTTACACCTTTACTGGCATGAAATAACATTGTGTTTATCATCGTGCACGGCACGACCACTAATATCTTCTTGGAAGTCCTGTCTTCTGGGTCTTTTCCCGAGAGACAAGAAACATAAAACCTTCACAAGATTTTGGGACATTGGACTTCTTACGGCCAAACGCTTAATCACTAGAAGGTGGAAAGCTACTGAACCTCCACCTATGATAGCGTGGAAGAACTCTTTCCTGGTATGGGCGGAGGCTGAGGGAGTAGCATTAAGGCGTGAGGATGCTATGAGTATGCGTAAAAATCCCCTATTTACTAGGTGGGATGTGATGCTGAACATACTGTTCGACCCGGAACAGGATGTAGGCGACGGAGATGCAGTTGTTCCCATCGCAGACTTAGCACTGGAATAGGCATCTTCTACACTGGAACTAATAAAAGAGCCTTTGGCGTTGCGCCTGCCTATAAGGGTTACTGATACTCAGGCTCAGCTACTAACAGACCATATCAATGATGATCCTTGGGTATGAATGGAGTGACAAATAAGCAGCGGCAATGGGAGGCCTCCCTGGGCTGGGGGTTGGGGATGTTAAGACCGGATTCCATGTTTGTTAACTGTTTCACAAGTTATACTGTTTTGCCTATAACCAAGCTGTATCTACAGGTTTATAAGCTGCTATTTGCATGCACATCCTACTGAGCACCTCCCTCGCGAGAGCTCATGATCTATGAGAAAACAACTGACAGGCCGGGAATGCTGAATTTCAGCCTAATGTTGTCTTATCTATATTTGCTATACACAATCAACCCACTAATACTTTGTTGTTGCCCGCGGATATAATCCATGTAAACCACAAAGTTCCTCGCTAAACTTATTATATGTAAGTATATTTGAATGCACAAATTCTGTATCCAAAACATATGTCTCTATTGTGGTTTTCAAACTGTTCTTACACTCGAATATGTTAAATGGATAACATGATAACAATAAAAAGATTCAAGCAAAAAAAAAAAAAGGACTTTATGCCTGTGACCTGGACTGGAGAATAAGGCATGCTAGTCTCTCTGCTAGGTGAGTGAACATCACACTGGAAATCCAAGCCCACCAGCCCTGGAGCACCAAAGCCTGCTTTCTTGCCAAGACCAACGTGCTGTTTCAAGAAGAAAGTGCCGGAGGGAGCGAGGTTTATTTGGGAGCCTTACCAAGTGGACTCCCTTTGCGAGGGGTGAGGAGCTCGCTAATGTACCAATCAGGTTGTTGCCCATGTGCAGGATTGAGCCAGAGATCCCTGTAGTCCATAAGAGGGCCTCAGTAAAAATAGCTGTGGTAAAGATTTATGTGCGCTAAGCCTTATGCAGTAGCAGTCCAGCAATCCCAAATGCCAGGAGGGGCTACCATGGATGACTTTGCTGTGTTGATCGGGCCAGACCTTGTGGATAATGAGTGGTGGTCACCAGGAGCAACAAGGACAAGGTTTGACCCATTTGGATTAGTGAGGATGACATGGGGCCAACCATCACCCAAGTGGGACCAAGAACAGAATTGTAGCAGTGTGTGATCACTTACCCACAGTAGAAGCTACTGGAAATCTCTGATTGCTGCAGGAGTGTGACCGCAAGGGTGATAGCCAGCACCCACTGAGTGCAGCCACTAATTCTGCATGTGAGTTACGCACCTGAATGGATTTTGGAGTCGCTGCAAGCACCCGCAGGCAGGGCGCACTCCAGGACTCTGAAAGCTTCACTTCTGCTAAGACATGTTTGAGCCTCATGGCACTGGGCGTGTGTGCTGGAACACTATCATCTTTAAATCAGAGTTCTAGTGGACTCTTTAGGCTGCGCCTGCAAGTGTGGCATACAGTGAATGTTGCCAATAGTGAAGGGAATAACAAAAATCACTATTTTTTCATTATTCTGCCCTAAACATACCAATATTTATGGCCATTGTTTCAATTTCTATTTCAAGGGTCTCTCTTGTCTCTCCAAAGGCAGCCAGTATTGTGTCCACTTTGCTGCTGATGGTGGTTCCTGCCTGTTGCGTGCTAGGCATGTTATTTGTGTTAGCAAGTGGCCCATCTACTGGCAATGTGTGCACCTTGTTCTGCCTAGGAGTGCTCATTGTAATTCAATTCTGTAGTGGTTGATGTATGGGCCTTCAGCAAATTAGCCCAGTCTCAGTCTGTTCAGCCACCCTCCAGGTGCAGTGGTCCCTTGCAATTTCACAAATATACGGCAGTATTTCCAAGCAGAGGCTGCACCAGCCCAATGTCAGTCCGGGAAGGTCATCTAAAAGACAGGCCTGTCACTTGCCATGCTGGGCCACCGTCTCATTTATCACTAACCCCTGGGGGTAGTATTAGGAGGGCCAGTTTATCAAGGGGTGCTCACTGTCAGTCAGGAGCGGTCATCAAAAAAGACAGGCCGGTCACTCACCCTGCTGGGCTACCATCTCATTTATCACTAATCCCAGGGGGGTAGCATTAAGAGAACCAGTTTATCAAGGGCTGGTTGCCTACTACTACTCTCCCCACATGGGCCCACAAAAGCCTTGTGTGCCTTCTCAGAAGCCCACCACCCCAAAGCAGCAAGATGTCCACTGCCACACTCAGTCTTCAGTGGCAGGCCTCTATTTATTCTCCCCAGTACTTTCCACTGCTAGAGTCAGAAGATTACCCATTAAAGGAAACTTCCACAGGTGCAGATGCCTTTTATCGAACTCCCTCCAACAGATGCGTGCTCAGACTTTAACTGATTATTTGAACCGTGCACCCGCTAGGGGGAAAGAGGAATGGGAATAGAAAAATAGAGACTGCCTCATGATCCTGTTCCAGCCTGTGTGTCCCACTTGAAGATAGGATATTCAGTGTGTGTCTCTGAAAACCTGCACCTTTCTTCTTATTGGGATTTCTTTAAAAGAACGACCTGCAGTCAGGTGATAAGAGCATAGATAAGTACATTCCTACTGCGCATTCAACTGTTCAGCCATTCACATTCACCCTATTCTGTTGTTCTCCTAACCTGGATCTTGTGAGAGACTAGCCTATCTCTAAGAAAACAATGTTAACTTAATGTCTTCTTTTCTCCAGGAGTCAGAGATTTCCAAGGTTCTCTGGAGAACAGTTCAAAACTTCACAAATATAGAAACTACTAATATCTTTTACAGGAAACGAAAACTCCTTCTCAAGGTTCAGTTTTCTCAATCACAGTCTCTAGGAATTAGTCTGAGCACTGAGGTTTGTCCCTAAGACTGACAAGTCTGCAAAGCAGAGAGTTCTTGAACATATATGTACATATATATATATTGGCAAGTCTGAAAATCATCCAAAAGGATTCCTTACTGCAGTTGCTTGAATTTCTGTTAAGCCAAAATGAATTCTCCCCAGGAAGCCGATAGACAGTTGTTGGAAAAAGGAAAAAATTCAGCTTCTTCAAAAGGGAAAAAGTGGCTGGCGTGTACACCATACAATAACAATAATTCATTACTCAAAACTGGAAGAATTCTCCATGAAACGAAGCGCCTCAGGAACACTGCTCATTCTCCTCAGGATGACAGTTGAAGTGCAGGGCTCCCAGAGAGAAACAGCTGGAGGGAAGCTTCAGCACGAGATTAAGGTAAAAACACTAGAGCGCTGACCTCACAAGGATTTGCAGCCACCATCTTGAGTGGCAGTTAAAACTGAAGAAGCTAGTTCTAAACACAGTCTTCACAAGAGCCACCGGGAGTGAGGACGCCACTGCAACCAACTTGGGTACAAGGAAAAAGGGAATCGTTTTTGCTGAGGGAAGAACTTAACAATGCTGGCAATAGTTTTCCTGACAGTACCCCCCTCCAAAGAACTCCCTACCACAGAAGGTTTGTCGGATAAAGTGTCGTAAAACTGCTTTATCAACATTGGAGCATGCACATTATGGAGGGCTTCTCAGGACCTTTATTCTGGGCCAAAACCTTTCCAATCAATGAGGTAATATAATGTTCCTTTTTTAAAACTTTGAGTCTAAAATTCTTTTCACTTAAAATTCTAAATGTGAATCTACTTGGATAGGATCAGGGGAGGTTGTCCTAACATTGGGAGGGCTTCTTTTAAGTAGCGAGACATGGAATACTGGATGAACCTTAATCTAAGGGGGCAAGGCGAGTTTGACTTTTACTGGATTTACAATTTTCTTTATTTTAAAGGGGCCTATATATTTGGGCTGGAATTTTTTTGTTCCCTCCTAAATGTAAATGTCGAGTAGATAGCCAGACTTTCTCACCCTCCCAATAACACGGGTTGCCTCTCCTCTTTTTGTCAGCATGTTTCTTGTAAGAGACCTTCGCCTTGGTCAAGTGTTCTCTGGCAGATTGGTAGGTCTTTTGAATTTTCTTACCGAATTCATTCGCCGCTGGGACCGAGCCTCCCGACCTTCCTAAGATAATGTTTGGGTACCTACCAGAGTTCAAACAGAAAGGAGAATAACCAATGGAGGCATGAATAGCATTGTTGTACGCAAATTCTGCTGTCCAAATGAAATCTGGCCAATCATTATCTTGGTCCAGGAGATATAAGCATAGGTACTGTTCTATCTCCTAGTTAACTCTTTCTGTCTGTCCATCCATTTCTTGATGATAACTGGTAGAATACCGTGAGTCTATTCTAAGTTCTTTCATAAAGGCCCTCCAGAATTTGGAAACAAATTGGGGACCTCAATCTGAGATTACAACCACCGGAATGCCATGAGCTCTCACTATGTACTGTGAAAATAATTGCCAACTGAGAGGCTCTAGGAACCTTCTTCAGAAGGATGAAATGACTCATTTTAGAAAAGGTGTCTACAAAAATTAGGATTGAGCCAAAACCTTGACTTGAAGGTAAATCTACAATCAAATCCATAGTAATGGTGTGCAAGGGATATGGTGCAATTGGAAGAGGCCGAAGTTCACTTTCAGGAGCTAATTATGTTGTCTTTCCCCGAATGCATTTATCACAGGATCAAACATATTGTCTTATTTGAGGGATAATGCCAGGCCACCAGAAATACCTCTGACACGTAGCGCTAGTTCTTTCAATTCATGAGTTGGCATATATAAAGCATTTTCAAAAAAAGGAAGATTTTCTAAAACCCCTCTTCCTTCTTTTTTTGTTGGCCCAATCTGAAATTTCTTGGTCAGACATGGATTCTCAAACCTTCCTTTTTATTTTGGAAAATTGTATGGTAGAAACAAACTTGTCTGCTGGAATAATTGGAATCTTTCAGCTTCTCCAGTTCCAGGTATATTATTCATTCTTGATAACGCATCTGCCTTGCTATTGGCAGAACCAGGTCGATAGGTAATGGTAAAATTAAAATCTGCAAAGTACAAGGACCATCTAAATTGCCTTGGAGTTAATGTCTTAGCAGCTTTTAAAAACTGAATATTTTTATGATCGGTGAACACAGTGACTACATGCACGAGCCCCTAATAAATAATGCCAGCATTCTTGAAAGGCATCCTTCACTGCCAATAGCTCTTTGTCAGCAATTGGATAATTTCTTTCAGGAGGAGTTAATTTTCGTGATCAAAATGCCACTGGGTGAAGTTATCCTGTTGACTTAGGCCTCTGAGACAATACACCATTAATCACATGGTAGGAGGCGTCAGCTTCCACAAAAAATGTCTCTTCAGGGTTAGGATGGAAAAGGATCGGGCCTGTCGTAAAGGCTCTTTTGGGGAACTCAAAAGATTCTCTAGCATCAGTTGACCAATGGAAGGGTACTCCTTTTCTCAAAAGTTTTGTAATGGGGACCACCTTTTTAGAAAACTCTTTTATAAATCGGCAGTAGAAATTGGCAAAGCCAATAAAACTTTGCACCTCCTTCCCCGTTTTAGGAGAAGGCCAAACCAGGTTTGTTTGAATTTTAGCAGGATCCATGTAAACTCAATTTTCCGATAAGACTAATCCCATGAATTTTACTTCCTTCGCATGAAAGGCACACGTTTCCAACTTCACATATATGTTATTTTCCAACAATTTCTTTTGAACTGCTCTCACGTGATCTACATGGTCTCTCAAATTCTGGGAGAAGATTAAAATATCATCAATGTAGACTACTACAAATTGATCTAAAAACTCTCTCAGAACATCGTTCTTGGTACTCGTATAGACCAAACCGGGTGCAGAAGGCCGTTTTCCATTCGTCTCTCTTAGCAACTCGAATTAAATGGTACGCTCCGCGAAGATCTAGTTTGGTGTAGATTTTTGCATCTTTTACCTGATCTAGCAGTAGTGAAATCAAGGGCAGGGGATATCGATTCTTCGGCATAACTTGATTTAACGCTCTTTAATCAATACAAGTGCTTAACTTTCCATTCTTCTTCTTTGTGACAAAAAAAAAAGGGGCAAAGAGACTGGGGATTGAGAGGGACGAATAAAACCGTTTGCTAAATATTTTTCCAAATATTCTTTTAGGAACTTGTTCTCCTCTTCAGTAAGGGCATAGATTCTACTGCAAGGTAGATTTGCACCTGGCTCAAGTTTGATCCTGCAATCATAAGATCTAGGTAGCTTCTCTGCCTCTGCTTCGTCAAACACTGCAGACAATTCTATTTATTCTGGGGGAATGCCAACCTTTTTCAGAGCACAAACCACACTGGATTTAGTAGCTAAAACCTGAGCGGGAGATGGTGCACTACTTATCCCTTGAGGACCATAACAATGCTTCCAACAGTAACTTGAATTTGTTAGGACAGTCCTCTTTTCCCAATTAATTTCAGGGTTGTGTTCCGTAAACCACAGTAAGCCGAAGATCAGCTGAAATAGAGGAGCATCTATAAGATTGAAAGATATATTTTCTTGGTGTCCTAGATGATCTTTCAGGATTATAGGTTCAGTTTCATCTGTGATAGGACCTGAAGACAAGTTTGTTCCATCCACCGCACGAACAGGCTCTGCTATTCTTTTTTTTGCAAAATGTATTCCCATTTTTGTGGCATTCTGGATGTCGCAGAAATTTCCCGTAGCTCCTGAGTCAATCACCACGGAAACTTCCTACAGCTTCTTTTCTCTGAAGATGAGGTCAAAAGAGATGGTAAGATGAGGGGAAGCAGACTGTAAGGTGTTTGCCACTAACTGGGATTTAGGGGCTGGTTGGTGTTGCAAGTCATCCAGGGCTACTCTCTTGGTTGAATGAGTTTTCTTTTTCCCTGAATTATCTTGTTTAGGCTTCTTTGGGCATTCTTTTACAAAATACCCAGACAACCCACAATAGAGACATAGGTTCTTAGATCTTTGCTTGTCCTTTTCCTTTTTAGACAGGGGATCTCTAACACTGCCGATTTGCATTAGCTCTTCCGAAGAGTGTTTCTTGGAGGTCTTGATACTTTCCACTTTACTCCTATTAAAAACGCAGTGGGATAGGACGAAATTCTCTCTTGCATTCAGCTTTTCTTTCAAACAGATCTATTAATTCTGACACATCAGGAGGTCGATCTGGAATTTGGGCTAGCGCATCTTTTTGTTCTTCTCGTAAACCTCAGTAAAAAATGCATCCGTTTTGCTCTCGGGCCATCCAGTCTCCACAATTAATTTGTTGAATTGAGCCACATAAGAGATCAAATCCCTATTACCTTGTTTTAAGTCTAAAAATTCATTATTTGCGGCTTGGGAAATTGTTCTGCGGTCAAAGATTCGAAGGAATTCGGTTTTAAAGACTTCAAAATCATATAATATATGGTCATTTCGTGACACCAAAGGCATGGACCATGAAGCCGCATCTCCACTCAAATAAGACAAAATGAACGCTGTTTTGACTGATCCTCTGTAAAAATACAGGATGACATAGGAAGTGTAAGAAGCACTGGGTTAAAAATATCTGCGCCTTGTAAGGATCTCCACTAAAACGTTCAGGTGGGGCCAGGGGAATGATAGGGGAGATGGAATGAATGACTTGTATGGATATTTCTGAGGTAGAGGTAGGGGAGGTTTTACTTGAAACACCACTAGTCCCTGCGGTATTCCCAGAAGTGAAGTTATTTAATTTGTCCATGAGCTGTTGGGTCTCAACATGGGATTTTTTTATTTCCTCTCTCAAGTGTTTGTTTTCATCAAGGGTCAGGGTTAACTGTTTTTGCATTTCGTCCATATGTGCTGCCAAGGTATTAAAATCTAAACCTTCACCCATTCTGCTTGGGTGGAAATAAGTATTTTTAGGCACTTCAATCTGTCAGAAGATTACTCATTAAATCAAACTTCTACAGGAGCAGATGCCTTTTACCGAACTCCGCAAGAGCCACCAGGAGTGAGTACGCCGCTGCAACCAACGTGGGTACCAGGAAAAGGGGAATCATTTTTGCTGAGGGAAGAACTTAACAACGCTGGCTATAGTTTTCCTGACAGATAGTGGCCATTGCAGCATAGGGCATACCACTATGGGTTACTCAACTATGCTTGATGATCCCCAACAGGAGAAGGAACAAGGATCCTTCAAGGGGCTAGTCTTGCAGGATCTGGCAAGCCTTCATCTTAGGCTGCTCAGCGCTGTTTGACCAATGCCGCGGCCCTCCATATTTTCTCTTCCTCAGCCAGCTGCCATGCCAATCCCTGGTCTCCCTCTGGAAGGCAGTGCACTGGGTTCAGCGGGGTGACTCACAAATTCCCATGGTCCGTGACCATAAATACATCAGCGACATCACCACTGGCATTGGGCTGCTCCCTGCATCTGTTGTGGCCATTGCATTGGGCCAGGCTCAACAGGATTCAGTAGAATCCCACAGTGGTGGTGATAGCGAGCAAGACTCAAGCCCTCTCCACCATGATGCTTGGCTACACCCTCTTCCATAAATAAACATATAAG
Source organism: Pleurodeles waltl (assembly GCF_031143425.1). Taxonomy (NCBI): domain Eukaryota; kingdom Metazoa; phylum Chordata; class Amphibia; order Caudata; family Salamandridae; genus Pleurodeles; species Pleurodeles waltl. The sequence continues at coordinate 1,196,053,599 of NC_090445.1, read as the reverse complement.
TATGTCAACTAGTTCATTCTTAGGTGGGTCACAGTTTTGTAATAGCTCCTGAGAGCGAATTCTGGCCCTGTGCTAAACTAGAACTGCTATGAATATCATATAGAGGCAAGAGCCACAGAGCACCTTCAACAGACTTGAGATTTTGTCTAAATTACAAACACATTGCTGAATACTTCTCACATTTTTGTAGCAGCTTGAAAGGTGAAACTATTAATTGTGTGTGGGAGTCCTGTTTTTAAAAAAAGGGTATGATGTTAATTTACCTGTAAGCCCTCTATTTTAATTTTTATGCTTAGAACTAACCAGATAAACATTGATTGATGTGCATGTAATATTTAACATAGTTATGTTAATTTTAGTCTGCTGCCATGTGGTACTCCTCTCTCACAGTTCTGAAACTATCAGTACCATCTCGAGAAATAGGTTAACAAGTTCAACAGCTGGTCCTTAAAACAAGTATTGGCAATGCTATTAGGTCTGGCTTATGAATGAAAGTGCCTTTTGTGTCATTGATGGCTTTAGGCACTCAATAGGTCATTGTATGTGCAACCTGTCACTCATCTTTGCACTCATGCATTCATTAACCCATTCACTGACTCATTCTTGAGTTTATCGTCTGACACAACCTCAATAAAGCTCAAATAAAATCAACAACATATACAAGATAAATTAAAGAAAACAAGTAACTAAACACACTAGCAGGTGCCTGTCTTGCAGTGGTATTGTAAATAATATATTGTTGTTTTAAAGGTCCGGCATAGCCGCCACTATGTAAGCAGGACATTGAAGACTAAAGGACTGACTAACCAGCCCTGGCACTAAAGAAAACTCATTTTCAGGTGGATGTACACATGTGATCAAAAAATGCCATAATTTATAGGGTAAGAATCCTAATGACTGATGTGGACTGAACAATTATCCCATAAGTATGCTGTCACAGATGGAGCAGAGTGTAAATGGCATCTGTTTTTAAATTACAAGATCCTGGCAGACAGCTAAGGAGATTCTAGCAAGAATTATTGCAGTTAAAACCTTCTGCCCCTAGGGTTTGTCAGAGGTGGTAACCAACACTAAAATCCTTTCCTACAAAGGTAATCTGTTACATTTCATGTAACAAAATACCTAGGCTTTAATACAGGAAAATACCAGTCCACCTCTTAAATGCTGATTGACTTTAATACATGCTTTTCACAATCAAAAGGTGAGGCCTTTTGCGTTCATCATAACTTTAAATTATAAACAGATCAAACGTATGGCATTGGAAATATTTTTTTTAGTGAACCAATCATGTCACTAGCTGTTATCATTGGCTTGTCACCATAACCAAATGAGATCTACTGTACAGAGTTTAAGCTTTCCCATAACACAACCATCCAATATACATTAATAAATACTACACATTATACAAAATTCCAGTTTGCAAAGCAAAATTTTATTTCTCCTAGGTGACCCTAACAAGGATTCTGACAGTGCAAATTTTCTATATCCAGGTTTTGTCAGAGGGGGATAACCAGAATCAAAACCCCTGCCTACTATAGCAATTCGAGAGATTCCATGCAAAAAAATCTTATCTGTAGGCTTTAATATAGAGTGATAACAATCTACCCTTCAAATGTCTATTGACTTTAACATATGTGTTTCAAAGTCCATATGTAAGGCTTACTGAATTTATTGAAAATTGTAATTATAAATAATCAGGCCTATAACCGTTATGATTGACTTGTCACCATAACCAACTCAGACCTACAGTGCTGGTCTTACACCCTCACCAGGCAATGACAAGGTATTCCATAATAAAGTCACAAACATGTACAAACTACAGTTGTCAAAACAATAAAAAATCCAACTGATATTGACTAATAAGGATTACCATAATGCAAATTGTCTACCTCGTTGTTTGTTAGGGCGGGTTAGGGTGGGTACCGAATACCAAAACCCTTGCCTACCACAGAAATCTATTTGCTTTGTCACAAATCTTCATTATAAACAGATCACATCTGACATAACGTTTGCCGGTGAACTAATGACTTGACATTATATCAATACAGGCCTACTGAAGTGTGCCTGGCAACCATCATGCATACATTTATAAAATAACAAACATGTACAAAATTACACTTGACAATGTAAAACCCCTTTTAATAGAGTCTAACTAGAATCACCACGGTGAAAGTCTACTCCTGGGATTCGTCAAAGTGGTGACCATCATCAAAATTCTTGCCTACTATGGAAATCTGAGATACTACATGTAACCAAATACCTATCTACAGCCTGCAATATATTGTGATAACAATCCATTGTGAGAGGTCTATTTACCATACGCTTTTCACAATAAATAAGCCAGACATACTTCTTTTTAAATAACTTTTCATAATAAAAAGGCCAGCCCTATAGTTGGCTTTTCACCACAACAAGCTCAGGTCTATTGTACTGAGAGTAAGCTTTCCCACAAGGCAGCCATCAGCCATACGGTCCTAAAATTGCAAATGTATACAAAATTACAGTTGGCAAACCAAAATACTATCTCTCCTAATATACCATAATGATTATTATAGTTTAAATCTTCTGTACCTTTGGTTTGTCAGAGGGGATGACAAAAGAACCCTCGTCTGCTAAATAAAACTTTCTGTAGGCCTCATTTCAGAGTAATAACATTCCACTCTTTATGCCAGTTGATTTTAACATTTGCTTTTCCAATAAAAATGAAAGGCCTACTACTTTTTTGTAACTTCCATAAGAAACAATCAGGCCTATAGCCTTTATCAGTGGTTTGTCACCATTGCCAACTTAAGTCTATTGCACTGAGTGTACATTTTGCACAAGGAAACCACTTGGCACACAGTCATAAATGTACAAATGTAAATAAAATTATAGTTGGCAAAGCAAAATACTTTTCTCCTAAGAAACACTTACAAGCATCATTGTAGTGCATACCTTTTATCCTCACAGTTTGTTCAGGTGGATCACCATTACCAAACCCTTTGTCTACTATGGTAATCTATGAAATTCCATGTAACAAAATAACAGGCTCCAGGATTTAGTACAGTGTAATAAAAACCCATGTTTAAAAGCCTAGTGTCTTTAACACATGCTTTTTGAAATACGTAGGTCAGGCCTAGTGGCTTTCTCTCAATATTTCATAATAAACAGATCTAACCTATGAAATCTGGTATGACTATTCCCAGTGAACTAAGGAAGCCTTTCTCCTTTACCATTGGCTTTTCACCTTACCAAAAACCGTCTAATGCAAAAGAACATAAACTGGCAACCATCATGCACATTTATAACATTACAAATATGTAGATAAATATAAATACAGCTTGCAAAACAATATACAACCCCTTTCAACACAGTGAAAAACCCTGGGATTTGTCAGAGTGTGTGGTCAACATCAAAACCCTTATTTAGTATGATAATCTGTGAATTTATATGTATATAGCCTGTAACATAATGTGATAACAACCCTTAAATCTTACTGGGTTTATCAAATGTTGTTCACAATTAGTAATCAAATGTTGTTCACAATTAATAAGCAAAACAACTGCCTTTGTCATAATGTTTCACAATGAGCAGACCAGACCTATGTTATCAGACATAATATTTGTCAGTGCACCAATCAGGCCTGTAGCTTGTCACCAAAACCAACTCAGGCCTACCGGCTTGAGTGCAACCTTTTCCACAAGGTAACCATTAAACACAGTCATAAACTTAACCCCTTGAGGGCTACGGACGGAATGGTTACGTCCCTGGCTGCGCCTTTCGGGGGCCACGGATGTAACCATTACGTCCGATTACCTGCCCTCGGGGCAAGCACTAGCGCTCCACCAGAGGGCCACCCCCCCAGGTCAGGGCTGGGAGGGGAATCGCTTCTCCTTCCACCCGACCCCCCCCCAGTGGTGTCTGATGACATCAGCACGGAAGAGCATGGTAACCTCATCAGAGGTCACCTCCCATTGCGCTGGAAGCATGCTTCCAGGGATTTTTCTTTTTCTTATACTAACACATAAGGGGAGCGGCCCTTTGAGCCAGGGTGGCTCCCCGGAGGGGGGCAAAATATTTTTAGGCCTTTTCTGCCCCTCCTTTCTGCCTCTAGGAGGGGGCAGAAACCTCTGGACACCAGGGATATATTTATATATATTTTTGTTTTTTATTTACTTTATGTTTTTATGTATGGGGAGCGACTCCCTAGGCAAAGGTCGCTCCCCTGAGGGGCAAATTGTATTTAGACCATTTCTGCCGCCCTTGGGGGCAAATCAGCCTATTTTTGTTAGGCCAATCTGCCCCCAAGGGGGGCAGAAACCACTAGACACCAGGGACTGGTGTGTGTGTGTGTATGTGTGTGTTTTGTTTGGGGGGCTGCCCCTTGGGCAAGGGTCGCTCCCCATGGGGGCACATTACTGTTGGCCATATCTGCCCCCCTTTGGGGGCAAATCGACCTATTTTTTGAAGGTCCATCTGCCCCCTAGGGAGACACAAAGCCCACCAGAGACCAGGGAAGATTTATTTTTCAAAAAAAGAGGGTGGGGGTATGGTGAGAACCCTAACTAACATAAGATCAAAAGTAGTGGAAAAACATCTAACTATGGCTCTATCAAAATTTGCGGTTGGTACCTAAAAACAAAAGCAAATAGACAATAACAATCAGTAACATTGTCAGTATACCTCCAATATGGTTCAGCAAGTTGTGACAGTCTTTGTCAATAGGACATCAGGATTCAGTATCAAAGTTCGGAAAAAAGCAAAGTCTCTCTAAGCAGTTCGAAAGAATATAGCTAATGGCCTCTCTTCTCTCTGTGCAGTCTGGCTAAGTTAGATTTCCTAAAACTACTTCTCACTTTCTAATTGGTTGACGAATCGCATGTTTACATCTAGTTCAATGAAACTAAACCCTCAAATCTACATTTTTACTGGTACATGGTTCACATGTAGATGATTGGCTCCATTTCTCCCGTTCTCGTCTTTCGGCTCGTCAGGTATCAATATTGTGGCAGCTTATACTCCAGTCGATGCATCCCTTGTCTTCTCCTGGGAAGGTCAGTCTTACACACACATTACATTAAACATTGTTTCACTAGCAAATACTGCATCTTCTACCAAGCAGTTTCTCATGAGAATTAACTTAAGTTGCAAGCACATGGTCAGAACAGTGGAAAATCACAATTTAGTTCTCTGAGCATCCATTTTATAAAACGCCTAAGAAATGCAGCTTGACATGAGGCTGTGCAACTAGGCCAAGACCTCGCTAAGTTAAGGCCTATGATTAATACAGCTAATACATGCATAACGGTTAAAATGACAGATTACTACATTAATCAAACATAAGCTCAACATTTCATATTAATAAGCCATTAACCCCTCAGGTGCCCTGGATGAGGTGGTTACGTCCGCTGCCGTGGCGCTCAGGTGCCAGGGACGTAACCACCTTGTCCAGGAATGGGCCCCCGGGGAAGCGCTAGCGCTCCCCCAGAGGGCCTCGCACCCCACTCCCAAAGGCAGGGATGGAAGGGGAATCGCTTCCGCTTCCGCTTCCACCCCCACTCCGACCCGACCCCCCAAGTGATGTCTGATGACGTCAGCGCGCAATTGCATGCTGACCTCATCAGAAGCGTCCCACCTCACTGGAAGCTCAGGGTACCCTATTTTTCTATTAGGCCAATCTGCCCACAAGGGGGGCAGAAACCACAAGACACTGGGGATTTTTTTTTACGTCAGTTTCACGGAAGGGGAGCGACCCCTTAGGCAAGGGTCGCTCCCCTGGGGGACAATTTTATTTGAGGTCATTTCTGTACCTTTTGGGGCAGAGCGTCCTATTTTTTTTAGGCCAATCTGCCCTCAAGGGGGGCAGAAACCACTAGACACCAGGGATTTTTATTTTTTGCGACAATTTCATGAAAGGAGAGCGACCCTTTTGGCAAGGGTTGCTCCCTTGGGGGGAAAATGTATTTTAGGTAATTTCTGCCCCTGTTGGGGGCAGATCGGCCTACTTTTATTAGGCCGATCTGCCCCCAGCTGGGTCACAAACCACTAGGCACCAGGGATTTTTTTTCTTGCCAATTTCAGCAAGGGGAGCAACCCCTTAGGCAAGGGTCATTCCCCTGGTGGGACCAAATTTATTTTAGGGCATTACTGCCCCCTTTGGGCCAGATTGGCCTATTTCTATTAGTCCAATCTGCCCCCGGTGGGGCAGAAACCACTAAGGCACCAGGGATTGGTGTGTTTAGTTTGCGGGGGCAGCCCGGTGGGCAAGGGTCGCAACCCATGGGGGCACATTACTATTGGCCATTTCTTCCCTCCTTGTGGGCAGATCAGCCTATTTTTGTAAGGCCCATCTGCCCCCAAGGGAGACACAAAGCCCACCAGAGACCAGGGAAGATTTATTTTTCAAAATAAGAGAGTGGGGGTATGGCCATACCCCAACCCCAAATAAATGGGGCCAAAGTTGTTCTGCTCACCAGTGGGCAAATGGGTCAATTACCCCCGATCCACACCCAGGGGGGCAGAAATTCTACTAGATGGCATGGAATAAAATAAATAAAAAAATAATGGGGTGGTGGCTACCAACCAGTATTGAGCTTGTTATGCCCCCACCCCAAATGAAGGGGGTAACAGTCTTTCAGCTCTTTCCCACACACTAAAACATATTATCCCACGGAAAGCAAGAAACCACTAAGGCACCAGGGATTGGTGTGTTTAGTTTGTGGGGGCAGCGCGTTGGGCAAGGGTTGCAACCCATGGGGGCACATTACTGTTGGCCATTTCTTCCCTCCTTGTGGGCAGATCAGCCTATTTTTGTAAGGCCCATCTGCCCCCAAGGGAGGCACAAAGCCCACCAGAGACCAGGCAAGATTAGTTTTTTCAAAATAAGAGGGTGGGGGTATGGCCATATCCCCATGACAAATAAATGGGGCCAAAGTTGTTCTGCCCACCAGTGGGCAAATGGGGCAATTACCCCCGATCCACACCCAGGAGGGCAGAAAGTCTACTAGACGGCATGGAATTAAAAAGAAAATAGTGGGGTGGTGGCTACCAACCAGTATGGAGCTGGTTATGCCCCCACCCCAACTGAAGGGGGTAACAGTCTTTCAGCTCTTCCCCGCAAACTAAAATATCTTATCCCACGGCAAGCAAGAAGACATTTGAATATTTTGGGTTCTGGTTTTACATTTGGGCCATGAGAGCTTGGTAACTCTCAAAATCGTCCCACTTGGAATGGTGAGGGCTGCACTTTTTTGACTTTGGGAAGCTGCCATGTAGAAAAATCCACAAGACCTAGACACATCTGAAAACTAGGCATCACCATTTTCTTACCCCCAATGCCCTGCAAACCTCCAACTTTGCTGGAAATCACACATTTTTCCACATTTTTGTGATGGAGCCTTCCGGAATCTGCAGGAATCCACAAAATTCCTACCAACCAACATTGTCTCATCTATACTGATAAAAATTCTGCTGCACTTGTCAGCCTAGAAATGTTTTTTTTCAAACCACCCTTTTGGACCCTCTTTGCCCCCCCCCCCCCTTCAATTTCAACATTTTTTTGGCTCTTCCCCACACAGAAATGTGCGAAAAAGGTGATTTTTTAGCTAAATTTGAGGTTTGCTGAGGATTCTAGGTTAGAAATCATTGGGGATCCACGCAAGTCACACCTTCCTGGACTCCCTTTGGTGTCTAGTTTTCAGAAATGTCTGGGTTTGGTAGGTTTTTCTAGATGGCTGCTGAACCCTGGACCAAAAACGCAGATGCCCCCCCACCCAAAAAAAGGTAGTTTTGTATTTGATCATTTTGATGTGTCCAGATAGTGTTTTGGGGCATTTCCTTTCGCGTGCACTAGGCCTAACCACACAAGTGAGGTACCATTTTTATTGGGAGACTTGGGGAAACACTAGGTGGAAGGAAATTTGTGGCTCCTGTCAGATTCCAGAACTTTCTGTCACCGAAATGAGAGGAAAAAGTGTTTTTTTGGCCAAATTTTGAGGTTTGCAAAGGTTTCTGGGTAACAGAACCTGTCCAGAGCCCCACAAGTTACCCCATCTTGGATTCCTCTAGGTGTCTAGTTTTCAAAAATGGGCAGGTTTGGTAGGTTTCCCTAGGTGACGGTTGTGCTAGAGGCCAAAATCCACAGTTAGGCACTTTGCAAAAAACAGCTCTGTTTTCTTTGGGAAAATGTGATGTGTCCACATTGTATTTTGGGGCATTTCCTGTCGCGGGCGCTAGGCCTACCCACACAAGTGAGGTACCGTTTTTATTGGGAGACTTGGGGGAACGCTGGGTGGAAGAACGTTTGTGGCTCCTCTCAGATTCCAGAACTTTCTGTCCCCGAAATGAGAGGAAAAAGTGTTATTTTGGCCAAATTCTGAGGTTTGCAAAGGATTCTGGGTAACAAGTCACCCCATTTTGGATTCCCCTAGGTGTCTAGTTTTTAAAAATGTGCAGGTTTGGTAGGTTTCCCTAGGTGACACTGAGCTAGAGGCCAAAACCTACAGCTAGGCACTTTGCAAAAAACATGTCAGATTTAAATGTAAAAATGTGATGTGTCCGTGTTACTTTCCTGTCGCGAGCATTAGGCGTACCCACGCAAGTGAGGTACCATTTTTATCGGGAGACTTAGGGGAACAGAGGATTGCAAAACAAGTGTTATTGCCCCTTGTCATTCTCTACATTTTGTGCTTCCAAATGTAAGACAGTGTTTTACAAAGACGTCTATTTGAGATATGCCCTGTAATTCACATGCTAGTATGGGCACCCCGGAATTCAGAGATGTGCAAATAACCACTGCTTCTCATCATCTTATCTTGTGCCCATTTTGGAAATACAAAGGTTTTCTTGATACCTATTTTTCACTTTTTATATTTCAGCAAATGAATTGCTGAATACCTGGCATAGGATGAAAACCCATTGCAAGGTACAACTCATTTATTGGCTCTGGGTACCTAGGGTTCTTGATGAACCTACAAGCCCTCAATATCCCCGCAACCAGAAGAGTCCAGCAGACATAACAGTATATTGCTTTCAAAAATCTGACATCGCAGGAAAAAGTTACAGAGTAAAACGTGGAGAAAAATAGCTGTTTTTTCACCTCAATTTTAATATTTCTTTTATTTCAGCTGTTATTTTCTGTAGGAAACACTTGTAGGATCTACACAAATTACCCCTTGCTGAATTCAGCATTTTGTCTACTTTTTAGAAATGTTTAGCTTTCTGTGATCCTGCATTGGTTTCACACCCATTTTTGTCACTAAGTGGAAGGAGGCTGAAAGCACAAAAAATAGCAAAAATGGGGTATGTCCCAGTAAAATGCCAAAATTGTATTGAAAAATTGGGTTTTCTGATTCAAGTCTGCCTGTTCCTGAAAGCTGGGAAGATGGTGATCTTAGCACCGCAAACCCTTTGTTGATGCGAATTTCAGGGAAAAAACCACAAGCGTTCTTCTACAGCCCTTTTTCCCTTTTTTTTTTTTTAATGAAATATTTGCTGTATTTTGGCTAATTTCTTGGTCTCCTTCAGGGGAACCCACAAAGTCTGGGTACTTCTAAAATCCCTAGGATGTTTGAAAAAAAGGACGCAAATTTGGCGTGGGTAGCTTATGTAGACAAATAGTTATGAGGGCCTAAGCGCAAACTGCCCGAAATAGCCAAAAGAAGGCTTGGCACCTGACAGGGAAAAGGCCTGGCAGCGAAGGGGTTAAAGTACACAAAATTGCAGTTGGTTAACCAAAATACCACCTCACCTTAATGGCCTGACATGGAACATTACAGTGCAAATCTTCCATATCAATGGTTTGTCGCCCGGGGTAACTAACACCAGAACCATTGCCTACTATTGTAATCTGTGAGATTCCTTGTACCTATCTGTAGGCATTAATAGAGTGTAATAACAATCTACACTTAAGTACCAATTGACTTTAACTATTCTTTCCATAATAAAACATATGTCAGGCATAGTGCGTTTATCATAATAAACTGATGAGGCCTATATATGACCATTATCATTGGCTTGCCACCATGATCAACATAGTCATGGTGTACTGAGTATAAGTTTTTCCACAAACCAAATGTGCAATACAAGCAGTCTTTTTAGTGAAAGGACATAAATACAGCACAATCTAATCAGGCACTCAGTAGAGCCAACATTGTCGGTGGAGCATACGCCCCTCTGTCAGTAGTACTTTCAAAGCTCCCTTTTGTTGATCACTTAAGCAGCAGTTTCACTGTCAAACCAGACCTAAAAATCCATGTCAATTAGTGTAGTCCTGAGCATTCCATACTGCTCTCAAAGACAAACTGAATTCAGAAGTCTAAAATTAGTGATGGAAGGTGAGGGTACTGAGACTGCAATACATTTCTCTTGACTGCCTTCCTCCCATCTGTGCTACAGCCAGAGTAAAAATAATACCATATACTATCTAGTTATCTAAGATTCTTAAACACCACTAAAGTGTCATGTGTGTGCCCATGGATGTTCAAGTTAAGGCAGCCATACTGCTGCTGACTCCAGCAACTGCATAGATAACCACATATTCACAGCCGTGCAGTGAAGTAGTGCTTTTTTCTGTGGAAGCAAACAACTTCTGCCCAATCAAAACATTTCCTCCTGGCTACCAACATGTGGCCATAGCCAAAGGGACTCTCTGTAATATTCCTGGAAGGTCTTTTTTAGGCTGATCACATTATTTCTGCTGACAGCTGCACTGTCAAGCCAGACCTAAAAAGTGTGTATCTGCAGGTCATGAGTTCATATCCCGGCATAGCACAATCAGCCTTTTGCCCTGTCAAAGATGTCAATAAAACACCTGGCTATACTAAAAATAGCAGCATTTGTTGGTTGCAGGTGGGGCCCACCGACATCCATTTTGTTTCATCAGACTTTGACCCAGATTAAAGAGGGAAAGGTACGCAAAGGTAAAGGAGGAGGATGAGAAAGATGGGAAACCCATGAGAGAAGAAGAGAGCAAGACCATGGAACAGTGAGATCAAGGGCAGGTAGTATCAGTAGATTAAAGAGGAACGAGTTGGAATTAATACTATGCAGCCTTGGTAGTGAGCAAGCTGACATTCAAAAGCACCGGCTGCGGACTTCTGGACAAAAGCAAGACGGGTGAAGTAGAAGTAGTTGCTTGGTGAGTGGGTGCAATGCCCCCTAGTTACCACCCAACTTTGTCACTTACGATATTCTGTAACAAACGCACAAAAAAGTGAGTGAAAATGTAAATGACGGCTGCTGTCATTCCAAAATAAACCTCTGTGTATATACAGCGTAGTATAAATCTGAAAAATGCAAATATTCCTAAATAGGACAATTTTAGAAGGCACGTGCAAAGAAAGCAAGAGAGTTAAGGACCTTTGTAGTCATTACCACAGTATAAAGACTGTTTAATGCAGTGCCAGAGATAAGTATGCAGTGAGCCTGGGCATCTGAGAAATGTAGTCATGGACTTAATTTAGTGGCCATTGCTGCGACCATTGGCTTGCTCTTTGTGATCTCTGACACCACCTTTGCACCCCTGGCTTCAGAGTGGGCAAAATCAGTGCCAAGAATACATGGAGGGCTTGCCCCCAAAGGACGTCAGGGCTCCATCCTTCTGTTTTCTGCCTGTTTTCCTTAATAAACTAATAGTGAAAACATCTACCATTCACTATTAGTTTGAAAAAGGTTACAGAGAGCTGGAATGGGACATTCTATGGCATTTGAGATAGTATAATGCTTTTAAATGTATATTGTGTACCAGGCTGTGGTTTAGAGTGTTTGTGTGGGATAGCATATGAATATGTGAGTTTTTGTAAGCATGTGTGTGTTTGAGGGAGAGTGAGTGACAGGTAGGAAATGAGTGAGTCTGAGTTCCAGTAAGTGAGTGTGAGAATGCGTGAGTGAAAGACTGACTTCAAATCAGTGAGAGTGGGTGACAATGCCTGAGTAGGAATGAGTGTGAAGGAAGTTTAAAAAGTGTGGGGGGAATGTAAGAATGGCAGTGAATGACAGTGAGTGTAACTGAGTGAGTGTAACTGTGATTGACAATGGTCAAAGTGAGTTTTAAAAAATATGAATGAAGGAAGGAATTATGCGAGCAAGTGATCACATGAATGAGTGAGAACGAATGAGTTGGACTGAGTAAGAATAAGTGAGACTGAATTAGAATGAGTGAATGATAGTAAGAGTGCAGCACCATGAGAATGAATGAGTGAGTGCAAGTGAATTAGAATAAATGAGCAAATGTGAGTGACAATAATTGTGAATGAGTGTATGAAAACTTGAGTGAGGGCATGGTTTTATGCTGGAGAGTCTAACATTGGCACTGGTGCACAGAAGCCAATTCTTGGTTTATGAAGATATGATGGTGCATGGTATACAATTTGCAACTGGCATACTAGATGCAAAACTTAGCAGTATCGACAAATATAACAAAATACTAGGGCCAACATACTAGAGGCAATACTAGGCCCATGGAACATCTATGGCAAAATTAAGCCACTGGCATACTGAAGTTAATTCTATGTATAGGGGCACCCATGTAAAAATCTTATGCTGACACACTGGAGGAAGTTTTTTTATTTTATTTATTTATAGTTTTATGTAAACAACATACAACATAAATAAAATAATAAAATGCCACCTTGGTCCTTACAGTAATAGATCAGTCAGCTACTTTAAACTATCTTCGGCTCTCCAAGCTCCCCACGTCTCAGTAACTCTTATGAATCAGGCAGAGGGAGACCAAAAAACATTGCAGAATGTCCATATAATAGTATGCCCCTGCCTGAAGGACCTAACGGGTCATCGAGTCCAAGGGCAGGACCAAGCAGTTGTGGCAGAAAAGAGGAAAAAAAAAAAAGGAAAGCAAAAACTTCAAAAATAAAAGGAGAGAGAAGGCCGGGAGGAGCAAGCACAATTCTCAGCAACCATTCTGTACAACTTTATCCCATTGTAGAGTGAACAGCACTCATCACCTCAACATACCCATCCGCAGCAGGTTCTTCAGACAGACGCAGATTCAAGATAGGATCGAAGCGGTGCCCAGATGTCACGTGGCCTGGAGCCAACCGGAGTCAACTCCCATGTTAATTGTTCCTGGCAAAAAGCGTAATCTCGCAGCCAATCCGATATCTGGGGAGACCAGGCCCAGCCCCAGCAGATTGCCACACTGCGCTTAGCTAATAATAACATCATGCCAACCAGGCGCCGCACTGAAGTCTGCACCTCATTCACCCCTCCCAGCAGCGCCATCAAGGGAGACGAAGGAATCTCCAGCCCAATCATCTCAGAGAGTACACGAAAGACCCTTCCCCAATAGGCACATACTGCTGGACAGGTCCACGCCAAGTGCATAAAATCAGCAGCAGGGGCCCGGCATCTTACATAGGTATCATCCGTTCGCAGCCCCATAGCACATAAACTTCTGGGGGTGTAGTACAGACAGTGCAAAAACTTAAAATGTATGAGGCGTAATCTATAGTTTGGTGACAACTCCTTCATATGCATACAGCACATCCTCCAAACATCTTCTGCGATGTCCTCACCCACATCTTCCACCCATTTCATCCTTACAGACAGCCCCGTCCCCTCTCCCAGCCCCTGCGTACTGCCATACAGCTTAGTGATTACCTTCTCAGGCGTCCACACACTCCACAACACCTCAAGCGCGCAGCAAGAAGTTGGGGTCGCGGGCAAGCAGGGGTAGCGGGCGCGCAGCATAGCGCATATCCTCAACACGTAGAACCGGTGAAGAGCAGTGGCCGGTCTATTCCCCAGGATCTCCTCCGGGGACATCAATCTGTCATCAACAAACCAATCATCGAGCGTTATCAGATCAAAGTCCCGTAGGAAGCTTAGCAGCCGCGAGTCCCGAAACATCACCTCATCTCCCGCCGCCATCACATGCATAGACGGTGCAAACGGCACATCTATCCCAGAACGCTTCAGCAAACCCGACCAAGCCCGGACCGTGGAGGCCACCGTATCAATGCCCCAAGGGCGAGCTCTGTCCAAGTTGCCTAACACTCGCTCGAGCCCATCCGGCCACACCGCATCACTTTCGGGAGCCAGGTGTGGCAGATAGCGTATCGGGTTGATCCAGTAATAGGCAAACAGGGCCTGCGCACAGAGATAATAGAGGTCTAGGTCAGGGGCCGCAAGACCACCCAGCTCAAATGGCAGCACTAGTGTTTTCCAGGCTATGCGAGGCTGACCACCCGCCAACACCAATCGGATCAGCGCGGAGCGAATGCGTTGCAAAAAACTAGCCGTAAGCACCAGCGGAAGGTTGAGAAACAGATATAAAAACTTGGGCAGCACAAGCATCTTAGCCACCGCAATCCGTCCAGTCAGGGACAATGGCAAGGATCGCCATGCCATGACTCTGTCATCCAGCCAGGCCATGGCCCTACCATAGTTGGCAAGCCAGAGCGTGTCAACATCACAGCTCAACCAGATGCCCAGATATTTAACAAGACCATCCGCCCACACAATAGGGTAGCGGGACTGACACTCTGCCGTTCCAGACGTCAGAGGCAGCACAGCCGACTTAGACCAATTTATCGCCACTCCAGATATGTCTCCGAACCTGACGATTTTGTCCAGCAACACATCCAGGTTTCACACAGGATCACGTACATACAGTGCCACGTCATCAGTGTACATGGATATCAGAATCGCTCTCTGGCGGAACGGCAGCCCCCGCTCGCTGTGGTGCTGTCTCATAAAGGCCGCCAGTGGCTCCATCGCAATCGTAAAAAGGAATGGTGACAGGGGGCAACCCTGCCTAGTCCCACGAGCCACCTTGAAAGGCTCTGACACGCATTTGTTCACCCTCAAGCGAGCCACTGGCTGCGAAAATAGCAAACGTATCCAGTTCACAAAACGACTACTCAACCTCACTCTCTCCAGGAGCGCAAACAGATATTGCCACAGCAATGAGTCGAACGCCTTAGTAGTGTCCAAAAACACCGCCACAGCTCCATCATCGATAGGCACTGAGCCAGCAACAGCAAAGAATGTACGTAAGTTTTGTGCCGTGGACTGCCCCGGTATGAACCCCGACTGATCCGGCAGCACCAGTTTCGTCATAAGAGGCCGCAGTCGCGCTGCGATCATTTTAGCTAATATCTTATTATCAATATTAATCATCGACAGGGGCCGGTACGAATCACAGCTAGCTGCAGCCTTCCCATGCTTGAAAATCGTGACAATAAGCGCCTCGCGCAAAGAGGCCGGGAGCACTCCATTCCGCAATGCCTCGTCATAAACCTCCAGCAGATAGGGTGCCAAAATGTCTGCAAACTCTTTATAAAATGCCGAAGTCAGTCCATCCAACCCAGGGGACTTGTCTCCAGGGAGAATCCGAATAGCAGCCTTCACCTCTTCTATAATAAAAGGAGCATCAAAGTACTCCCTGTGTACCCTGTCAAACCAGAGGAGGCTAATGTCAGAGAAATATCCCCGAATCACCTCCACAGGCACCGCAGAGGGAGCAGAATAGAGATCCTGAAAAAAGGTAGTAAAGACCCTCAGAACCTCAGACGTACCCGCCACTCGCTCCCCACTCGAATCATCCATTTCAGTCACCTAGCCACTAGCCCACGGCCTACGGAATAGATTCGCCAAAGTGCGTCCGGCTCTATCACCCTCTCCATATTGCCTGGCCCATGCAAATGTCCCCAAAAAATGCACTTCTCTCAAAGAAGCCTCTTCGTACGCGGAGACCGCAGCCCTCAAGGCTGCCAATGTGGCTCCAGACCAGTCCAACACCAGACGAGCCTCCAGATCTGCAATCCGGCCCTCTAACTCAGCCAGCTCACGGCGCAACGTCCGCAGCACGCTGTGCTGCTTCGAAATGCATATCCCGCGTACAACCACCTTAAAGGCTTCCCACAGCGTACCAGCCGACCTCACCGTGCCCACATTCTGTTCAAAGTAAAGATTGATATCGCAACGCAGTTCCTCACGGAACAACTTGTCTCTAACTGCCCCAGGCGGCAACCTCCACATATAGGCATGAGCAGGTCCGCCGGGTATTTCCAGCTCTACGCGCACCAGTGCGTGGTCAGACCGCGTGCGCGCCATGTGATCGACCGAGCGGGTCCATAAAGCCACATCACACTGGAGGAAGGGGAGCACCCATAGCAAAGTACTGGCACTAGCACATTGAAGGTAATTGTTGGCAAGGACATATGGGCATTAGTGGCATATGGAAGTGGCTCAATCATGTAAAAATATTGCCCTGACATACTAGAGGTAATTTTTGACATAACAGTTACGCATGTTGTATGGAAGCCACTAATGGTAAAATTCCATCTCTGGTATACTGTACGCTTTTTTTGGCTGAAGGGGGGACCCATGAAAAAATATCAGGCCTGGCATATTGAAGGTAATTTTTTAACGTATGGAAACCTGTAGCTCAACATTTTGTTTTTACAAATAGGATCAAATTATGGGGAGCGTCAGGTTTCATTGCTTTGGCACACCATGAAAGGACAAGAACATTTAATTATTAACCTTTTAAAGGCTATGGCCTTTTAGCAAATTTGTGTGAAATGACTTTGGGGCATTACGCTTTAGTTTTTGTTAAATAAATATATGCAGCAGTGTAATGCGCACTCTTCTGACTAAACATAAAATGGATTAAACAAATAGATTTGAAAACAGATGTTTCCTTTCTGTGGTGTATTCACCTCTGTGCTTCACACACGTTACAGTGCCTTGCAAATTATCATAAAGCAAAATGTATTATCAAGAAGGAATAATTTAAGCCAACAAACTAGATCATATTCATTAAATGGTTTATATTGAGTAATATATATGGACATAACTACAATTATTTTTTTCTAATCTTCTCTTTTCCTATCACTATGATTTATCAATACATTTTTCTTTGAAGTATACACTAGGATAACTATTCAATCATGAGAGTTTCTGGTATAAATAATTCAGGGTCCCAGTGCTGTTCTATGCTTGGTGGCACAATATCCTGTTCAGAGAAACATAATTCTTCATGTAATACAAAATGAAACAATTAAAGTTTCTGTGGCCTATCATGGCCGTACCCTAATATAGGGGGGTTTTCAAATAGACATTTGTCTGTGTTGTTTTATGTTAATCAACATTATTATCAAGTTCTGGTGTTTCTGCTAACAGCACTGTGGACCCCAGGAGTAGTAAGTATACCTAAGGAACCAGAAGCATTTGTGCTTATGTGTTCAAGCATGTATAATGTTGCTGATAAAAATGGTTGGGCTATATGAATGAGACCCTGATCATATGGGCCAGATGTCATCCGTAACTGTGAGTCCCTTGCCATAATTCAGTCAGTATTCCATATTTTGCCAGCCTCAATTGAGAAGGAGCATGCACCCCGTCTTTCCTTTCAGAATTTTGGCGCAGTAACTTTCCTGCTTAGAGGTGATCTTAAAAACCCAGTTGGCTTAAACAGACATAAGGAAGACCTGATGGCCCGTGAGCCCTTGCCGTGCAAAGCTAGGTGGACTGTGCAGAGCGCTTTGAGAATCCCCTTCTTCCTGACTGGAAGTCAAAGGAGATCTCGAAGACCTTCTCTCATGGAGATATGTTTTGGGGTGTTAAGGATCAGTTGCACAACTGCATCTTGCAACAACTCATGTTTATTTAGAGAATAGCTGTTTATATTGAGATAGATAGCATTACAGTAGTCTAATTGTGATGTGATTATCACGATAGCCACTGTTTTGTGAAGTTCCTCAGGAATGAGAGGGAAAATCTTCCAGAAGGATTGGATAGTATAAATGTAGGTGCTTGCGGTCTAATTTACCTGAAGGTTGAAGTTGAGGG
Source organism: Pleurodeles waltl (assembly GCF_031143425.1). NCBI lineage: Eukaryota > Metazoa > Chordata > Amphibia > Caudata > Salamandridae > Pleurodeles > Pleurodeles waltl. The sequence continues at coordinate 1,196,035,806 of NC_090445.1, read as the reverse complement.
AGGTATGGAACTGAACCCCTAAGTTCTTTAGTGATTCTGTGGGAGTTGGAAAGTACCCACATGAGTCCACCACCAGCGCGCTGACCAGACAAAGTGCTGGGCTCTGATGACCACAACTTTGGTTTTATCAGCATTAAGTTTAAGGAAATTATCCTTTACCTAGCTACTCACACCATTCAAAGTTTTAACCTCTCAGCTGTCTAAGCTAGGTTATCAGTGAAGGACAATAATTTGTGTGTCATCGACGTAAGATACTACCTGGAATCCACAGGATCTCACTAAGGCTGCCAAAGGGGAGACATATAGGTAAAAGAGTGTGGAGCTGAGGGAAGAGCCTTGCGGCACCCCATATGGAAGGCTGAAGGACTTGGCTATAAACTGATCACAGCTTACAATCTGCAGTCTCCCAACAAGGAAGGAGTGAAGCTGGTCTTTTACCTTTGCACCCACCCCTATTTGTTGTAGGTGTTTGGCCAATTGTGAGGGCGAGACAGTATCAAAGGCTGCTGATAAGTCCAAAAGGACCAAGACAGCTATCCAGGCCTGATCCTCCTTCAATCTCATAGAATCAGTGGCAGCAATGAGTGCCAACTCCGTCCTGTGGCAACTTCTGAAACCGTTTTGGGAAGGTTTCAGAAGGTCATCATTGATAATAAATCTCACTAACTCTTTATTCAAATGTTTCTCAAGAATTTTCACACGGGCAGGGAGCAGTGAGATTACACAATTGTTCTTCAAGTTCGTCAGGGTTTGCATTAGGTTTTTTTGGAAGTGAAATGATAATGAGTTCCTTCCAGCTCTCAGGGAACATGCTATCGAACAGGATGTGATTGAAAATGTTTTCCAAAACCTCAGTTACTAACTCAGGTACTAACTGCAGTGTTTTAGAAGGACAAGGATCAGTGGGAGAGCCTGATTTAATACTCATCAGGGTCTCTCTGATCTTGTGTGCTGGTGTGCTGTAATAGGTGGGAAGGTCAGCATTAGAGAAGCTGCAGAGGATATATGATGAGCTCAGAGCATCTCCTCTTGTGTATCCATCAAGCTAAATTCTCAGTATATCTTAAGAATTTTATCCCTGAAGAATATAGCCAGGTTAAAGCAAAAGGCTTCAAAAGCATTGGCCTGTTGCTTGCTGGTGGGAATAGATAGGTTCTTAACTACTTTAAAAAGTTCATTTGTGGAATTCATAGCTAGCCTGACTTCCAATGTACTATAGGTGGATTTAGCCTCAGCAATCGCCACCTTAAAAGTGGCTAGTACGGATCTATGCGTCAGTTCTCTGAGATTGGTGGAGAACCATGGGGCTGACTCTTTCCTCTTGCTGGGGTGAGATACCCTCATAGGTGCTACCTTATCCAAGCGGTCCTAAGATGTTGTACACCAGCTTGGCAGCTGTTCAGCATGTCTAAAAGTGGGGTAAAAGAGAGTGGTCTAGAGTGAAGTGTCATAAAGTACAGTGTCATGGAGTAGAGAAGGGTGTTATGCAGTGGCGTAGAGAGGCGTGGAGCTGGGTACAGTGGAGTTGAGTACTATGGACTGGAGTGGCATTGAATGACATAGTGTGGAGTGGCATAGTGTTGTGGAGTGTCATGAAGAAAGTAGAATGCCGTAGAGTGGAAGGGTGTCGTAGAATTGAGTGGTGTAAAGTGGAGTAGAATGCGTGAGTGGAGTAGAGTGTCATAGAGTGGAGTGACAAAGTAATGATGAGTGTTATAGAGCAGAGTGGAGTAGCATAGAGGGAGTTGCATAGATTAGAGTACAATGCAGTAGAGTAGATTGGTGGGGAGCAGAGTAGATTGTCACAGAGTGGAGTGGAGCATGGAGTGGAGTGGCATGAAGTGGAGTACTGGAGTAGCGTCGAGTGGAGTAGTTGGGGATGGTGGAATAGTTTGTTGTAGAACAGAGTGAAAAAAGTAGCATGGAGCTGCATGGGAGAGTTGCGTAGAGAGTCATAAAGTGGCACAGGGTGGAGAATAGTGTTATATAGTGAAGTAGAGTTTAATGGAGTAGAGAGTCATAGGGTAGTGTTGCAGAGTGGAGTAGAGTGGCCTAGAGTGAAGTGGCGTCAAGTACAGTGGTGCAGAGTATATTGGCATAGAGTGCAGTGATTTTGAGTGCACTGGTTTTGAGTAAAGTGGTGTAGAGTGCATTGGCATAGAGAGCAGTGGCATACAGTAAGTAGAGAGGCGTAGAGTAGTGGTGCAGGGAAGAGTGGAGTGGCATAGAGTGCAATGGCACAGAATCGAGTGGCATAGAGTGCAGTGGCATAGAGTGGAATGGTGCAGGCTGGAACAGAGTGGCATAGAGTGCAGTGACATAGAATAGATTGTTTCAGAGTGCAGTGAAGTTGTGCAGGGTAAAATGGAATGGTACAGGATAGAAGGTAGAGATGTAGTGGAGAGTCGCGTGGAGTGCTGTGGTGCAGAATACATTACAGTGGTGTAGAGTGCATTGGCGTTAAGATGAGTGGTGCAGAGTAGAGCACAATGGCATAGGATGCACTGGTGCAGAGTAGAATAGAGGCCAGTGGCGGAGATTGCAGTTTTGCAGAGAAGAGTGTTTTAAAGTGTACTGTAGTACAGTGGTGCCGGGTAGAAAGGATTGGAGTACAGTGCAGTGGCATAGAGCGCAATGGTGTAGAATGGCATAGTATGCAGTGGCATACAGTGCAATGGAATAAAGTGTTGTAGAGTAGAGTATAGTGGCGTAGAGTGTTAGTGGTGCAGAGTAGCTGGCATAGAGTGCGGTGGCGTAGAGTGCAATGGTTTTGAGTAAAGTGGTGTAGAGTACTTTGGGTAGAGTGCAGTGGTTTAGAGTGCACTGGCGTACAGCAGAGTGGCATACAGTGTGCCTGGAATGCAGTGGTGTAAAGTAGATTGTTATAGAGTAGAGTGAAGTGGCATAGAGTGAAGTGCTGCAGGGTAGAGTGGTGTGGAGTGGCATAGAGTAGTGATGTAGAATGCACTGGTGTAGAGTGGAAAGATGCAGAGTAGAGTGGAGTGGCCTAGACTGGAGTGGTGTAGAGTGAAATTGTGAAGAGTGCAGACGAGTGTAGAGTACTTTAGCTTAGAATACTGTGGTGCATAGTAGAGTACAGAGGTGTAGAATAAAGAGGCGTAAAGCGCAGTGGTGCACAGTACATTAGAGTGGCATAGAGTGCAGTGGCATAGAGTGGCGTACAGTAGAGTGGTCCAGTGACATAGAGTGCAGTGGCATAGACTGCAGTGGAGCAGAGTAAAGTTGCGCAGAGTAAAGTGGTGGAGACTTCAGTGATGTAGAGTAAAGTGGAGCAGAGAACAGTAGGGTATTGTACAGTGGCATAGAAATAAGAGGAGATGATATCCTTGTGCCCTGCAAAAAAAATCAAACAGAAACAGTAATTTGTTTTCAACATGTCCTTGACTCCAAATTGTCCTTCTGCAACTGCATCTGTTGAACAAATAGAGAGACATATAGTGCATGTGCAAAAGGTAGTGATGGGAGAAAAGGATGTCTGCTAAAATGTTATGAAATATTACTGATGAGAATTTGTTGTTGTTTTAAAAGAACACACTGGCGTAAGTTAGAGGTGATAACACAAATAGTTAAAAACTATTTTAGATAAAGGCTGAAGTTAAGGGGCCATCATATCTCCTCTTGTTCCGATCTAATCCTGGTTTGGTGCGGTGTGGAGACTCACACGTAAATGCAAACGGAAAAGAGGGAAAAGAAAGGCTCACAGCTTGTTATCACTTCACAGGTGCTTAAGAGATGCATGCCTTTGACTTTGTTCAGTCCCTGGATATAAAAAATATACATGTACTGTAAGAATGTCAGATGTGTTGGCCTGTCCCAGTAGCTGCACAAATAATGTAAATATCACTATTTTGTTTTATTTCTGCTACTAATCCCAGTGCAGGGTATCGGAGCGATTTACATAACATACATAACCTACCTATCTAGTTAAAATAAAAAATTGTCATTTGCATGTTAAATGATATGCTATTGAAGGTTGTGTTTGAGCTTTGTAAATGGAGCATAGAAGCGGCACGAGCTGGCTTCATGAGGAGAGTAATTGGCATTCCTCTTTTCTATAAACGCTCACACTTTCACGTGAAAGTAAAGTAAACACCAAGCACACCTTGACTTTTGACCTCTGTCTTTGAATGCACCAAAAATATGACAAGATAAGAATAAGATTTAAAGACATATTTACAGAAAGCAAGTTTGTGGAAGAATACAGCAAACACAGTTAAGGCAATGGGAGGGATGAACTGAACCTGGAGAGCCAAAAGCAAATAATGCAAGCAAATAAAAAGCAAGAAAATGTGAGTTACAAACCATAAAGCCATTGGCAATCAGCGGGCGGAATGTATCACTAGGTCAACTTTCTGAAAGTCCCCAAGATGTTTTTCGCAAACCAGACAGCTGATTTGGGTGGTAGGCTGCAACCTAAAAAGGAAATAAAATAATGGAAAGGCTTCACCGGTTTGCTCACAGCATAATTATTGCACTGTGCTGAAGTTCAGTTGCTTTGCATTTTTCTTAGTTGTAAATTGTTAGTGCTTTGCTCACCACCATTTTATAGTCTGGTCTCAGGTTCTGAGAGCAGTCTGCGCTTCCTGGAGTGGCGGTGCCTCAGTGAGAGCTGAAGAGCCCTACCCCACCTCCCCCCACTGGATAGCAGGAAACACAACACAACAAATAAAATAATAATAAAACATATTTATTACCATTTCATTTTTAGGATTGGCAACAGCCAAGTCTCAGGGTTAGGTAAAAGCAGGGTGGAATAGTGTGCATTCCAGTTTACAGTGCGCATGTCACTCTTGCGATGGCCAACCTGACGTGCATTTTAAATAATCCAACCCAAGCTGTCTTTGAGAGTAAGCACTAACCCCCAGGGCTTTAAGGAACATTGCACCAGCACACTTCAGCCAATCCTAGTGCTTCTCCAATGCCGCCTGAGCAGCATAAGGGGAGCATCTGGATTGGTAGAGAGAAGTTGCTGTCTGGAGTTCTGGGAGCCTGTGCTGCTGGGATGAAGAGGAGTACCGAGCACGAGGGAGTAGGTAAGTCAAACGTTTCATTTTTTTAACTTTGTTTAACTCACTGACATGCACTGTGAAAAACGGACAGTGCCTTCAGTCTCAACTCCAGAGCTCTCAATCATGGCCCTTTACAAACACTGTTTAAAACAGACCACGGCTGAGAGCTTTGAGCTTAAGGGCACTGCCGTTTTTTTTTTGTGCTGATAAGTGGGTTACTACTTATTCTCCCATAGCCCTATGTCATGATTCTTCCACTTAGGCTGGAAACTAACAACTATGCCTTGATTTGAGTGTACACCAATGTGAATATGCATTACAAAACGATAATAATCATGTTTATAACGAGCGTTTCCAAATGTTTATAGTAGTATTAACCATCAAAGGTTGCATTTACTAAGACTCTTGAACATTACAATAATACTCGTCTTTTTTTAGTGTCCATAGTTCTACCACAGCAGTCGGTTGCATTTGCCAAGTCTTTTTGAACTTTGCAGTAATATTTATGTCCTTTCTCAGTTTCCGTAGTTGCTCCCACGACCGTTTCCGAAGCTATAAAAATGGCCCCACCCCTCACACACGTGTGGGTTATTTTCAGCAGAAACAGAGAACTTGTGCTGTCTCTGATCTTGCTTGTTCCCTGCGGGACGCGCTGCTGTCCCGGTTCCCAGCGAGGCAGTGGGTCATCGCAAGTGCGAAGCAGATTTCCCAGAATGCATGCTGTCGTTGTCAGGTAAGTCGAGGATCGATGATTATTCAAATAGAAGAAGTGCCAATCACACACAAAAACCACGCACTTTAGACCTTTTGGTTCTGGAATTTCGATAAGAGGGCGGATTGCTCAGTGAACTTTTTGGTCAAGTTTAAAATCTTAAAAAACAAAGTCATAATTAATTATACTTATATTCTGATGGTTTTCATGGTATTCATATAAAGCAAGAAACAAAACCGAAAGTAATCTGTGGAATAGAAACCAGGGACAAAATCGTAAATATGAAAAGGAAAGTGAAACTAACAAACTTTGAATAGGTTGACAATAGTTTAAGAGTGTTAAACGAAAGAATTCGAAGCAAAGAAAGATTAAGAACTGTCTGTTAAAAAAGACCGTGCAAGGGTAACACAACAGTGAGAAGCACCTGTGACCAAGAACATTAAGAGTTTCCAAGACGTATAAGATGTATGATTAATCATCCCTAAAACATAAGAAAGTCATATCTTTCACAGGTAATGGTGGTTATATTTTTGGATCTTGCTATTAAGAGAGAAACAACAGGATTCTAATTATACTACTCTGATTTGAGGTCTCCCTCCCCGCGGTACCCTCCATAAATTCCCTTCCCCTCGCCTGGCCATTCTGATATTCTGTATATATATATCAGAGTCGGAGCTGCCGGAATGTGGGCTTCTTGAGGGTACTGCTCCTGAGAACCAATTAAACGAATCTTGACACCCCACCTGTTGTGGGTGCTGCTGCCCACCACTGGCTTTCAGTTGTGCATCATTGCAAGGTGTATATCCAAGGATGTGCTTTCCAAAGCACTCTCCAGTGAGCACAGGTGGTGCATAGCTCTTTATGCCCAAACTGAATCATCTCTACACTGAGTCACTCCAAGAGAAAAGAGGAGAGATACGCCCTCTGTCTTCTGAAGCTGATCGAGAGTTAATTAGACATGCTAGTCTCCTTATACTGCTGACGTCATACACCCCGCACTTTGCACTCCTTCTGAATGGCTTGAGTGATATCACTGGAGATACTGCCCTGGCCAAGTTGGAGCGTAGTGGTGTCCCCCTGCTCATGATTACCAACTACGGGAAACACGGGACCCAGTGTTAGGAGGACTAAATCAACACATATAAAAAACAACCAGGGATCGGGGATTCAAAGAAGTCTCAGCCGCAGCTGAGTCCGCACCTGGGGCCAGATGGGTGAAGAGAATGTGTCCGCAGCGAGGAAAAAAAGCAGAGCTGAGGCACCGCCCACAGGCGAGGCTTATAAGGATCGGCCCTTGGCTGCCCCCATAGTAAGTGCCTGAACCCCCAGCAGCAGCACTTACTGACATTAACTGAAAAGTAGGGAAACTGCGTGCTGCCCCCAGTTCCAAGTCATGCAAAACTAACCAAGGTTTCTGCAGAAGGTGAGGCAAAGAAGTGAGCGACCGCTGTACAACCCAGGGAGGAAAAACCAAAGACACTCAAAGGATGAGCAGCACGCCAACTTCCAAAAGCTACTCACCCGGTGGACAGCACTAGTGGGCAATGAGGACACACATGCGCTGCGCGCGTACTCCCTAGTGACTGTCTGCTGTTACCGCAGTTAGGAAGATAGTGCCATTTGCCCTTGATGGTGAATGGACACGACGTTGAAAAAGAACTTTTGGTACACAAAGTACCTGCAGAGGGCGTCCAGGAGAAAAACTGAGAGTGCGAAGTCAGAGGAGCATATATGATCGCACCAACGAACCTGATAGAAAAGGGCAGAAGCCTGGGAGAGAGAGAGAGCTCTCCAAAAGGAAGAATGGTGACCCTCTATCCAGGGAGCTGAGCACCGAGAAGATCCCTGAGGAAGGGATAGGACCTGCGACAGGTTCAAGAGGAGAATCATGTCCTATTGACAGTACAAGAGTCAAGTCCTACAGACATGACATGACACCACCAGGGAGGTCCCTGCGAAGAGAATATCGCAGTGAGAGGCCTGGTTGGAGGAAAGTGTAGAAGAGAGATGGTCCTATGAATAGGACATGGCCAGAGAGGTCCCGTGAGCTGCACGTCACAGCGAGAGGCCTAGTCAGGAGAGTGAAAGAGAAGAGCGTGGCAAGAGGCGACAGTGCCACGTCAAGAAAAAGAAGATGGAAAGGAGAAGAGAGTGGCAGTATGCAATGTTGCAAGAAACAGTAATGAGCAGAAGAGTGTGGCAAGAGGCCACAGTAAAAGAGTGCAAAGAAGATGGAGGAAGAAGAGAAAGATGTGTGATAGATACATCACACAGAAGGTCCTCACAACCAGAGGTGTGCAGAAGGAAGGAAAAAGCAACAAATATCATCACTCTGAGAAAGACATTGCCACCTACAGCATAGATTGTCCACTGGTAAAGATTCATCACTACCAAGTGCATCCCCAGAACCACCTAAGGAGCATCACACCACCAGAGTGGAGTCCCAGGTCTGCAAAACAACCAGAGGTTACAAAGGCATTCCCTGGCACCGTGGGTGGCTGTCCACCCAGAAATAATCGGTGAGCCCCCCTGAATTGAGAACGGCCAAAGTAATGATACTTGACCATAGGACCATCCACCCTTGGGGTTGCACGAGGCTTGGATTTGGCCCTGTTGGGAATTCCGCAGCGACCACCTTGGCGTGGCCTATGAAAGGCCCTGCACAGCCTATGCAGTCTGTGGCAATACAGGGACAAGGGCCTCAAGGGAATTCCGGTGAGAGGGGAATCCCAACAAAAAAGATGAGTCAGAAACAGCTCCATGACAGACACTGGGAAGCACTGAGGCTGGCGACAGAGACTGTTCATCCAAAGACTATCTGATGAAGGCTTGTGCACTTAGGGCCAGATGTATCATCATGACCCTTTGCGATTCGGAAATAGCAATTTTTAAGAAATCGCTATTTCCGAATCGCAAAGTGCCATGTATCACATTTGCAAATCGGTAATAGCGATTTCGTAAAAATCGCAAATGCTATTACCGAATCGCAAATTGCGATTCCGGCACCATTCGCAGCTATGGGCCTGTTGGCCCATAGCTGCGAATTTTTTGCATTTCCAAAATTGCGATTTCTGAACCAGAAATCGCAATTTTGGAAATGCAAAACCCCAGGGTGCCTAAGGCCCCCTCTGCTGCACCCCAAAAACATTTTTGGGGACATGTAAGGTGCACATATGCCAAAAGGGCATGTGTGCTTTACATGTACAATTTAAAAATGCATTTTAAATGCATTTTTAAATTTTGCACCAAGTTAACACCTGGTTTCTTTTAATGGTATTTTGCATGTGCAAAATGCCATTCTGCGAAAAATCGCAATTTGCAATTTTTTTGCAGCATCTCCTTGCGATTTGGATTTTGCGAATCGCAAATTGCGACTCGCAAAACCAGGTCGCAACGCAAGAAATCGCAATTTTTGCGATTTCTTATTTGTGGTTTGTGAATGCCTTTCATGCATCGCAGACCACTTTTTTGCACTCGCAAACGGCCGAATTTTGCGATTCGCACCATTTGTGAGTGCAAAAAAATTTCATACATCTGGCCCTTATTCCTGACAGCCAGAGCGCACAGACCCTGAGACAGCCACCCTTTGTGGCTGCAAGAGCGACATGAATGTGGCCGTTCCTCAACGATGCCTTTGCATGGCCTACAAGAGGACCCGCACAGTCCACATAGTCCCTTGGCAGCCCAGCAGAAAGGGCCTTAAGAAGATTCCTGTGAGAGGTGAGTCCTGGCATGAGAGGGAAGTCTGAAGCTGCTCTACCAGCGGGCATGGGGAAGCATCATGGCATGCCAGGAAGATGCCCATTTATCACTGCCGTCCTCAGTTTTTTAAAGTTTGCTGTCCATGGAGGCAGAGCACCCTCAAAGAGATCTTTGCAGTGGACTCCCCTATCACTCCTGATGCACCCCCACTGAACTTGCAAATAGACTCCACCACAGCTGAGGATGCAACATCACAGTGGACTTTGTAAATACACTCCAACACCATGAGACCAGGTGGGATAGGACCAACAGTGCCCAGATGGACTCTAACCTCCGGAACCGGCGATTGAGAGATCTGGACTTCATCTACACTGCCCTTCTGTCCCAGAGTAGTCTGATTAAACTACGGAGGTGTACCGTGATGCTGGGTGCTCCCAGCTGCACTTGTCCACTCATCCAGTCCTGAAAACAACCTGAAGAGACTCAGTGGTGTTTTGTTGTGTTATTTTGTTTTTTCCCACAGGTTGGACTCGTCCATTTTCAATAAATTTTGGGAGGGATGTAGTGACCAGCTAGTCACAGTCTAAGGTTGTGCTATTAATGTGTTTCCACGAGCCACACCTTGAGGCATGGCTTCCACACTCATCCCACATCCAGCCATCACAGATGTCACTGGTCAGGTGACCCTGCTAATAAAAGGGTCCGGGCGCAGATTCCCTGGGCCAGTTCCTTACAGAATACTTACGTGACCGTGTAGTCATTCACCAGCATGAGGGCCTAGGGCCCAAGAAATTACACTCTCGACACACTCCTAACCCCAGGACTGCATTGACACGACCCTCTTCGCATTTACCATGTTTGTGTAGCCGGGCAGAAAAGCCCACAAAAACGGGGGAAACCATGAGAAAAACGACCCGCTAATCCTCTCGTCTGCATATTTATTCCCTATTCAAGACACTTAAACTTGTAATGACCAGAGCCTGGGGACAAATACCACCTTTAATTCCTTCTGGGCATCTTCCCCTCTAAAGTAGGAGGCAACTTATAATCGGCCGCCATCTGCTTGCACGTTCTTGTGTTTTGTCATATGTCGCCATTTGTTATATCTAATAGGCCAACACGGTGCATTTTCAAGATAAAGTTCTACTTTCATAGCGGATTAAGCTCCGTGACCATAAGAAGTACACAGTGCAGCACGGAGCCGGAATGCTGAGGTCAATGGTATCCTGGTATTCTCATCCTGGTTGCCCAAACAATGCTCCAGCTGTGAGACAATGGCTCAGCAAACATTTCAGAATGCTGCTGTACATCTATCAGCCGCCAGCCCTGCCTTTGGAACAACTGGCAGGCAGGAACTTGGCTTAGTATTTATACAAATGCCTTTTGAAGAGAGAAATATGCTTAAATCTTTCCACGTCTAGATTTTTAAAGAAAGTAATAACTGGGATGGTGAAATTCACTTTTTAGCCTTAAATGGTGCCCGACCTACAAACTGTGACCAAATAGTAGACAGTCACTTGGTCTCTGCCACTAAATATTAGTTGTTTTCTTTTACTTTCCAGGCAGCACTAAAACGTTATCATTTCATGCATAAGTCAAATCAGCAACTGTTAACATTTTTCCTTTCTGTTTCCAATTTACTCACATAAATTAAAATCCCTAAATTTCTTGCATCCTCATTTTAGAGTAACAAAGTAACAACGGTGTTTCATGCCCTTGAATAATAAATACGAATTAGAAAGATTTTGGGTATCACGCGGTGCAACCAGGAAATGCAATTGTAATCACCCCTGCTTCTCTAGTGACCGCTAAAATGATCATAGCAACAACCAAAAGCCTCAGATTTGAAATGTGACACCTCCTGACTGGTTCTCAACTCTCAGAAAGAGCAAAGATACGAGTGCTTTTGTGAACCATCCTCCTCCTAATCCTAAAAAATGACCAAGGAACTACTGTAACGGATAGCACTATCATGTTACTCCTTTACATCACCACTTCTTCAGTGTCCGATCATCGCATTATAGGCACAACATCAAAAGTGACCAATACATTTAAAGGTTCAAAGATGGCCACTCATTTAGTGATGGTGTTGTATTCACTGAACCAACGGTGTCTGTAATCCTAAATTAGTGAAAGAAAATTCTGCTCACAAACCTCGTACAGTACTCTGAGAAACGAACACAATGGCATGAGGTGGAAAATCTTTGAATGTAGCCATGGCTAACATTACTAAATACATTAAGGACAAAGGGAGAGCCTACAATAAGGTAACATATCTTAATGGATATTGTTTCGTATTCTTAATTTTCGACATGAATGTGGAAAAATTTCACAGTATATAGAGACAAATAACAAAAACTCATTCAGTGGTAGAAAGGCAACAACAATCCACACCACTCATTACAGATCTTCACAGAGTAAACTTCACTGTGCAGTTTTTCAGGATAACCGTCACTTAATCTCTTTATGGATTACTTCCAAATGAAATACAGCACATTTTCCCCCTTAATACAGCAACACTCTCATTGCAGCACTCGCCATCACTGAAGAACTGCATAGTTTTCCACTGGGATAAAGTATGGCAACTGAATATTGACTCCAACGTATGATTTGACCATACAATCGTTGTCATAATATTGTGACCTCAGATATGCAAGGCGAAACATTTCTGGCAATAATATCAGTTTTAAATACTGTTTACCTATTTACTAAAATATTGTGCTATTTAAAACAATTATTTGAGTATAATTTTAAACTTCATTATTTATAATTTTATAATAATTATTATTTCATAATGACTTTTATAAGTGCTTTTTTGTTATGTTATGCTTTTGATGATTATCTTATTTTTTTAGGTTTGTGAGTTATTTCAAGGATTGGAGCTAATAGTGTTTTATTTAAATTGTTTTAAGTAAATGTATTTTAAATATTTTAAACAATGTTTACAGCTTTAATTACATTTCAAATATGGATAACTTTGTTGAAAAAAACTGGGGTTCACTTATTGTTGGCAGTATTTTTTATATATATATATTTATTGCAGGTTGTAAGGGTTTATAAAGTGATTCGGTGGGTAATGTTTTTTGTGGAGTTCAAATGCAATTTGCTGTGAGCTTTTTTTCAAGTTTCAGAAAACTGAAGTATATTTTCAGGGGTACATTTTTAGAGGTATTATTTCATTCATAAATTATTTTGTTTTCATAATGAACTATATGAACTTATTTTTTAAAATGTGTAACATTTATTTAAAAAACGTTCACTAATTACATTGGGACATGTATTAGAATGGACGATCTCACCCTTTTTGCTCAGACATTTAGTTGGATTGGAGTTGGAATAGTCAATTTCACCACCTTCACTTTTCTCCAATGTTTGTAGGACTGGAGTTAGAATAATACATTCAACACTGCACTGGTTTATGAACTTTCTCCATCATAAGATTCAAGTACGAATATTAAATCTCCCGTCCAATTTATTAAAATACTTTCTTAAATTTTAGTTGGGCTGTGTTAGCCTAATAAATCCCACCCCCTCAATTAGTGCACTTCCTCCAATGTTTGTGAGGCTAGAGCTAGAATAGTAAACCTAACCCCATTAATTCATGCACTTTCTTCAATCATTGCTAGACTTGAAATAGAGTAGTAAATGTCACACCATTCAAATTTTAACTTTCCCTTGTTTAAGTTGGATTGGAGTTCAAGTAAATCTCAAAACTTGGATTTATGCAGTTTCCCTGCTATTTGTGAAACAGAAGCTAAATCAATACATTTCACCCCTTTTTTTAATTAATTTTCAAGAATTGTACGAGTTGCATTAGAAAGGTAATTCTCATCCCCGCAATTTATGAACTTTCCCCAGCATTTCAATTGCTACATTTTTAAAGAACTAAACAGTTTTTTATTGTTGGTGATTTCGCTTTAAATGAACAAAAGCACATAATCTACATTTCTGCATTATTATGAACTTTATAAATATGAATTCTTGTTAAAATCAACTTCATGTATCTTACATTTTAATGTAAAATAGACTTGTCGGTTTTAAAAAGCGATTTTTTAAATTATTAGTTCAAAATATGCACATACTGCTTGTTAATAATTGCATGAAAGTATTACTATACTATTTTTAAAACATTTAATTCAGATAGTGTTAAAAAATGTATATATTTTTACTTTTCTATATATCTGTAAACTGTACTTTAGTAGCAGATATTATATTTATGTCTATTGCTATTTGTAAATACTTTATTTTCAAGTTGATATTTTAGTAGTCGATATTTTTATACTTACTATATTTTTACTGTCAATATTTTTGTAGTAGATATTCTTGCGATTCATACAATAGGTATGGAAAGTCGATATTTTGGTTAGCAATATTTTGATCTTAATATTTTTGCACCACAACATTGTGGCTTATGTTGTAATACACAAGTCTTGAATACTATTCGTTAATTATATGTCTTTAAGTACTTACCTGATTTACTCAACATAGCACTGTATATAAAGGCTATCACTAGAAAAGCACCATAGGATTTTATTTTTAACTTCCAGCTACAACAAATGATCTAAGATATATACTGTTGTTTCAGGTTGAAACAAGTTGCCTAAGAGCATTATTGTTTAATGACCTATACATTAGGTAACATAATATATTTCTTATTCACAATGTAAAGGGACACTGAGTAAAGCGAGAAAACAATAGTAACAGTGCAAGTGGAGCTTGAGTGAAATGCTTCCATACACACACACCTTTTCTCATTAACTGCAAAGGCCGAAACGCTATAGACCGGTGAAACCATTTCTTATTCCATTCACAATACTACTGAAGGGCGGTAATGGATATTCAGATTCTCTTTTGTAAGCTGAAAATTATGAATGTATGCTCAAATGCATTTTATATTGGACCAAATATAACTCAAGAATGCAGTGCTGTGATCCACATGCAACCGACATAGCACCAGTTTTAAATAGGAGCAGGTCTGATCAAAACTCCATCTCTCCAAGGCTGGTGAAATGTGTACCACATATTTCCTGATTGTTTGTTTATAAAAGGTTTTGGTGAGGGACCTTGAAACAGAAATCAACACATCATTGGGACCCAAAATTAAAATTTAATAAAAAGGGTTTAGACAAAATATCTGAGAAAAAATATCACGTGGACAAAATATTGTACAAAGAATATTGAGGACAAAGATATTGTGAAAGTAAGTTTCTATGGGTAAGTGACATTTTACTATACTTTACTTCACATATATTTACCTTGGCAATATATGTATATATCTTCAAGTTATTTAGATGTTGAGTTATGAATTGTAAATCTATACTTTCTTATTTGCACTTACCTTCTTGATATTTTGGTCCTCGATATTTTTGACATGGCATTCTGTCCACACAATATTTATAGCATCTATCAGGCAACGGTTTTAGCAACAAACTGTCACAGTGGCTACTAGAAAGGGTCCCTCCTACCAAGAGGTTAATGAAATAATGACCCCCAACATCCAGCCCTTGATATCTTCACATATCTCCCACAATGAGATGTCAAGAAAGAGGTGAAGAATATATTTATATAAGACAGACTATTGATGGAAAAATGGAGGAAAGGAAGAAAACAGAAATGATGAAATAAAAATACTGTTAAAGAAGGATTTCAATAGGAATATAAGAAAGAGGAAGAGAGTGAGAGTCCATTGAGGATAAGACAGGGATTGACAGCAGGGGATAATATGACAACACCAATGGGCAAGTCCAGGGAGGCCAAGATATCGTACATGTTTCTCTAATGCATCAAGACCTCCTCTACCATCAGCAGAAATTCTGTGGTAGAAGGTTCCAATTGTGCTGCCCTTTGCTGCCAGTCCAGTGACTGGAGGACCCACTCACTCAGATACTTGAAGGCCTGAGCTTCCACTGGCAGACTGCCCCTCTTGTCGAAGCCATCCAGGATCTACCATGACTGAGTGGTGCTGGAGGAAAGGGAGGTCGTAGTGGAGCTACAGGCATTTCCCTTCCTTCTCCCATTGTGCTGGGGAGGAGACACGCTGTCCGGCTGCAGCAGAGTGTCAGGGAGGGGGGGGCCCCACTGCAGGCTTGCCTGTGACTTAGCCAGGGAGACAGTGTGACCGGGAACCTCCTCAGGAACCGGAGTTGCAGAGGAGGGGGCATCACCAGAAAGTTACTGGTGAAGTGCTGGCATCTACACCATTACTCCGGAGCTGGTGGATTGAAGGTGTGAGAGCCCTATCCACCAAGGGGGAAAACTACCCTTAGCTGCTCCTGCTGGCTCACTTGACTTAGTAAGGTAAGCAGGTTGAGGTTTTTGGACTGACATTTCCTGCAAGTATCCTTGGAGGACCTGGGGCACTGAGAACCACTACCGATCAGAAACTCTTTGCACGTGCCCCCTTCTAGTTGGTCCTCCAATCTCCCATTACTTGCCCCTGGTGTGCTCCGGAGTGGGCTGTGGGAGATAATGAGAGGCCATCCAGTGGGCAGCTGACAGGCACCAGAGCAGGCGGCGTTGTTGGGGAGGCCTTGTGTTCCCCACCTCCCAGTGGGAGGACCCCCTCTTCTTGCCAATGGCCTGTCACCCTGCCTCCCCTTGCCAAAGTCTTTGCTATCTTCAGCGATGGGGAAGGACAAGGAGCATACCATGCAGAAGAGGATGGACACATTTACAGTGCAGGCGCCAAGCAGGTCTGGTCCCATGGCAGAGGTCTCTCTACGGAAGCAGCAATCCTCTTCCACCGATCTGGACACGACCTTACAGGCCACCCACTCCTCCAAACAAGCAGTTCATTCCAAGATAGGAGAAGTTTGAATTGATGTGTCACTTTTACGCCAGGATATGCGGAATCTGGTGACCGAAGGCAGAAAGTCGGGTTTCCACCCTGGAGGATAAACAGTATATCGAAAAATGGCTGGAATCCTGGTTTCCAGAGGGGAATATTGTCACAGTGGTTCACAGTCCAATGGGAGCATCACTCTCTGGCCCAGTGTCAGCCCCCAGGGGCCCCTTGGCACCCAAAAATTGCTGGGATACTAAATCACAGAGATGCGATCCTCTGTGAAGCCCAGTGAGCTGGCACCTTGACGTTCGACTCTGGTCACATCATGATTGTTCCTGATTACCCCAAGGCAGTCAAGCAGCAGAGAAAATCCTATGGGAAGGTTAAATAAAAGCTCTGCGCACTACATGATAATTTTCTCCTCCAGACCCCAGTGATCCATGACTCTAAAACATACTTCTTTGATAGTCCAAAGGAGGTAGGGGAATGGGAAACTAACAGTCTGACCCTCTGGAATATACAGCCCCTGGTGTTCGCCAAGCCGGCCGCGGTCATCAACCGCTGTTGACTAGGTCCTGTAGATGAACGTGAACATAGAAGGAACAGAGACACAAACGGAGCCCCTCTGGATCTTATGACCCAATAAGGGGTGACATACCTTGAGAGCTGAGCTGCAGCTGAGTGAGAATTATGAGACTGGAACTCAGCTGTGAGGCCTGAAGTTGGACACTTCCCTTTCGGCTCAGACACACTGGCAGTTCAAAGGTATTCGTCTGTTCTCTATTGGGAACATTGGTGATGCCTTTCACAATTATGTCATGGACAGTTAATGGTCTCCTTTATCCCATTAAACGGGCAGTGGTCATGCAATAGGGTAGACAGCTTATGCCTGAGGTGTCAATGCTGCAGAAAAAATACTTATTAGGCTCCCATTGTCCTCTTCTGAAGAGATTTAGATATGACTGTGTCTATCATGGGGGGGTTCACGCAGGGATCATGGGGTGTGGCACTTCTTCTTCAGAAGACATTGCCACTGTTGATGACATCTACCATGTTGGACACGCAGGGCCGGTTTGTTTAGACTGAAGGCCTCCTTAAAGGGCACCATTAAAACTTCTATAGTGTGCACATACCACCTCAGATGCCTGCACCAGCTCTGAAGTTGTTAGAGAGCACTATCATAGCATTTCACTATTAAATCACTAATAAGAGGGGGCTTTAAGCCCTCTGCAGGCCTCACCCTTGACTCCTCTACTGCCCAAACAGTGAGCAAATTCTCCACAGCAAAGCAACTAAGGGCGTGGATGGATTCCCTGGGGTTATGCGATGCATGGAGGATATGGCACCTTGGAGACTTTCTTGCCTCTGAACTCCTTCATCTCACAGAGGCTAGGATCCTTCCACTGGGAATCTCTTATGATTTGCATGTAGTTGTTTAGGAAGGGGAGGCCATTCGCCACCCGATCTGGCTCAGTAGCGCATGGAGTCTGGTGAACACCTCCTATTCTGCCTATTTGTTGACTGAACTACATGCATACTTTAATCAGAATGAGGGCACGTCTTCTCCCCAGGAATCTATAGGCTGCCAGGGAGGCTATGACTAGGGACTGGAACTAGGGTATCTTAGGCACCTAGAAAAAGCCAAATTCAGTGAAATTACTGTCAATTACCACAACCATCAAACTATCTCTCACAGGCATCCATGTGACGTATTTCACTTGAGGACACCAGGCACTGCTGTAGAGCATCCATGCAGCCGGTTTATGAATGGGGTGATATTAGGGAAAACTACTTTATTGGTGGCCCACCAGGGAAATTACCTCCAGGAATTGTCCCCAAAATCACTGATATACCTGGTACTCCCAAACATAAATTGAAGGATATAGCGTCAGTGTTGCTGAGTATCATCGAGCACTGCACACTAATCACCCCTGCCTCAAGCATAACAAGATCACCCTATACTTGCTGATATTCTGTTGCTGAAACTCCAGTTGATTCTACATTTAGATTTGGAGGCGCCTCTCACTTGCTGAAAATGTTCAGGCCATCACCGACATGAAACCAGGGAAAACGACGGGACCAGAAGGGGTTTCCCATAGAGTTTTACTGTGAATCTAGGGAAGGGTTGGAGACTCACCTCTTGGCCCTTGACAGGGAGGCGGTCAACATGGGTGGGTTTCTGGTGGAGCTCGACATGACCACGCAGTAGTCCTCCCTAAGCCGGAACTGCCACCTACCCATTGCTTTTGTTAGAAACTGTGTTTCTGCTTGGCAAAGGTATTCATCCTATCAAGACGGAACCACAGTGCTAGTCAGGATAAGTCAGATACACACCATAAATTAACCTGTGCTGATGCTCTGGTAGCTTGGCACAGGACAGTCAGACATAACTTAAGGGGCAATGTGTAAAGGATTTGTGGAGCACTTCAAGCAGTAAAAAAATTAAAACACCACACACGAAAAGACACCACACTTCGTTAGAAACATAGAGATTAATTTTATGAGCAAAACAAGAGCAAAACAAGACCAAAACGACCAGCATCCAATAAGCAGAAGTCGAGATAAGACTTTTTAAATATTAAAATGCAACATACTGCGTGGAAGCATATAGAGCAAATTGGAGATATCTGATCGTGCTAGGCTGGGTATAATCCAAACGTTCAGGCTGACCGCGATGGAGTGCGGGAACGATACGGTATCAGGTAAGTCCCCCTGCACTTTCACCTTCCCAAGAATTTGGCCAAGAGTCCTATTCGCAGGTAAGAAGGTAGTTGGGAGCAAGGAAAGCGTCACTGGCAGTAATCTGCAAAAGCGAAGAGTCGACAGGGCATCATGGACAGGCGGGCTGGAGCCTTGTGGTTCGGCATGGCGATATTTGGTGTGGGAAGAAATAAACATGCCGAGGCTCATTCTGATTCTTTGAGCAAGTGGTGCAGTCCAGTGTGAGCAGGCTGGTTCGCGGTCGCGAAGAGCCCAAAAGCTTGACTTAGTGAGTTAAAACCACTTCCAAGGACCCAGAACTGTAAAGTTGCCTCTTAGGGCCAGAAACTGGTTGAAGAAGGGCTCATGAGCTGTAGCAGGTGAGGTGGATGTCTTTTGTGACCCTGAAACTTCAGAAAACAGGAGACAAGCCAGCAAGTCACTTTGGGCCTGGGATGTAGAGATGCAGATGCAGTCCTTCTCACTCCCAGGCACAAGAGCAGCAGGCAACAGGTCAGCTAAGCAAAGCAGGAGTCCAGCAGAGTAGCAACTCAACAGAGTGGCAGTCCTTGTAGCACCACAGCAGTCCTTCTTCCTCGCAGAGTATCCACAGGTCCAGAAGTGTACTGAGATGGTGGTGTCTGAGGTCCAGTACATACACATACACAGTTGTGCATTTAAAGGGGGCGAGACTTCAAAGAAAGATCTTTGAAGTACACAGATATCCTACTTTCCTGCCCTTGCTCCAGACTCACCACAGGGGGGTATGCAGACCTTTGTGTGGGGCAGGACACTGTCAATTCAGGTGTCAGTGTCAGCCCTTCTCTTCCAACCTGCCCAGTGTAGCCCATCAGGCAGAGGATGGCACACCAGTCACACCTAAGCTCCCTTTGTGTGTGGCTGTCTAGAGGAAATGTACAAGCCAAGCTGTCGCCCTACCCCAAGACAGGCAGCAGGCACCAAATGAGAAAGGTAATAAAATACCAACTACTTTCTAAAAGTAGCATTTTCAGAACCGCAATTTAATATCAGACTTCACTATAAGTTGTGATTTTAAATTGTGAGTCCAGAGACACCAAACTTGACAAACCCATCTTTTCCACATTAGAATTGCATTTATACGATGTAATAAAGTAACTCCAAAGTTATCCTATGGGAGACATATGCATTGCAGAAGTGAAAAAACGAGGTTGGGAGTTTTTCACTACCAGGACATGTAAAATTTAAAAGCTTTGTCTTTTAAATACATTGCACCCTGCCCTATGATTCTTATAGGGCCTTCCCTAGGGGTGACATATGTATAAAAAGAGAAGGTTTAGGCTTGCGCAAAAGGGTTATTTTGCCAGGTCAACATCGCAGAGTAAAACCAAACACACAGGCTCTGCAATGGCAGGTCTGAGACAGGGTTAGAGGGCTACTTAAGTTGGTGGAACAATCACTCTTGCAGGCCTACTAGTAGTATTTAATTTACAGACCCTGGGCACATGTAGTGCACTTTACTAGGGACTTATAAGTAAATTAAATACACCAATTGGGGTTAAGCCAATGTTACCATGATTTACGGAAGAGGACACAAATGCTTTAGCACTGATTAACCGTGGTAAAGTGCAGAGAGTCCTAATGCCAGCACAAACAAGGTCAATAAAATGCAGGGGCAGGCAAAAGGTTTGGTGGAAGAACACCCTAAGGCTGTCAGGTCTAACACTCCTCTTATTGACCAAATTCTATGACAAATGTAGGGATAAAAATCTACGCCAAGATACTCCTGGTCCTAATTCACACAGACCTATTTGGCTCCATGCCTGGTCGTACTATTTTGTATACATATGCAGTGTTCAAGCAGCTGTGGCCCATGCTTAGGGTTTACAGGAGCCTTGTGCCCTTTTCTTGATAGATTTGGAAAAGACCTTTGCCTCCCTTAATGGGATTTGGAGAGCATTCATGTAGTTGCTACATAACAGCCTTGCTGCACAGGTACAGGGGACATAATAATGTTGGACACTTTCCCAGTCTGATTAGGCACCAGGCAAGGCTGCCCGCTGTCTCCGCTCCTTTACACCCTAGGCATTGAGCCCTTCGCTCGACTCTACCACTGTGATGGAGGGGTGGCAATGGCATGACCATGTGGAGGATACAATCGCCCTGTATGCGGATGATGTTTTCCTCTTCCTGGCTATTCCGTATCTCTTCGGACCACGCTCCCTGGAGATACTTACGTTATATGGAGCAGCCTCTGGCCTCCGTGTGACTTGGTATAAATCAATCTTGGTTGCCATCCTTGATGACCATAGTGCAATCCACTGGCACCCATTTATCCTTATCCAGAGGCTAAGCTTCCCATACATGGGCATGCATAGTTCCACAAACCCCGACCTCGCCTGGAGTCTTAATCTCATGCTATTTATAACTAACAAGAAATGGGACTTTCAGGGATTAGAGCCCACTACCACTTAACTTACTGGGCAAAGTGGCTATGTCTAAGATGATGGTCCTTCCCAGAATTCTGTAGATTCTCCAACACTACTCCTCTGATAGTACCACTTATGGGTTTTAAAAAACAAATGCCATGATCCGCACTTGTCAATGGACGTCACTCAGTCCGCATAGCAGACAGTTAGTATACAATGGAGGTTTGGGGATGGTTGATATTAGGCTGTATTACTGGGCAACCAGCTGATGGTAATAAATTACAGGCCGACTCTAGAGTGGGACAACCCGGCGTACTATTTGGAACTCTAATGTTTGGGGCAGGACCCCGTCCTTGGACTGCTTTATGGTACACCATTCCGAGGTCCGCTACCAGCGATGACTGCAGCAGTCATCAAGGTATGGCACGCAGCTTCCCGCTTTATGGGGTGGGACAAAAAACTTACACAATTGACCCTACTATGGGAGCAGAGCTAGTTGCAGCACACTCCTCATCTTAATGCTTCAGGTGTTGGGAAATTGTTGGGATTGTCACTTTAGGTGACGTGTGGAAGGGGGATCACCGGCAAACCTTCCAGGAGCGTCAGCAATACATTTCACTATCAAACACGCAGTTTCACATGTATTGACAAATCTGTCATGCTTTATCATATCACATCTGGGCCCCAACCGTACTGCCTGACTACAGTCCCCTCGAAGCCAGGCTCCTTATGGGAGGCCTTAGTAAAGGGCAATTTCCCCCATATTTATTGTACATTGGTGAACAACACGCTGGAAGTATTCCTGTCACTTCACTCAAAGGCAAGTGGGAGGGATGGGTGGGCCTCCTTGAGGACATGGGATGGCGAGAGGCACGGATGGTGCTCCTAGGCATATAGCCATTTCTTCGAGGATGCGATTGAGACAATTGTATTAACTCCGCACCTCTTACCTCGCACACCTAAGTGTACGAGTAAAGCTGGGAGAAGCCCACCGCACGCCTGCCTCAAATGTACCTATAGTGAAACTGGCTTTATTCATGTGGTTTGGGCCTGTCCTCTAATGATGGGTTTTTGGCAGGGCATGGAACAAACATTCTCAAGATTCCTAGATCGAACGATTGACCTCATTCCAGAGGTGAGCCTGCTGGGTTTATTGGAAAGCCTTGGTGCTCCCACTGCGAGCAAATGTTGGTGGGCGTTGCCACAATCCGCTAAGCAGGATATTGCTTGGATATGGAAGTCCCCTCATCTCCCTTCTTTGGGGGAGTGGTGGAAGGAGGTAGACTGGCTGTCCTCAGAAACACACTAAAATTTGGGGCAAATGATGGGCCAACCAGTGCTTGAAATGGAAAAATTAAAGTGCAGGTACTCTGTGCCAGAGTACCTGCTTGTTTCCCAGAAGTGCCGGTACTCTCCAATTTAAAGGATTACGTTTTTCTTGAGATGTGCCGGTACTCTCCCTCTCAAAATAAAAAAGTGCCGGTACTCAGTACCGGACAGTAGCGGCCCATTTAAAGCACTGGGGCCAACTATGAATAGGATAACATTAGGTAATTAGCGTCTGGGTGGGAAGTGTTGAACTAGTACGCTATTGATCTTACGATGAAGCATTTGTGGCAAAATATGTCCTTTGTTGTACAAACACAATAACAATTGATTTATTTTTAAAAAATGACAAGGCGAAAAACAAATATCTCACCTGAAGCGAGCATTAGGTTGATTTTAATTTAGTACTGTCTACATGCATTAAAAATCATGTTGTTGCTAAAAGCTAAGATGGACGAATTCCAGATCGGGAGAGGAGAGAGGCAGACTCTCAGAAAGACACTTTCAACACCAGAACACTATCAAGAGTTGATAAAAGATGTTCTTTATCTGCCAAGCTCAACTGTGTTTGCACTCAATCATAAGAAATGTTTGTAATTATAAAATAAATCACTGACTGTTCTATTCTTGTACAGCTAAAGCAGGAAGTTGGTATGTTTCCGTCTCATGTAAGTGAAAGCCAAATGAATCTTCATTTAGGAAGGAAAGCGGATTTAATGAATAAAAGGTCTAATGATACCTAGACATGTTTGGCAACTGTACTCGCTGATCATTCTTGTTTTTTCTCAAATCAATGGCAAGTTCACTTTGCTTCTAGAGTTCCACTTGTGTAAAAAGAGTTAATGCAAATGTGTTTGCTGGCTTCAGAAAACGGTATATGCGGTGTGGACCTCATGAGCACTTCTCTGTCAGTAAACGCTCGCTTGTTTTGGCAGGGGGACCTGCCAAACCATTACACTAATTTCCTTAACCTTACGGAGTGGAAAGGAGATGTATTCGGCAGTTATTAGCCAAGGGGCAGACCAACCTTCATGCCACTCTCACTTTTAAGTTGTTGCACGCAGACTAGGGGGCTGAATACTTGGCTGCCATGGCCCAGTGGCTCTTGTCTCGCTGCAGCCACTGTTAGCGTAAGGACCACGCCAAAGTGCCTTCTTGGTTCCTGATTCAAAGCAGTACACTTTTAATCGAAGCGTGTTCTTCTGTGTCAAAAGAGCAGTGGACCCATCATATCGTGCTACAATGAATGTGCAATTTCATATGAGCCGAAGGAGGTTTCAATTATAATCTAACTCCTCTCAGGCATAAAAATTGGGAGGACCGTGCGTTTAAAAGTGCGGCTAGTGTGTATCTCTTGAATACTGGGCATGCGGTTCTAGGGCCGGCACCTGAACCACCTCTGCAGTTGTGGTGCATACCGCCCGAGCCCAGCAGTCACACACCATATTGAGCAGGAGGGTGTGGAGCTGAAGCGAAGGCATATGATAGGGCCCGTGGGTAGCATGCTGGCAAATGTGCTTGTACTGGGGTGTGTCTTTACAAACTGGTGCAATTTCGTTTTCGGTATGACAATGATACTGTAATTACCAGCACAAGGTAAATTATGGAAAGTGCACATCAGCACAATGTCAAATATGGGAAGACAATGGAGGCTCTAGTCTGCTTATCAAAGGAGAAGTGCTCATCAGGCAATGTGGATGACGGAATTACTATGGTGGTTTCGATTTTGTTTTGGGCTTCACAATTGTGCTAAACATACCTGGGCAATCTGGATTTGGGCCTGGCTCTGCTGCTTTACATAGAGGAGATAAATTAGAGATCGTCAGAGTAACATGTACTTATAGTTCTTCAATGTGGCACTTGACATCATGGCTCTCCTTGATGTTTGTGGGCTGAGCTCCAGACATTATAATTACCAGCAGTAATCCTAACGCCCTGAATAACGGGCACGGCACTATAAGCAGCAGTATGCAGTGTGATGTTTCTGGTCACAATGAGCACAGCTGGCCCGTTGGAATGTCAGCGATCATCCGTAACTGGCATGTATATGAGCACCGTGACATTCCTGAGAGGCAATCCTGAAAGGCTGATATATTTAGCATCATATCAGAAACACAATCATTGTGATAGGCTGATAATGTGAATGCTTTCACCCACGTGATTTGGCCAGAGAGGTGCAGGGGGGGTTGCCTAGGAGGTCAATATTACCAAAAACATATCTCTGTCTCCTGGGTAGTCTGCATAGTTTGGAGTACAGATCGTGCACAAGGTACGCATGGTGACAGTGTGGTACAGTGTCTTAGAGTGGAGGGGCGTAGATTGAAGTGGCATGTCATAGAGTGCTGTGTGATAGAGTGGAGTAGGGTGTCATGGAGTGGAGCAGTGTGTATTAGTGTGGAGCAGCTGGTTGTAGAGTGGAGTGGCCTGGAGTGTCGTAGAGTGAAGTGGACTATTGCAGAGTGGAGTGGTGTGCTGTAGAGTGGAGTGAGCTGTCATAGAGTGGAGTAGCCTATTGTACAGTGGAACAGGGTGGCATGTAATAGAATGTATTTTAAACAGATGTTGTGTGAAAATGGCTGAGTGATGTAGATTGATTTTGGAAGGAATATGGATTATGGGGTCAAAAGGATCCTTTTTGGTAGTAGATGTCATTTGTTCAAGCAGTCCTAAAGATATATGGCACAAAAACTTAGTGATATATTGGTCTGCAGTATACCACAGTAGTTTTGCGGTATAATGATGTCCATGGCAAAGAAAAAGCAATGGCTAATGACTGCTTTTATAAAAGTATAAGGCAGCTATGTTCTTTAGACCACACTAAGTATGATTCTGGGTTTCAAACTGAACTATAGTGTATTACTGTATGATAAGTGCACAGTAAGGAATGACAATGTTTAAGTAAGTCACGCAATCAATCAATCATTTCTAAAGAGTGGCTAATCATCCATAGGGTCTCAAGGGGCTGTTTGTGGGAGTGCTTCTCAATCAAAGAGCCAGTTCTTGAAGCCCTACCTGAACTGCTTGAGTGATACTGTCTGCCTGAGTTTGAGAGGTAGCGTGTTCTATGTTTGGGTTGCGAGGTAGGAGAAGGATCTTTCTCCTGCTGTGCTTTTTCCAGATCTTGGGAACAGCTGTGGGAAGGACAGAGTTGTCTGTTGGGTAAGTAGAAACGAGGTAGTGGTTGAGGTATGCCGGTCCTATGTTGTGTAGTACCTTGTAGGTGTGGATCAGTAGTTTTTGTGTGTGATGCGCTTGTTGACTGGGAGCCAGTGTAGGTCTCGGAGGTGAGTGGAGATGTGGCTGTGTCGGGGGATGTCCAGGATAAGTCTGGTTGCTGCATTCTGGATTTTTTGTAGCCTTGATTGTAGTTTCTTGGTGATGCCGGCATAAAGTGCGTTGTCTTCCTTGTGTCGGAGGGGATCCACTTGAAGATCTTTCAAAGAATTCGTAGGTTGTGGAAGCATGACGAAGAGACAGCATTGACTTAGCGGGTCATGGATAGTGAGGAGTCCAGGATGATGTCTAGATTGTGTGCGTGGTCCGTGGGGGTGAGGGCGCTTTCCAATACAGGGGGCCCCAAGGAGTCGTTTCAGGCAGAAGGGGTGGAGCCAATTACGAGGATCTCCATCTTGTCCGAATTGAGTTTGAGGCAGCTGGCTTCCATCCAGGTAGCGACTGCTCTCATCCCATTGTGGAAACGTTTCTTGGCCTTCACAAGGTCATCGGACAGAGAGAGGATCAGTTGGGTAATGTCGGCATAGGAGACAATGCTTAGCCCACGTTGTTTGGTGATCTTGGCTGGCGGGGCTATGTAAATGTTGAAAAGCATTGGGCTGAGTGATGATCCCTGGGGTACTCCGCAGCATGCATCTTTGGGTTCTGATGTGAACGGTGGTAGTCTGACACTGTGTGTTCTTCCTGTGAGGAAGGACCTGATCCATTCCAGTGCTTTATCTTGGATATCAGTGTTGTGGAGTCTGGTGCAGAGGGTGGAGTGGGAAACAGTGTCAAATGTGGCGGAGAGGTCAAGTAAGGTGAGTGCAGCCATGCCTCCATGGTCTAGTACGGCGCAAATGTCGTCAGTGACTGCTAGCAGTACTGTTTTGGTGCTGTGGTTGCTCCTGAATCTGGATTGAGGAGGGTCTAGAATTTGGTGTGTCTCGCCGAGTTCGGTGAGTTGTTGTTTGACTGCTGGTAAAGGGAGCAGAGAGATGGGTCTGTAGTTCCTCAGCTCCCTTGGGTAGGCGGTAGGTATTTTGAGTAGCGGGTTGATCTTGGTGTGCTTTCAGTCTGATGGGAAAGTGGTGGTCTCGAAGGATGGTTGATAGTTAAGCAGAGCTCTTGTGCTATGGTGGCGCTGGCCAGGTTGAAGATGTGATAAGGACGCGGATCCAATGGTGCTCCTGAGTGGATGGAGTTCATGAGTCTTTGGGTGTCCTCGGATCAGGGTGTGTTGTTGGGTCCGTGGTTGTATTTGTGAGTGATGCAGGAGGGTTTTGGTTCTTGAAGACTTCATAAATGTCCTGGATTTTTCAGTGGAAGAAGGTGACGAGGTCTTCGCAGAGGTCTTAGGAGGGAGGGATGGATGAGGTGTCTGTCCTGGGGTTTGTAAATTCTTTGATGGCGAAGAGCTCTTTACTGTTGTGCGCGCTGGTGCTGTGGCGTTCTTGAATGGTGGCTTTTTTGGTGACTCTGATGTTCTGGTGGTGCTTGGGACTGTGTTTTTCTAGGCTATGCAGTCTTTAGATTTGCTGTTTCTACATTTGGCGTGCAGTTTTCTTTGTGAAGGTTAAGTGGACACATTTGTGGTCAGTACAGTGGTGTTTGGAGGTGTGAGAGATGGTGATGATGTTCCCTGCTGAGAAATCAGGTCGAGGATGTTCCCGGCTCTGTGGGTGGGGACGCTGACAATTTGTTTGAGGCCAAGTATAGCAAGGTTGCCCAAGAGGTTTGTGGTGTTGGGGGTCATTGTGGATATCAAGGTGGAAGTAGAGGTCGCAGAGTAGGATGTAGTTGGAGGAGGTGAGCGCTTGGGGGGCGATGAGTTCAGCGATGTCTTCACAGAATTGAGGTCGGGGTCTGGGTAGTCTCTAGATGAATGTGCCACGGAGGGAGGAGTTGGGGTTGGTCTGAATCTGGAAGTGTAGGTGTTTGTGGGTTGGCTGAGACTGTCACTCATTGGTGGTTGTCAGGCGGAGGGTGTTCTTGTAGACTATGGCAATGCCTCCTCCAGGCCGATTGGCTCTGTCCTTATGGATGATTTTGTAGTTGTCTGGGAATGCTGTGGCGATGTCTGAAGCGGATGTGTGGGTGATCCACATGTCTGTGAGGAAAGTGGCGCCCGGGATAGTTGTTTGAGGAGGTCCCAAGCTTCTACTGTGTGCTTGATGAGGTAACCCGTGTTGAGGTGTGTGCACTTGAGGTGGTTTTCTGTGCTTGGTTCGGGATCGGGTGTTGGTTGTTGAAGGGTGCGGAAGCATGCGCAGCACAAAAAAGGTCCATGAGTGTCCCTCGGGTCAGTTAGGTGGCAGGCGGAGGATCTTCCAGGCTGAAGGCAGGTAGTGTGTCGGAGTTGTACTCACAGATGAAGCGAGGACTTGGGTCCAAGGCGCTGGGTGTGGGTCAGATGCGAACGGGCAAAGACAGGCTTGCCTTTGGCACACCAGCCATTAAGAAGGGGAAGGAGGCAGGGGTCTGGTCAGCTGGGAGGTGGGAAAGCACTTTGCAGGGAGGATGGGGCTGCAGGGGCAGCAGCGGCGCGGGAAGAGTGCAGGGAGAGAGAAAAGACAAGAGGTAAGTAATGCAGAAAAATAAAAGACAGTAAAAAATATAGAAGTGAAACATAGAGTAAAAGTAGAGGTAAAGCAGGCGTTAAGAGAATGCAAGATACTTACATGCAGATGACCACTAAGCCACCAGGGATGAGGTGCAGGCGGGAGCCTTTGGGTGGAGGTCGGCCTTGAACTGAGAGTCAGGCATGCTCTCAGTTTGTAAGTCTAAAGGTAGGGAACATTTGTGTTATGTATTAGGTGGTACTGCGGTACTACTTAATTTCCTTTAAGAAAAATAAATATGTAATAGATTAAAAGTACACTGTAGTGCACTATATTTGTGAAGAATAGTGTAGTACAGTGCATTTTCTGTTTTTTTTACAAACTACATTTTTTAAAACTTTTGTTAAGGACATCGGTACTTTCAAGGCAGTACCACGATACTCCGTAAACTTGTTTTTAATATATAAAGTAATAAAACTACTTTTACTTACCTTTACAGACTAAAGTGCCTCAAGCTTTCCTAGGCTCTTATTAAACAGCAGAACACTACATTTTCTACTTAAAATCCACAAGGCAGACTAAGGGCCTGATTTAGATTTCTGCAGACGGTTACTCTGTCACAATGGTGATGGATAGCCCATCCGCAGAAATCTAAATCAGTCCCTAAGTGTGGGCTAAACAATATGACTGCCTTTTAGCCAATGATATACTGCCTGATCACCGGCATGTAGCATGGTATACTGTAAACCTACCATGGTAAACTGCAGCCCAATATATCACTAAGTTTTAGTGCCTAAACATTTTAAAACTTCTTAACCAATTACATCTAGTACCAAAAAGGATTCTTTCACCCCATAATCTATAATCCTGTCAATTTGTATAAGAACCCAACTGGCCCTTGTACCGATACATCCTTGTAAAAAGTCTTTGAAAAGTACAGTGGTAGAAAAATAGAGTTTTGGGACCCCCCTCTTTTCTTCGCACCCCCTTAACGAATCAGCTGGCAATGTAGAAAAAGGAATAGATCTGCAAAGTTGTTGTGGAGATGAGTCAAACAGGGGTAAAGTTATTACCTATCAAAAATGTGAGGAGTTCCCATCTCTGGGAATCCTAACTATAACTACAGAGTTGATTCAGCCACTCTGTTTGATATATATATATATATATATATATATATATATATATATATATATATATATATATATATATATATATATATATATATATATCCAAAAACAAACAAATGCAAAGCAATTGACTTGTTGCACTCCAGGAGAGTTTATTGCTTTATCCTAATGTATACTTCAAACGACACCACTGGTGGTGTCGTTTGAACTAAACATTTTGAGAAAGCAATAAACCCTCCTGGAGTGCAATAAGTCAATTGCTTTGCAATTTTTTGTTTTTGGAGATTGTAGAGGAATGTTGCAAATTCACTGAAAAAAGGTTAGAGACATTCTAGTTAGGAATGTAAATAATATTTCACTTTACAGTAAAAACAAATGGTAGAAATTCACTAAAAACACCAAAGTTTAAAGGAAAATTATAGCTAGGTCTGTTAAAACATATCGTTTTAAACTAACAAAACCACTGAAACTCACCAGTTATAGTTATCTTAAGTAACTATAACTCATTCCCTAAAGTAATCATAACACACCCTGCCAAGCACAGTGTTCATCAATGATGTCATTTCACAGGGCATGGCTTGACCTGCCATCATGGCAGTCACTTGTGGAAGGAGCTCCTCACATTGCACTCTGCAATACGCCACAAAGCAATGGGAACACCCGGCATCTGCAGCTGTGCAGCCCGGTTTGACATCCCCTAGATGTTGGGGGCCCATGCCCCGTTCCCGCCCTGATCTGGAGACCTAAGCCACAGCAACAGGTGTCTGTTGTGACTGCAGCCTGTTTGCGAGCCCCCGGCCTGAATGGAAAAATGCGTGCCCAGCCTTTATCACAGACCTGCAGCTCTCCCTGAGATTGGGCAGACTCAATGCATAGGAGTTGGGGCAATCGGGGCTGGCTTGTGGGCCCTGGACTAGATGGGAAAGATGACCTCTTGTGCCGGTGCTGTAAATCTACAGTGCCTCCCCTAAGAAGGAGAAACCAAATGGGGAAACTACAGGGGCTCTGATCCAGGCACTACAGTGATGCAAACCTCACAGCCCTTTGGGAATGGTCGTCTTCTGATGCCGGCAGCACCACAAGACCAGTAGAAAGGTGTGGCTACCAGCGGCATCTATGAAGTGGCCGTACCAGACGACCTTGCCGCTGTCACCGGGGTCCCCCAACAACTTGGGTCACTGTGTCAGAGATGTCATGGAGAGACTGCCAGCATGGGGAGGCACTGAGCCTGTAAATCTTCTCCACCATCTCCACTTGTGGATACAGTAAAGGCTCAGAGGCACCTGCAAGGCCTTTGATCTCGACAAAGGGTGCTACTGGTGGCACAAGTGGATGTCTAGGAGGTGGTGGCCCTGTTCCTGTTGGTGCTCATCACTTCCTTGGGGGCCACAACAGATGTGCCCACTGGCCAGGACTTGCATTTAACCGGCCCAAGAACATAGCGCTGGACACTCACTGCATGACTGGAACCCCTAGAAGATTTCCCTCTGCTGGCATCCTGAGTCTGTTACAACTCTGTCATCCCATCTCTAGGGGGCGCTGTAAACAGACTATCAGTACCCTGGGAGTCACCATGAACTCACCCAGAGTCCCTTTCTGACTCCTGTTTGCTTTACTTTTCGATATGGTATGCTATTGAAGACCTACATTTGCTTCCATGGACTTCAGATCGCATAATGCACTGCCTGGTTGTAGTTAAGACCTGTAATCTGCTGTCCATTGATTCCTATGGGATTAGTCCTGTTGTTCCTTTGTACTGGATTCTCTCCTCCGGGACTTGTGAGAGACTGTAACTGCACACGCCTCTGATCATTCTTGTGCAGCCCAGCCTTGTGACTCCGCCCTGGGCTTGTTGCTGCCTGGAACTGCTTACAAGCTGCCATTTCCTGAAGCTTCTCGTTGTGCATTGGAGTTTGTTTCCTTCTTTGCTTCAGCCTGAACCTGCTCTCTGTTTCCCAGTTTGTTCCTACTTGTTCCAGCTCCCTGTGTTCCAGTCCTGTTCCTGTTTTTCTTCAGCCTGAACCTGCTTTCTATTTCCCAGTCCTGTTTGTTCCAGTTCCCTGGGTTCCAGAGTCCTGTTCTTGCTTGCTTCAGACAGATTCTGCTCCCTGTTTCTCAGCCTTGTTCCTGCTTGCATCAGCCAGAGCCTGCTCCCTGTTTTCCAGTCCTGTTCCTGCTTTCCTCAGTCTGAGCCTGTTCCTGCTTTTGCCTCCTAGTTGTTCCTTCTGTTCTGTTTCCTCTATGGTTATTGTGTCTGGTAAGTATACTATCAGTCCTCACCTGTGTATAAGTGTTTTCCTTGGTACTGGGGTTGGCTCCTGGTTTCCAGGTGGTAATTCCTGCCCATCCTTTGTCTAGTGTTGTATGTAGTCTTAAGTGCCTAACAGTGTCAGTGTGCTATTGCTGTTTTCCAGTAATTGCCACTGTGTTTCCAGCTGCACCCACAAGGGCTTGTCTCGTGAATGTAAGTACAATCCGTGATGGTGCCCTAAGGGTCCAGAGACAGAATCACTTCTGCTGCCTCCTTTCTATGGGGCTTTAAGGGTGACTATCTGTAAGAATAATCTGCACAGAGGCATTGACATTCCCTGTTGCTGTGGGAAGTTCTGATCCGTACCTGTGTACAACCTTAGTGGTAACTCCAGTGTGGTTGTCCATTACTGATTAGTTCCCTGCTTGTTCACATTAAGGCTACTCTGCCTTCACTAACCTGTTTATGTGCCTTACCATAGCTGTCCCTTCCCAGTGTATGCCTTTAGCTGCTCATCCGCTTTGGTACACTACGTTAATAGGGAGATATTCTGTGATCTTAAGGGGAGCCCCAACCAAACTCCAGACAGAACTGCTCGGAACCGTGACAGGATCTGGCACCGGTAGACGGGGTGACTGGACCTCTTCATTACCAGCAGTTGGCCTTTTCTGCAGATGGAACATGTGGAGCAGATCCCCACCTACCCTGGCATGCCATATTACAGGTTGTTGGAACAGCACACATCGCTACACGAGCAGCACACAGACTGATCCTCTCCCCACTCACCCTGACCTAATTAACCACTTCTGTTTCCCCTGAGATTGGCCACTTGAGGCTGGTGGCTTCTCCCAACTGCCCACTATAGCAGACTTTCCTACATTGGTGCCAGAGACCCCAATGCCTGATGCCACACAGCACTCCCAGGCACCAGAGGGCAGTCCCAGATCTCTACGAAAAACAAGAGTGACGCCGTGGTGACGGAGTTGGGCTGTGTATGGGGTGAGAAAAGACATTGGGCAAACTACAACCACAGTCCACTGCCAATCAACTGGCCATTAAAGACATCCAAGACAGATTAGGAATCCTCAAGAGGCAGCGGAGGATGCAAACTGACACTCCTGCAGAAGCATTCTCCCGATTTTGGGTCTCCCTAGAGGAAACAAGACGCTCTTGCCTTTCTTAGAGAACTGGCTCTAATTTTTTGTCCCCCCTTCAGTCTAACACCATTCTTCTCAATAGAAAGGGCCCAGAGCGTTCCGCACACAGACTTGTCCTTGGGACGCTGTCATGCCTGATGTTGACCAAGCTTCTACACTTCAGGGATCGGGATGCCATTCTTGCTGAGGGTAGGCAAGTGGGGACGATGCAGCTGTAGAATTCCGCTATAATTCTGTTCCTAGACTAAACCTAGACGGTTCAATGCTAACATGCCTCCTTCCTGGTGGTAAAGGGGAAGCTCCACCAGCTGGGAGTCCATTACTCCTTACTGTTTCCAACCCGCCTTAACATCCTAACAGATGGCAAAACCCTATTTTTCATAAATTTGCAGGCTGTTTGGGACTGGATTGCTGAGTATCATGGTGAGACTCCGGTGCAGAGTAGCAAACCTTGCCCTCAAGCGACATTAGAGGCACGCCTTACCCGGGCAGACCTCCATCCTCCCAGGGCCTTAATCAGTCACCCGTCAGCCCTGGATCATTTTACTGAGGATCAGTGCTGAGCTCTGAGGGTGGCAGCAACCATGGGAGGTGGTGCCAGCACCTCTGAAGGAGAGAGAGACCTGCACATCTTCTCTTGGGATGACGACTCTGTCATAATCCAGGCTTCATTGGAGTGCTCACAGACCTCACCATTGGAGATACCACAGACAGCTGACAACATCCTGTGACACAAGCCACTGCACCTAAGTCCCCAAAATGGAGTCTCCACACATCCATGCCTGAACCACTGAACCGTGTTGCGGCAGCCGGGCTCCCCTGCACACCAGTGACACAGCTGTGACCGGCTGCACCAAGCGGATGTGGAAGGGGGGTATTGCCGCGCTAGCACTTTGGGAAGAGCATCCGTGGGTGCCCTTATAGCGCTAGCCATACATACTTCATCTCCCATCCCATGGCACCCTCTGTTAAAATATGACTCCTTACCCTGAATGTGCGGGGCATGCACACATCTAAGAAACGGTACTCTATCTACTCCTATCTCAAGTGACAAACTGCTAATTATTTTTCTCCAAGAAACCAATCTTACGGCCACAGAACTGCTGCGCTTATGCAGGAAATGGCAGGGGACTATCTTAACCACCACTTGCTCTGCTTATGCCCGCAGAGCACTCAACTGGGTGTCCCTTCCCAGTACTTGAAACAGTCATAGATAAGGAGGGTTGATACACCCTGACAGATAGCCGTGTAGACTGTTCATTCATATTCATAGGTAGTATCTGTGCCCCCAATGTTGAACAGGGTGCGTTATGGACTGAGCTCTCTGGGACATTGGCGCTCAAAACCCACACACCATGAGCACTAGGTGGGGGCTACAATTGTGTACTCGACACACAGTTGGATTCCTCACATTCCCCACTCCACTGCCTCTCGCACACTCAGTTCAAATACATCACAAATTGGGCTCACTAGTGGGCTCTCGGCTGCCTAGAGGGTGCAACAAACCCATGCCCATACCTAATCGTTCCACTCAGCACCACATGACCTGCTCTTCCGTCTTGATCAAGTCCTCTGCTCTGCCTCCATCATGGACAAGATACGGCATGCAGATTACCTGGGACTGGTGGTTTCTGGTCACGACACACACATAGCAGACTTGGCATGAAACATTCTGGTCTCTCCAGTGCCTATGTGGCACCTCACTGAGGACACCCTAAAGGATACAGCAATCTGGGAATGCCAAAAGAACACATTAGACATTATTTCACAGAGAACCAGGCCACAGTGACAACCAGAGCATGGTAATGGGATGCATTTAAAGTGGTTCCCACAGGGATCTGCCTGCAGGGGCCAGCACGTATGCGCAGGCTATTGGAGAGAGAGAGAGATCCATGAGGCAGCAACATGCATACCTCCTCTGGAGAAAACCGTAACCTCCTTCTAAACACCCTGAGTTGGATGAAACCAGAACCCAATACGCTATCCTGGAGGAGTGTCTGCACTGTTTCAAATTGAGTACTTATGTGGCACGGACACACTGAGAGGGTGTCAGGTCCAGCTGACTCCTGGCAACTCTAACTAAGCAGGAAGGCTAAGAAGGTCCCATCCTAGAATTAACTTCCCCCAGGGAGGGAACATCTATTCCAGGCTACTACTCCTCCGTCTACCAGGAAACCCTGTTAACGCTGAGTTTATGAATAAATATTCATGTATTTTGAATGTTGGATTTGCGTAAATTTTTTTATTAACGTAGAGAAAAATAATGCACGCATTTGAAGGTGTGCCCAACAGAGTGGCCGTCAATGTTCACGAGGTGTACTTATTAATGGCTTATTAATATGAAATGTTGAGCTTACATATGATTAATGTAGTAATATGTCATATTAAACGCAATGCAATATTTATTAGCTTCATTAATTGTAGGCCTTAACTTAGCAAGGTCTTGGCCTAGTTTCACGGCCTCATATCAAGCTGCATTTCTTAGGCGTTTTATAAAATAGATGCTTATAGAATTTAACTGTGATTTTCCACTGTACTGACCATGTGCTCGTAGCTGAAGTTAGTTCTCATGAGAAACTGCTTGCTAGAAGATACTGTACTTGCTAGTGAAACTGTGTTTAATGTAATGTGTGTAAGACTGATCTTCCCAGGATAAGACAATGGATGCACTGACTGGAGTATAATCTGCAACAATATTGGTATCTGACGAGCCGAATGACGGGAACAGGAGAAGAGGAGCCAATCATTGACATGTGAACCATGTATTAGTAAAATTGTAGATTTGAGGTTTTCGTTGGACTAGATGTAAACATGCGATTCCCTGACCAATTAGGACGTGGGAAGTAGTTTTAGGAAATCTAACTTAGCCAGACTGCATGGAGAGGAGAGAGGCCATTAGCTAGATT
The DNA here is from genome assembly GCF_031143425.1 of Pleurodeles waltl. Taxonomy (NCBI): domain Eukaryota; kingdom Metazoa; phylum Chordata; class Amphibia; order Caudata; family Salamandridae; genus Pleurodeles; species Pleurodeles waltl. The sequence continues at coordinate 1,195,999,929 of NC_090445.1, read as the reverse complement.
AATTTGAACTGCCCAGAGTCTACTTTTCAATTATTCTTTTCCGAACTGCTTTGGAGAGACTTTGGCCCTCATTATGCACTTGGCGGTAATCACCGCTGACCGATGTGCTGACGGTGAACAAAAGACCGGCAGTGGCGGTGAACTGCACACCGCCGAATAATGAAGCCAAAAACACAAACCTGTAAAAATCCTGCAACCTCCACCCACTTCCAAGGACAACGACGGCGGCAAGACAGTACACCCCACCCTGCCACTGCCATGCAGACAAATCCTCTGCCCACCAAATAATGATGCACAAATCAGCTTGTTGGACAGTGAATGTCGAACGACCATTGACGGTATGGACCGCCACGGCCAGCAATGGGACCCACCAGTAAATGCACACATTGCCAAGTTTGAAACCCATGCACCTGACAAACATCCACAACCCTATAAAACACTCACATACACACCCCACAATCCTTTGCAATGCCAATAGCACAACAGATATTGACAACACAACACGCATACACTGAACCCAACATCACACAAGTCACACACGTAAAAACACCACCAAAATCCATACATTCCTCAAACACCATCACAAGCCACACACTCCCACCCACATAACAGCACCCTCACCAATACACCTACATCACAACACCCACAACACACACCATGGCACCCCCTAAGGACCCCTGATACACAGACAGGGAGCTAAGGACCATGGTGGACGAAATACTCAGGGTCGAGCCACAACTATTCGGGGAACAGGTGTAGCAGACACACGTGGCCAGGAAGATGGAGCTACGGCAGAGGATAGTCAACAAGGCCAATGCAGTGGGAAACCATCCACGCACAAGTGAGGACATCAGGAAGAGATGGAACGTCCTGCGTGGGAAAGTTCGGTCCATGGCATCCAGGCAGAACATTGCCGTACAGAAGACAGGTGGTGGTTCCCCACCTTCTCCACCCAGGTACACCGACTGGGAGGAGAAGGTCCTGGTTATCCTGCACCCGGAGGGCCTCACCAGACTCACTGGAGGACTGGACGCGGGTAAGTCAACTACAATCCCTTAACAGTCACCACACCTGTAATGCATGTATCATCCCATCCTCTAACTACCACCAGGACCCCATCCACTACCCAGTCCACAACACCCACACACCCACATCCAAGTCCCCTGCATGCCCACAATCCTCCAAACAAATCACCATCCAGCCCCCAGTCACCTACCCCTGCATGAAATCCCAGCGGCACTACAGCACCCTCAATGCACCTCCACCTCCCCCACAAAAAAATGCACAGAAATGCACGTGAAGGGACCTTGCCTGCCACTACAGAAGAATGTAACCATCAATTTTTGCAGACCAGTGCAGGAAGTGCCAGAAAGGTATAGGACACCCACATGTCTATTCTCTCACACACAGACACCACCACCCATGCCACCCGGAAGGAGATGCCAAGGAGTGCCAGTCCTCCACCTGAAGACGGAGGCCCCACTCAGGAGTGTGCAGAGGGATGTCTGGACATAGAGGAAAACCCTGGCCCATTCCACACCCCTGGACTGTCACCCTCCAGAAGCTCCACCCAGGACCCCACTGACACCCCTACCACTCAGCCACCATCATCAGCTCTGGCCAAAAGACCCCACACCAGTGTCTCCCGGCTACAGACTGGCTGCCCACATATACAGAGGCCAGACTCTCCACCCACCAGCAGGCAGGATGATGAAGGGCCCACTGCAATAGGGACTGCCAGACCTGTGCAGGGGACACAGGGACAGAGGGCTAGGGCCAGTGGGAGGGCATCAGCAGCCCAGGGGGTTGGCCAAAGGATGGATGCAGCAACCCAGGAGGTGATTTCAGAGGTTCGGGGAGCATACTACAATTCCCAGGACAGGATGGGTCCAGATCCTGACCACCTTGGAGCAGAACCAGAGGCTGCAGATAGCACATCACCGGGAGGCCATAGAGCAATGGAAACAGCTCAATGCCACCAAGGCCTCCATTGCAGGGGTACTGCAGTACCAGTACCACAGCCAGACTGAGTCCTCCACCCACCTGCAGACCCCTATCACTAGCCAGGACACTGCCCTGCCATCTACATCTGCATCATGCACTGGACTGGAGGCACTGACAGAGGACTCACTGGACACCAGCACCCCTACCCCTGCAGCCCTGCTGCATCTTTGCAAACGTGCCCTCAGATCCAGCTATGCCACTGAAACACCAGCCAGCGCCAGGAAGTGACTCTGCTCTGGACTATCTCCCTTGTGTGCCACTGAGCTACCTTGTTGACATGCTACTGCCATCACACCATCTTCCAATGGCCACATGGACTATACCCCAGTGCAACCAACAGCTGAGCATATGTACCAGAGTATGTTTTTCACCATGTGCCTACTCCCTTTCACTGTCCCAACACGTATCTATATCTTGCTATTGAATAAATACACCTGTGCACTTAAATTATCTGTCCTTAATCAATAAAAGAGATAAATTGTGAATGCGAATGCATCAGCCAGTTACTATCATAATCCAACTTTTACTGCAGGAGGGGATCCAACACAATGTAGTGTCTGAACTATGTGACACTGTACCTAAAATTGTGTTCCCTGGCACATGCCACTTCAGTCATAATTTAGCATTGTCATTGACAAAAGATACACACTTATTACATGAGTCAGCCTGAAACTATGCAGTGAAGACATCAGCATCATTGAACAGTATCTTAGAGCCACTGGAAGTATAGCCGTATTAGCTGGGTCCTGGAGTTGGTATCTTCCCCCTCTTCTTCCTCACCTTTACTCTCACCTCTGAGGTTGCAGGGCTGGTTGGACAACACCCTATTCTTCCAGAAGGGGGGATAGCTTTCTTCACAGCCAAATCAAATTGTGCAGCATGCAGCAGGTCACCACTATCTTACACACCTTGTCAGGGACATAGCACAGGGATCCTACAGAGAGATGGAGGCAACAAAATCTTGTCTTCAGGAGTCCTATAGTGCGCTCTATCACCCTCCTAGTATGACCATGGGCCTCATTATAATTCCTCTCAGAAACTGTCCTGTCGATTCCTCACAGGTGTCAGGAGCCATTGCAAGTTGGGGTAGCCAGAACCACCTGCAAAAGTGGGCGAAAGAGGACTTGAACAAACACGTCTTACTTGCATACAGCCTGGCTGTCAGCTATGTAACTCATCCAGTGTCATACACACTCACCTATAAGCCAAGCTCTGTCCCCTTTTAGCTGTCCCATCATGTGTGGCACACTGTTGTTTCTCAGCACAAATGTATCATGGACTGATCCTGGGAACCTGGCATTGACATGTGAAATGTACTGATCAGCAGTACATACCAATTGTACATTCATGGAGTGATAGTTTGTATGATTCCTATACACCTGTTCATTCACTCTTGGGGGTATAAGGGCTATGTGGGTTCCATCAATGGCACCTATCACATTGGGGACATTAGATAAGGCATAGAATCCAGATTTAATGATGGCGAGTTCAGCCCTTTGGGGAAACTGGACATAAGTTTGCAAGTGTTGAACGAATGCATCCAGGAAATTGGACAGGATGTGGCTGAATATTGGCTGTGATACCCCTGCAGCCATGCCCACTGTCCACTGAAATTAGCCCATGGCCAAAAATGTAGCACAGTTGTACGGATGGCATGCTGATTCTAATTGGCCGGCTTCAGAACAGGATCCATTAATGCACAGAGGTCATGGATTGTAGCTCCATTAAATCAGTAGGTAATGATGTGACGTTCCTCCATAGTGGCCAGATCTACCAGGGGTCTGAAAACAGATTAATTTGTACTGTAACTATAGAATGTGTAGTGGCTCAAGCTTTGATTAGATTGCAATTATTTCGCCGCTTTGGTCAGCCAGTATTGTTCTTGTATGTTTATCATTTGATTTTGAGACTAAGTTCCGTGACGTTAGCATTGTTAATGTAGGGAAATAGACATTCTAACTTTTACATAAAAGTGTGGTTATTCATGTCCGAAAGGTCATGGTGAGAGGAAATTACTGACTCTTATTGATTATTGTAATTGATTGTTATGGTTATTGATTTGCATTAATACAGGGTTCATGCTGGGAAAAACTCGAAGAGCAGTGAAAAGGTTAATCGGCCAATTTGCATCTCTCTTGTAAGTTTACTTAATAAGGTCCGACGTGCTAACATCCCTAACACCAGACACAGATGTGATCGTCACTTTCGCCTCAGTGCTCACTCAGGCATATCCCTATGGCCGCCAGGGTTATCACAGATGGCTACATCACAGCCCCTGATTTCAAACAAGTCATCCAAAATGTGGCCAGAAAGAAAACACCTGGCCTGGATGGATTCCCAATTGAATATGAAGCCACCTTTGCCGACAGCTTAGCACCCTGACTAGAGGTGATGTACAATGAAGCAATCCCTAACTGCAATCCGTGACCTCTTCGTGGTAGGCCTCCTTCTATCCTTTGACTAACTTGTCCTAGCCTACGCTCTCCCCAGAGGACAGGTTCTGAATTACTCGCAGTTATACCACACTTGCTGCAACCTTTGGTCCATAAACGATGAAGAACCCAAACTCACTCTGTCGTATAATCTCTCTTACACATGGGTGCTGGATGGAGCCTAATAATGTGGTTTTACAGGGATATATGGGATCACAGTGGGACTTCACTGAATACTTTACAGGGGGGGTGGGAGAACGATTTTGGCCGTAAGCTACACAATAAAGAATGGGAACAGGCAATAGAATTCCTTCATGTGCCTAGAAATGCCCGATTAAAAGCCATTCAATTCTTGACTCTGCGCTGTGCTTACTTGATGCCTGAGCACTCCAGTAGCCTTTTCCCCACAGTGCAACTGTGCTGTCCATGCTGCAGCTCTGTGTCTACTGATTTGCAGCACGTTATGATACTGTCCTAACCTTTCTGTTATTGGCGCTCAGTCCATGATGTGTTACTGACTGACCTTAAATCCCGGCACGCTGTATCTTCAAGCGCACGAAACAACAAAGTGTGGTCATGCTTTGCTGGCTTGGCTCACCTGTTGGCCAAGAGAAACCTCACCTTACACTGACAAGTTGTGCAGGCATCCTGGTCTCCGCATGGCAGGGTGCACTGCGAAAGTGGGATCTGGCCAAAGGTGAGACCCTGTGCTATGAAGAGGCTGTCACATCTGTGAAAATGTGATCTAGGAAGCCCTCCTTGAACACTTCCAACAAATTACACAAAATGACGACCTTGCCGCATAAGTCCCTGGAGACGTCCTTTGAGGTCCACATAGTGCACCTCTACCTTTTACTTCCCAGTCCTTTGCTCTCCGCCAGCACCATTCACCTGCCACCACCCCCTCCCCCACCCTGCCAGGATATTAGATCCTGAGACTGGCTGCATAAATCTGTGATTGCAAGTATGGCACAATCAGCACACAGGGAAAGCACTCAACTCACACAGTACCCAGCTAACGTGCCCAGAGCCCTAACACGGCGACACCTTGCCAAAACTGAGTCTCAATAAGCGTAGCGAGGAATGTCGTACCCCGGCCCTCCCACCTACAATCATGCCTATCCCAAACTTCGCCCTGGTCTTAGTCACGACCCCTCTCTCTCATGTTATTATTCATTATTGGGTGGAATCTATACTGTTTGGGCAACCTACGGGGCAGACAATACTGTAACTGGTCACCTGGAACTGTGACACTCAGACGGACGCCTTGCCTCTACCTCTACACCATATCCATGTTCCCTACAAACATGTGCATGCATTGTAAATTAGCTCTGTCTTGTTTATTATATTGTTACTGTACTACTGTCCTTGTTCTTAATTGAAAACCCCATTAAAATCAGTTTTAAAATATGATGTCATTTCAGATGTTGCAGTGATGTTATCAATGATGTCATACAACATGTCATCAGTAATATAATATGAGGTAATTAGCAGTGAATGGTGAGGGTGTGGCTTTTGGTTACTTTTGTAAGTGGGTGCCCCAGAGCCCACCTAGGGCATCCATAATGTAGGCATCATTGGGGGCCACAGGGTGAGCCCCAAGACCCACTTGGCCTCAGCCGGCTCCCCTGCCAGCACTAATTGTCGTGCTGGTGGGAGTCAGCACCATTCTCCTTTGCTACCGCCCAGGTTTTTTTGGTTTTGCTGGTAACTGTGGGCCTTTAATTAAATCTTCACAAAACATTCCAGAAAAAAGCTCATGCACCTCAGCACCATCCACAAATGTTTTGAGCTGATACATCATGACAAAGAAACAGTAGGGCGATCCTTGCAAGGCACACCATCCTGAACTCCACCGGGTGTTTGGTTTTCAAAAATGTCTGGGTTTGTTAGGTTTCCCTGGGTGGTGGCCAAGCCCAGGCACAGAGTCCAGAGCTTCTCGCACTGTAAAAAAAAAAAAGGTTGAATTTTGCTAGGTTAAATGTGATGATTTCAGGCTGCATTTTGGCATGTTTTCTGTTACAGGCGCTAGGCCCAGCCACACATGAGGGGGTACTGTTTTTAGTGGTGGACATGTGGAAACAGAATAGCAGAATATTATTTTAATAATTGATTTCACTGCATTTTTGGCTTCCAAATGTCAGCTAGTGCCCAAGAAAGAAGACATTTTGTAAAATGCACCCCGCATTGCATGATATTGTGGATAACCCCAACTTCACGGTGTACGAATAACCATTGTTCATAAACTGCATCTTGTGCACAATTCAGAAATACATAGGTTTCCTTCATACCCATTTTTCTTTCATTATATATTACCATATGCATTGCTGTATGATTGGTACACAAGGAAAAATAATTATGGGCTGCAGCTCAGTTGTTGGCTTTTGGTATTACATGTTTTTGGAACCCCTAAAAAACCTATATATCCTTTTGATCATAAGAGCACACTGGTCATAACAGCATATTATTTTGGAAATCTGCCATTGTAACAAAATATTCCAGTTTGAAACTTTATCACAAATCACTATTTTAACCTACTCATTTTCATTATATTTTAAACCAACAATTAGTTTCTTTGGGAAAACCTTAATCAACCTATACAAATGACCCCTTGCTGAATTTAGAATTAAATCTAATTTTTTTAATGTATAGCTCTCTGAGATCATCCATGTGTTTCACATCTGTTTACAACACAGAAAGAAAGTAGGTTGGAACCCCAAAAATTAGAAGTGAACTACCTCTTAGAAAAATGCAAAACCTGTGGTAAAAAATGGTCTTTTATACTTCTCTATTTGTTCCTGAAAGCTGGTGATCCTAGCACAATAAACCTTTTGCTGATGTCAGTTTTAGAAAACACACACAGCACAGCACGTTTTTACATTTTTGGCAAAAAAAACATTATTTGGATATAATTTCTTTGTTTCCCTCTAGAGGAATCCAAAAAGTCTGGTTACGTTTAGTATCCCTGGGAATGGCCTAGATACCTTCTGTGGGAAAAACGTTATGAATGCATAAGTGGGAAGTGCCCCAAATATCAAAGAAAGGGCTCAGCACAGTACATTGCTTCTTGAATCCTATCAACATCCTCCAAAGAGCACCACAGCATCACATTTATTCTCAGCTCCTGTACTTTTACTTTCCACCTAGGATATCTTGGGGGCATTTTCAGAAGCTTAGGCTTCTTGTATAATTAGTGCTTAATTTGAGCCGGTGGTTTCCGTTGCAGGGCACTGGCACTTACTTTTGAGGGCCACCACTTATTTTTTTGTCTCAAACATTTACTGCGAGCAAAAGACACACATGGGAAGGACAGAGGAAGAGAAAAGCGAAGAAGCATCACAACGGGAGAAAGCAGAAAGCTGCAAGAGTGAGCTGAAGGGGCAGGGAGTGGCTGTAAATGGATTAAAGAGGCCAGAGATGGCTTTAGGATTACACTGCCTCAGTATTCTGTGCTGTCACATTTAATTGCAGCAGCCACGTGTTTCAGAGGAGAGCTTTGGGCACTGACACGTTTTTATTTACAAATTAAGCACTAGTTACTATCGATACTCTGATGGCAATCTAGTATATCTCAAGAGTGCTACACCTGAACACATCCGATATCTAACATAACTCGCGACCCTTCAGTAATGAATGTCACTATTTCATATGAAGCCGAACACTCTCAAAGCAGAGTTTATCCTCATCTCTCCAGACCATTCGAACTTCCTAGGTAATTACTGGCTTTCCAGAGCAGGGGCCTTAAGGCCATAGTTTAATCTCCAGTCTTTCAATAATTGGAATATGGCAACTCCCTCTTAACAAAAATACTGAAAGTGCATATTGCACTATTGAAGGCAACTGTGAATGCAGCAGTGCACTTTGTGATTGGGAGTAAAAGATAATGGGGGTTATTACAACTTTGGAGGTGTTAATCTGTCCCAAAAGTGACGTAGAGTGACGGATATACCGCCAGCCGTATTACGAGTCCATTCTATGCTATGGAACTCGTAATACGGCTGGTGGTATATCCGTCACTTTACCGTCACTTTTGGGACGGATTAACACCTCCTCCAAAGTTGTAATAACCCCCATAATCTCTTTATTTCAATTCCCTTGACACTCTAATGACCAGTTATTGACACAAGATCTCTCTAAAAACGGCATGCATCTTCAATAAAGTAATACACACTGTTTTTCTTCAACACCTGACAAAAGAGCTCAAAGTCTCAGGACAACAATCTCTCCAAACTGCTGAATCTCTTCTACTGGCACCTCAACATTTGAAAGAGCACACTATGGTTTATCAAAGCACCAACTTTGGGGTGATGTCTTCCGTTACCCAAATGCTTTTAGAGCCTTCTCTCTAAGGCATCTTACTGCCTGAATGACACATTCATCTGGATGACCTTGTATCTTCTGCTGATTGAAAGTAAACTGGAGTAAAATGACCTCCTGGAATATGGAGTGGACCAGGATTTACTCCATGTCTGTTGAGCACTAAGCACCGCCTATCCCCAGGTGAGATGATGCAGCTCGGCTGAGTGAGTAGATCAAATCTAGAATACACAAACACCACGTAAAGCTCATTAGTCCCTACCTGAAACCAAGCAAGCAGGTAGGCAGAGACGTATTAAGGCCTGGGCTAAGTGGGCAAATTCCCAGGTCCCCACTTTTCAAGGGTCACCCTGGGAAACTAAATGGTGCCACTATCTCACATGGGTTATTCCTCCATCTTAGCCTTTAATGCGTTCAATGATTCAACTAGCAGAAAAAGGGCAAAAATGACAATTTGTTACCACACAGGCCCCTAAAGTATGTTTTCCCAGGGCAACCAATATTCTTAAGACGACATTGCAGTTAGGGTACCAGAACACCCCCACCCCACGAGTGAACACTCTGCAGGGGTTATAGGAGAGACGTGGGAGGGACAGAGGGGGGAAGTATTAATTAAGAAGGAAATCAGGTGCAAGTCTTGGGAATCACCCGGTCCGCGCTCCAACCTGTGGTGATATGTTCAACCTTAGCATCACACGTTTTTCTGTACATGTCGTACTTTATTTCATGTTAGTAATAGTTAACATAGGATGCACTTACATCAGTACAACTTGGATCCGCTACAATTTCATGTGCTAAGAAAGAATTACACTATTGAAGGCTTATTATGAGCTTTGTCTATTTACGGTTTAAAGCCTGCAGTAGCAGGTACCTCACAATGATACCCAGACTCGCAAACCTTTAACATGTTTTTCTAGGAGAGTTTGATAGCACATGTGTAATAGTACTAGCACTGTGTATTGTCCAGCAGCGGAGATGCTGCAGAAGAGAAACAAAAGCCGAGTTACTCATGATTTATAGCCTTTCACCGCCATTGTTCAAACTGTCGCTTTTTAAAGTACCATCGAGCACACGCAGGAAGAGTCCGCATTAGTCTCTGCAAGCGCGACTGGCTTGGTTGGCGTCACTCTGCCCAGTTCTATTACTGTCGGTGCTTCTTATCTGACAATGCTATTTATTTCACCTCTCTTCACCACTCGCTTTCTCTGCCCTTCCTGATAATGTTAATCCTCACTCACTGCTGTCCTCTGCTTTGCACTTCTCGATGCTGGATTTAGCATCTGTGGCATACCTTCGCTTGCGTTTAATCACAGAATTAGAACTGGTAGAGTTAAAAAAAAAAATGTTTTAATGTTCTTTCATTTATTCTGTTATAGGTGTGCGTAAACTCATCGGATAATAATGCCCTTCTACCTCACCTCCCGGGTTTGTGATGACCACTAGGCAAATAAAGATGCTAGAAGGTTGGCCGCTACAGTGGGTGTTAGATTCAATGTTCATAGGGCCAAAGGTACGTATCTAGGACCATATTGGGAAATGAGCCACCCAAGTGCAACGGACCTTTGTGCTAAAATATGGTATTGCATAAGAGGATCTAAATGTATGTGCTACACCTTCTGTAATACCCATTACATTTGACTGTTAACAATTTTAAATGCACCATTTTCGAAGCGGGACCATAGAGTTTGCAAGGGACTCCTAGTTTGTGTGATTATGTATTCAGAGATTGAGAAACTCAAGTTACATGACGTTTTGGCATGAATCGCAGGGGAATGCTAATAAGCACTCTCTGGATTCATTTTCTTTGTTGATAATCTTGAATCCCAGTTGATCAGAGTGTCTCATCATATAGGCTTTTTTCTCTAATCTCATCTGTCAGCTAGCCTAAGAAAATGGCATTCAAATTGGATTATGAGGTAATCAGTTTCTGGGGCATGCTTATCAGCTGATAGTGTTTTTAAAGAAGCAAATGTTTCAAGGGCCGGTACGGTAAGATGTGATCTTGAGTTCAAAAATGTTTCACTGCCTGGTAGATATGTGGAAGATAAGGGCTTGTGACTTGAGTCGGCTGGAAGGAGCTTTCTATTAGGTTTTGTTTGGATCAACAGGATGGGAGAACTCATTCTGAAAAAATGTTATCAAAGACGGTCTGGTGTGGCCCTCTTCAAGAAGTGTCATTGGTCAAGTCAAGAAGTGTCACTGCCTTTTTGGAACAATGCAGGTAAGGGGGAAGAGGGTCAGTCAGGACCCTTGTAATAGAAATTGGTGGTGGAGGGATGCAGAATGCCAGGATGGAGTCTTTCAACGTGGACAGAGTACGGAAAATAGCTTTAATGTAACTCAGATCCCTACTGTTGGGTTGGATCATGATGATGTAGTTGAAATAAATGTTAACTGTGTAGGAATTTCAAGTTGCTAATTAGATATTTAGATTCATAGAGATGGGGAGATTAAACAGTGAAAGTCTCCTAGCAATTATCAGACATGATTTAAAAAAAGAGGTCTGCAACTAATATGCTAGGTTTCGTTTTAGTGTATTCACCTCCAAAGATTAATTATAGGAATTATATCATCACAGTATATTTGAGGTATTTCTTGGCAATCTTTTCTTTAATAGTATTATTATTATATTTCATGCAGTACAGAATGTATACATAACACATTTAGAGATCTATCACATTCTTCCCACATAGACAGAGAATTAATCACAAAAATGAAAAGATAATACAACGATTATTTGTAACAATCCAGTCATTTGCCATACATTGAAGCTTACTCTATCTTTAGTTGCATAGTTCACTCTTTATAACATTGCTAGCTTGCAGAATTCACTATTACAGTTCATTGGTTTTTACATAACTCATCCCCTTTATTTGCTGAGGAGTAGTTCTTTTACAAATCATTATAGTTGACTGGAGTGATAGTTTCACTTAAGAACCAGAGGGATGACAAAAAACTGTATTGTTAAACACAACCATTTAACCTGAAATATTGACTTCCTCTCCTACAGTCACACTCCACCTTTCCACAAATTCTTTCCAGAAGGTAAAGGTACTATGGAAAGTCCACAGCACATGTACATAAGTACCAGCTCTATAAGTACACTTTCAACATGTATCAAACTCAAGAGACCCAGTCTGTTCATTTGTTTCAAGTGTTTAGTATAATCTAAAACATATCATTTGTTGTTTTATCCATCCCAGCATAGCTACACTAATTTCAGGGAGTGAGAATCATACTTTTTCTCATTCTTCTGCCCTGATGGCGCAACTAATTTACTAGACCATATCAATCTACATCACGAAAGTATCTTCTTTGAAGGTTGCACAAAATCACTAAGTAAAAAAAGACAAATCACAACCTCACAGAACATTAGACTATTCTAATTATTTATTTTCCAAACTGATCTTTGGCCAAGCCTACCCATCTTAGAATCTCAATTTTTTCTAGAACCTTTCTAAGATTTCCATATCTTCCCTGTCAGTTAGTTTCAGCATAAAGGGCCTGCTAAGATCTGAGAAATATAATTTAACAGCCCACCTTTCTGCAACTGGGCAATGTTTGTAGGTCTCTAACAGATCCGGCTGTGGTAGACTAAATGTATATTATATCTTCAGATTTCAGTATTGTTCCCCTCCTCTTAAAAGCCCATGTCAATGTTTTATACAAAAAGTCTTTAGGTAATTTAATCAGTAGCAAAAAACAATTCTATATTCATGTGACATCAGTTCCATCAATTAATTATTAAAATATTGACATGAGAGATGCACATTGTTAAAGAGAGAAGTTGAATGTGCAAAATTTGCATAATAATATTGTTTAATATTTGACAATGCTAGGCCTCCAACTATTGTTGGGCTATATAGTATATAGTGGCTGCCTGAGAGATGTATTGGCCCATCTGAATGCTGAATGCCCTCACTTTCTTTGAAAAACATGCAAACACAAAATTGACTAATGGTAAAACAGACTCCATATTACAGAAGTCAAGTCCCAAAATGGCTGCCAACACTTCCTTGTTGAAGTGTTGGCACCCAATCAGATCCCAGCACGAGATCGGGAGGGTTCACGTTTGTGGCCCTATATATATATATATATATATATATATATATATATATATATATATATATATATATATATATATATATATATATACACATACAAATTAGTTTTTTCTTTAATTACTAAACTACTGAACAGATTTACACCAAATCGTTTTGTGACCCCTCTTTTTCTTGGCCGCCGCTTGATGAATCACCCCAAAACTTTCAAGACAGCAGCTCATGTGAGGGGTGAATTGTTTTGGAAAATGTAGTGAAAATTCGTCAACCGGCACCAAAGATACAGTATAGGCAAGTAAAAAAACTATTTTTCGATGGAAACTATGTCCTAACTATAACTACCTAGTGGTGACCTCCACTAGGAGATATATATATATATATATAAACAGAAAAACAGAGATTATGAAGCCCAACTCCAGTGCTGCATAGCATTTTATCCCATAATGTTTAAACATGCATGCTCTGTATCCTTTTATCAAATCAAACAGCACGTTTCATTTCCAGTCTTATTTTCTTATTTACTGACGCGTTTCAGCTCTGTAGAACCTTGTTCACAGGTGAATCTATCTTTATAAAGTGATTGCGTGCTGGTAACCAAACTGTCACGTGATAGTAATGTCAAAGCATACATCTCCCATAGTGCACTGCCAAGCATAATCCGATGTACCTTTATAGGCAGAATAGATTTTAAATACAGCATGATTGCGTTTCAACATCCTGCAGGATGTAATAGTTTCATATTGTTCAGTGTACCAATATGCGGTGGCTGCATCTCATAATTTCAAGAATAAACAGTCTGGTTAAAACATTGTCTCAGTCTATTAGATAAAATGCTGCAAATGTAATATCTCGGAATGCTAGCAGCCTGGAAAAGTCAAAAAGAGAATATTCTCCTCTCGTTCCCTTTCTCACCTCCAAGCTATCAATCACAGGGTAAATCCTTTTCACTGCGTGAAGGCAAGTGAGTCAAGGTCCCAAAATTAATTAAAAAAAAAAACCTCCGAAAAAGGGAGCCCCCAACTCTGCAGGGTGGCCTCATCATATGGGTACAGAGCAACCCATAAATCAACGAACAGAAAAACTGAAATTATGAAGCCCAACTCCAGTGCTGCATAGCATTTTATTCCATAAAGTTTAAGCAGCATGCTCTGTATCCATTTATCAAATCAAACAGCACGTTTCATTTCCAATCTTATTTCCTGACGCGTTTCAGCTCCGTAGAACCTTGTTCACAGGTGAATCTATTTTTATAAAGGGATTGCGTGCTGGTAACCAAACTGTCACGTGATAGTAATGTCAAAGCATACATCTCCCATAGTGCACTGCCAAGCATAATCCAATGTACCTTTAGAGGCAGAATATATTTTAAACACAGCATGATTGCGTTTCAACATCCTGCATGATGTAATAGTTTTATATTGTTCAATGCACCAATATGCGGTAGCTGCATCTCATAATTTCAAGAATAAACAGTCTGGTTAATATATATATACCAATCCACCACTTATCCTTTTGGGTTCTGGAGTAGCATGCTACTCATTGAAAAGTGATTCAATGCCTCATCAGGGGTAGTAGCGCTATATACATACAGCTACAATTACAATTAAGTAGACTATATGGCCTTTACAAATTCATATCCCCTTGATTCTTACCTTTTTAAGAAAGCTGACCAGTGTTGCTGGAATAAAGGGGAGTGGCCCATTTAAACAAGCTAATGTATGATTTTCCAATAATAAGCAAATGTTTTAGATATCAGTAAATTAACCAAATGTCTATAGGAGATCCCTCTCCACTGGTGGCTTTTCCATTAGCCAGTAATGTTTGACTAACTGTAACTCCTCAAATGAAAAAACGTTTATTAATGTATTTGCTGAATCCTGAATCAGTGAAGGTGTAGGTGTAGGTAAAGCATTAAGAATTTTGTCTAATTTTACTGATTTGAATCCTTCACATCGACTATAAATATTTGTATAGTGTTCTAAAACTTCATCATTTATTGATTTACTATTCATAACTTGCTTTTTTACATACAGGATAAAATAATACCGTTATAGTTGTTTGGATAGTGGTCTCACATGCCTTCCATGCTAGGAATCTTCCTGTACATTCACTTTCTTCATATGTTTTGTGGATGTATATATTTTACTATTTAAGTATATCAATTTATAATAGTAATCACTCTAATAGCTTTAGTCTTGTTTCACTTTTTGTAAAATAGTCTGTGAGAAGCTGTTTTTAGTGTAAGTATATCTCTGCTGGGCTTCCTTCAAATATTTCATAGTTTGGTTCTGGCAATTTCTTTTTATGTTTTTTTAAATAATTTTTGTTTTTTTGCACTCTATGAGTGGCTTTGCAAGTGCCCCAGGCCATATTCATACCACAGCCTGGTCATTTTACAAAAATAAACTTGGATATTACAATTTTGATTTGAGAGACCCAGGACTGATCCTATAATTATGATTTATTAAAAGACCATCAATTGAGGCCTGATTACGACCTTGGTGATGGGGTGCTCCGTGACAAACATGACGGATATCCCGTTGGCTGTATTATAAGTTCCATTATATCCTATGGAACTTTTAAAACGGCGGGCGGGATATCCGTCATGTTTGTGATGGAGTAACCCAGTTTGTAAGCCAGTTTGGGCCAATTCTACAAGAAAATTGTGTGACATAACATTAGAATAATTCTGATATAGTGTAAACACTAGATCTGAAGTTAACAGACAGAAGTCTATTCGTGCCACAGATTTATGCCTGGCCCAGTGCAGGAATAATTAAGTTTATTTGAGAAGCAAGCATGCCAATGGTTAATAAAATCTACATCCTCCTGATGTGTGGCTAAGACTTTTGATGTTTAAATTGTATTTTGTCTTCGATATGGACAGAAGAATCTAACATTGGCTCTTGATTAAAATTAAAATCTCCTCTAATAACCTTCTTCTTCATAGGTATCACTGATTGAATAATTCTATTTAGGGCCTCTGGGTGATCTATACGTGCATATATTGAAGCTATTGTGATTATTTGACCATACATTTTTCTATTGACTCATTCCCGTCTACAAACTTTATCGGTTTACCGCATATTATCTAAATTTCTAGATATGCAGTAGTATATATAGAGCTACTTATATGACCAGGACCTTTCTACTGATTTTTGCCTTCCTTTGCAGAACTTATTTTTATTGTTTTTTAGCAGTCTGTGAACTTTACTCCTGCTATCCAGTGGTAAAGGGCTCCTACTTTCTATTCCAAACATGGTGTAATTGGCTTACACCTGATTGGTACATTTAATTTACTTTTAACTCCCTAGTAAAGGGTACTACATGTACCCAGGGCCCGTAAATTAAATGCTACTAGTGGGCTGCAGCTTTTGTTGTGCCACCAACTAAAGTAGCACTGTAAAGCAGGTCTCAAACTTGCCACTTCAGCCTGTAGTGCAGTTTTAAACTGCCATTTCGACCTGGCAAAATAAACCTTTTGCCATGACTAAGCCTTCCTTTTTGAAAACTTATAAGTCACCTACAAGGTAGGCCCTTAAGACTTGTAGGACAGAATGTATGGTATTTAAAAAGTAGGACATTATATACTTAGGTTTTATATGTACTGACAGTGAAAAACTCCTAAAGTTGTTTTGCATTGTTGTAAGGCTACCTCTCCCATAGACTAACACTGGGTTGCCTTATTCCATTTAATAAGTGACAACTTCCATTTGAGAGCAGATAGAGGAATACTGCTACCACTCATTTGAATTGGAATTTAAAGTTTTCGTAATGGTAACGTTAGATTTGAAGTTATTAATCTGAAAATACCACTTTTAGAAAGTTGGCATTTCCCTCCCTAAACAAACTGTCCCTTTTTGCCAATGTCCAGGGACACATAACTGATAACAAAATGTCCTTGTGTGGGTGTGGGGAAAGGTGTTGCTCTCCTGAGCAGGTTAGCCAGGTGGTTGTACTCAGCCCTTACTGAGCTTCAGTGGATAGCCTGATGAACGTGCCCGTACACCTTCTTGATTTTTGAAGCTGTCTGCTCTGTCATTGGCAAATGCAGCTGACACCTAGGCCTGCCTGCCTTTTTCTATCCTTGACAGGTAGAAGTCAAACTGGAAGGAAGGGACTGAACTGACTAGAAACAGTATGGGGTAAACAAAGAGAGGACCCTCACATACACACTGGAGGTGTATGCAAGTTGCACCCTCAGAACCTCTCATCGGAGTACTCCTGGTCCTATGGAAGATTTAGAAGGACTGCCCTGCTGTCTGAAAGAAAACTGGGCTTGCTCACCTTGAGCCCTGGATCTCCTGAAGTGTGACCAAGGGTCAGTTGGTTGACCCCTTGTTTGAGCTACAGGGTCAGAACAAGCTTCCAGAGGTCTCCCCTGCAAATGTCCAGCTGACCAGCACCAAATGTACCTGCCTCAACCATGCTGCTGACCTGCTGGAGAGAGTCCTGATCCCCAAGAGGTGCCCCACCAGGTCCTGTACCCTTGACTGGCATCATAGTGTACTCCTTCTAGTTCAAAACAGCAAAGATTGAACTATAGGTGAAAATCCAGATGGTTGTTCTCTTCGAGACTGCAAGCCGACTCTTCTTGTCGGCAATGACTACCCCTTCTCCTGCCAACACGAAGCTCTGATGGCAAAATGCTCTTCACGTCAACAGCGGCCTCCCGTGTCTTACGCCAAAGAGAAGCAGCCTGATCCTTGCACCAACTACGGTCTCTGTGCGGCTCCCGCAGCTGCACAACTCGAGCAGAAGCTCCTGTGAGAAGAGAAACTCTTCACCAAGATGATCCTGATTATTGTATCTGACCCGCGCTCCACCACTGTCGGCATGAACGTGTGACTTTCACCCAGTCCAGTGTAATCAAATAGCCATGGGTCGCATTTTGTGCTTTTCGCTGCTATTTTCACATGAAACTTTAAAACTAATTTTTTTTAAAGGATTTTTTAAACTTTAAAAAACATTTTAACTTTAAACATAATTTTTAAACTTTAAAAATCACTTGGCTTTGCCGATACAATTTTAGTGGCCTGAGCACATGAAAAACAAAATTGAGATAGTAAAGCTTTAAACACTTGACGTCTTTGTGCTAAGACCATTCTCATGGCTGCAAATATTTGAATAGATAACCTTCATTGAATATCAAAGGACTTTTCTTAGATGGCCATGTTGAGAACTATTTCTTTAACCTTGAAATTCGAGGAATTAGTAATAATTGTTCAAGAGTATTTAGCATTTAAAGAAATATACGCTGGGATATGGAGTGCCCCCAGTATTGTAAGGCCATGAGAAAGGTCTGGGAGAACTAGAGTTCTTATCAAAACCTCCAGATAACAAATAGGTCCGGCTGCGTCTTTCTCATTTTCAAGAATGCCTAAGATTCTTAGCTTAGACACCTGGAGTGATTTTTCAGCAGCTCCTGATTGTTCAACAGATGAACAAACCACTCATATTGATCAGTTTGAACTGTAACTTTTAGCAACTTGTCCTCGCAGTCAGAGATTCCCTGCATACCATCTCGTCCACCCTGTTAAAAATTTGATAAATGTTATCATTCATCTGCTCCAGGCGTTCATTTCAATGATTAGTGATAGCAACCACTACTTCACCTGCCCTATTTCAGCTAAAATATCAATATCCTTTAGCATTACATCTACCTCCACGTCACTGTCCCCTGCATTTTTAGATGTAAGCTGCCCTTCTGCTTCCTGGTCACTGGTCTCTACTGAGTGGAGCCTTACGGTGTTCAGTTGTGATGACGGTGAGCACTGCTCTTTTGAGGCTGAAGGGATTTTTTCACTTAACATTAAAGTCTTTAAGGATTATTTTTAGGCAAATGTTCCTTTTTGACCCGAATAAGTCTTGTAGGGTAGTTTTAGTAATTTGGAACAGTGCAACGATGTGTGCATGATTTCTGTTGCTTTCTTGTCTGTGTGTTAACATTATTTGAGAATTGCGTAGCGTTTAATTCAGCCGTTGTGGTTCTTAAACTATCAGTACACCACAAACTGCTGAGGTGTTCTTGATCGGAGACTGGATTTCCTCAGCAGTGTTTTATTCACATCGAAGGGTTAGAGAAGACTGTCTGCTTTCAAGTTCCACATTTGGTGTTAAACGTTTCCCCATTGTAAAGCAGTAGCTAGATTTTAAGCTTTCCTTCCTGTAACAAGTGGTTGTAAAATTTTAATCTCTGTGCATAAAGTATCATCCATAAAACCTTCTCTTTTTTAATGCCACTATCATTTCAAATTTGCCCTGCAATTTGTTTTACTAATGCTGTAGATTTGAACAATTTGGATGTCCTAGGTGTTTCAGATGACAGTCAGTAGCGGTCCCTCTTGTCACAAATCACAAGAACCCAGGTCAGTGAGATCTAAAAAAGAGAGAATAATGGATAGGGGTGAGAATTATTCAAACCCCAATAAAGTCAATTTAGTGAACCTCTGACAAATGCTCTGGGCATCTATTAATCCAAATCCCACTCATTTTACACCCAGGCTAATGTGCTTACTAAAGAAACATTGAACTCCAGAAGTCTGATAATGCTTACATCAAGCTGCGTTTGTTTCATGGCTTGACATGGATTACAAATTCTTAGTTCTTCTGAACATAGGTAGTAAGGAAAACCGTCCAGAGCCGGTAAGTTGACAAACTAGTTAATTTGTTTTTTGTACCAGGAAATTCAAACTACAGCCTTTCTGTGCACTGCTGCCATCCTGAAGGACAAAAACTTCCATTTTCTTAAGCGACAGTAGTTTTATACTTTACACTTCTGTTGTGATTTTGATGGAGATCTTAGGAGCTCACTCTACGGACAGCCATAATAGCATTGTCCCCAGGCTAGTAGGTGTGAATTGGACCTAGAGAACAGATGTTAAATAATGTCTTTATTCCACTCGTGCTACTTGTTTAAAGATCGCCATTATAGACCAACAGCCTCTTTTAGATAATATCAAAGATAGAAAATCAATGGTTTTCATAACTTATCCGATTTTTTTAATTATGATGTTTGAAAATCATACATAAGTATAGATCCACATATTGCTTCTTTTAAAAGGTCAATGATTTGGTCATTTAAATGTGTTGCACATTTTGTATCAAGATTGGATCACCAGAATGTAATTAAATAACCCAATGTAGTTAAAGATCGTATTGAAATTGCCACAATAAGATCATTGGGGGTCTGAAGATGAAATATGAGTTTTAAGGTTTTAGAACATTTTATCACAATGGCAGATAAAAGGCAGAGTGAAAAAAAGAGTGACTATTACAAAGGAGACATGAAATGTGATAAACTGAATTTCTCTGTGCTAAAAGGAGACATTTTTCGTAGAATGCAATATTATGCTAAATGGCCAATTTATTGTAGCTCTGTATTTTAAAAAATATATTTTTATTGGAGTTGTTGCTATGAAAAAGTCAAATATACCGTGATTTAATAAACAGCAGCACAACGCATCAAGTGTAGAACTAAAGATAATAAACAAAGTAAAAACAAATATAATGCAACAGAAATGCCTACAACAAGTCCTAACAGAAATAATAAATTAGCCCTGACCCTGTTTAACCACCTTCGAGCCTTAGGGTCTCTGGCCTTTAGAATAGCAGCCTTAAGTTTGTAAGGTTGTTAGACCAGTAACCACCATTCAGAAACTCTAACTGGGGTAGGTTGCACCCATGCTCTAGTAACACATAAACGGGATACGATTATCGCGATTGATACCACCAATGTAAATCTCGGGTTAACATCAAGCTTGTAAACCAGCATAATATCCTTGACAGACCACTCAACAGAATATTGCAAATGAAAATATAACAACTGAGTGATCCCAGACAAAGATGTATTAAGTGCAGGACATCTAGCGAACATATGAATAATATTAGAAGCATGCTGGTCACATTTAGGACAATGCGCCTTACAATTCAAACTATTTCTAGACCATTTACATATTCTCTCTGGGATGTAATATAACATGCTAACATTATAGAGAGGTAAGAGGCACCCTCAAACTCCACTGATTCCTAATCATTACACTATCACACAACACAGTGGAGCAGGATCATGTTTTGAAAGTCATGGTTACTCTGATAATTATTCCAGGTTTTTTTCGCTCTCACAAAGGTTAATCTATTTTTATGGATGGAAAGTCCCCACCCACCTTCATCATTGGCAAGTCCAACCCGCTGAGTCAAGGTGATACTGACTCGGCGGTCTCAACCGTCGTCCCAAAGAAGAACCAGCTCCTGTTGGGCCAGGGTCAGAATAAAGTCATTCTGGTAAAATGAGAACCAGGGTTCTTGGAAAAATTCGTGCCTATCCAAGGTAAGACTTTTTGAGGTAGGGTTCAAATAAATTACAGGTGTAACGTTGATCTTAATTGGATCAACTGGCTAGCTGTTTTGCAATACTGTCAATCTATCTTAATTGGATCAGTACACCTTACTGAATGTTTATACGGGTGGCAACATGTTTCAGCCATTTCCGAAGTAAATTTTGGTAAAATCCTTCCTCAAAAAAGTCTTGACCTTCGTCAGGGCAATAATCTTAGTCAAAGATAGTGCAATCGTCACATGTATTACCATACATCCAATTAAGATCAACATTACACATCTGATTTATTTAAACCCTACCTCGTACCAGCTCAGCTAGAGATCAAATATGCCAGGGACCCGTGCCAGATCTTGAATAACAGCCCTAGTTTTGACCATTCGAGGATGAGCTGCCAAGTTAGTAGTATTGTCGGCATAACTCTTGATGCAGTTAAAATCTCAGAGAAAAATGATTTTCCCTGATCTGAACTGATAGTTCTAGATTCAACCAACCAATCAAATAGGACAGAATCATCGAGCTTACACCCATAAATTGAAGCTACAATGAGTTGCCTAGATTCAATATCAATCTGAGCATTAGCCCTCCTACCCTTAGGATCAGTAGCTATCCTCTGTATGGAATAATCCAAATTCCTGGGGCAGAGAATTGCCACTCTCTATATAGAGGTTGATTGACTAGTACATATAACACGATCTAAGCCTAGCAGGTTATACAGAGAGCCTGTACTTTTAAACAAAACAAATTCTCAACTATTGTCCAATTGTTTTAAATGGAATGCTCAGAAAAGAGGAACCTGGTCACAAATTATACTGACCTGTCCCAGGCTGGATAGTTTCTGGCCGGCTGTTTTGTAATACTGTCAATCGAAATTAAATATTACTGTGTTGACTGATCCAATGTTTATTTTGCTGGGACTTTCCTCTAGAGCGCATGGCAGCTAAAATCTCTAAGCAGCAGTAAGTAGTAATGCTTGTAGTCTGCTCATTAATATTACAAAAATGGAAAACAACTTTGATTCCTGCATTTGATTAATGGTATGATAAAAATGCAAAAGTAAAGAGATCCGAGTATTTGCATGCAACTAGGGTAGGTGCAACTATAAGATTTTCATGCACTGGGAAGAATTAATCGAAACTGAGTAGATACGATGGCAAATAGATTACATTTTGAAACCCTTAACTCTGATTTTGGTTGCTTTTTAGCCCATTTAAATCAAGGTTGACTATATTATTTTAAACTGTTTAGGAAACTGATGTTAAAGTTATTATTGCTATTTACTTTTATTGACTTCTCATGCTTGATCAAGTGACTAATTTTTCAATATTTGTTAATATTGATATTTCTCGCGAGTAAGAACTACATAAAAAAAAAAAAATCAGTACTATCCCATACTGGAGCGAAATCTCCTTTTATAAACAGACCACCACACTAATGAAAATGATAAAAATGCCTTTCGTAAAAGCATTAAGGTACCAGTGGATTCTGGGTCATCCTCAGCAAGTACTTTTTTCTCTGGTACCGGCCCATTACAATTATGAGATCCACATGAACACAGTAGATCTCTTAAATTTCAGGTTTTAGCAGCTGAAATCTCTGGAAGAAGGAGCAGCCCAAAATGAACTACCAGGGGACTCAGACTCGGAATTACGCATTTTCCTCTTGTTTCATCATTTTTACAGGACCTTCGAGGTCTATTCACAATGGGCTGGATTTCCTTCAGCCTCAGAGTTACTGGATCCTCCTAAATCCGTAAGTCTGGAGGCATGGAAAATCCTCCCCATTTACCTGACCACACATTATTAGGGCATAAGGGAAACACAGCCTTTCTTCCTCGTCCTGTAAAATCTAAAGCTACCTATTACACCTTCTAGGTCACTGAATTCACATATTGCTGCAGGCATAACTGATCTATAGAAGGATTAGCATCTTTATCTAATTCAGTTTTCCTTACAAACCTATATTTAAGAGGTTCTAACTATCTATTTCATTGTTTAACATTTTTAAAGGCACTAGGTTTCCTTCAGCCATTTTATTAAATCATCCTCTTGTTCACTCCTTTATACGTCTACTGTCGTCTTTCACTTTTTCCTTACCTTTGATAATCACCATTCCTTTTGTTTAATTTCAATATGCAAATTGTCCAAACAATTTAAAAAAAATGAGAAATAACTTTAAAAATAGATGACCTCTGATTCATAGATACAAAGCATCATCATATCTGTGCATACTAATGATTTCACATGTATGGCCCCTAGAAGAATTCCTTTGAAATTCTGACAACGCCACAAGACATAAACTAAGGACTCTGTTTGACTTTAAAAGTGATAGTGAGAAAGGACATCCACATTTAGTCGAATTTTGAACTTTCATACCTCTTAATTCATTTATTTTTATAACAGTTAGCTTCCTTGAGAATTTAATATAATGTGATAATGTCTCATTTACTCTCACCTGAGATCTAGATCATTTTGTACAGAGAAGCAATATTTACTTTTTTAAAACATATTGTATTGGTTTTTGCATAGTAACGTGGTTTGAGCCACAGAGTGATTAGTAAGCTAATTAATGTGTTTCCATCCAACAGCATAATAGCATGCGCATCATTAAGCAATCCCCCCCCCATCCTTCACCACTCTCGCAGTCGCATCCATGTGCCCGTATATCATCTTGCTCTCTCCCAATCGGAAGTGGCTCATCTCATAAAGCAGTAGGTGGTTTACAAACATATTTCGTAATTTTACTACAGCTCTGAACCTTAGTAGCAGCTGTACTCAGGCAACTCAGCTCTCATTCATTGCAGAGAGATGCCCTCTCCTGAGAGTTAACTGGGTACATTGTTGTAGACGAGGGATCTGGGTCTTGCATGCTATCTACTAATGCCTCCCAAGCCATGACTAAGTCTAAAGAACCTCACCCCTGCCTCGCTTCTCTAAGCAGCACTGTGCTTTCATACCATTCCCATCTCTCAAGGTCTCTGAGCAATGTTTCTACCTGGGGCCTACAGTGGTTTTCCAATTTCTATTGATTTCCCTTTTTGCTAGGATAACAGCTAAGTCCTGGTATCTATTTGTAGCCTTGTTCTTAGCGGTATGCAGGAACAAACTTAATAGGCAGTATTCCATTCCCAATATTCTGTAACCAACAGGCAGCTCCACATCATATGTAGAAAGTTCACCCCCTCTTCCTGCACTTTGAGCATGCTGTCCCCACTTTATGGAAGTGTCTGTTGAGTTTCCCAGGTGTGAGGTATGCTCTATGCAACACATAGAAGTTTATTAACTTGAAACAAGCATTTCATGAAACTCTGGGGTTCTTTCTAATACAGCCACCCACTCGCCATCAGGTATGAGGATTCCTAAATCTTCCTCCCATCTGGCACGCAGGATATTAAGTGGCTCATATGTCTCCCTGTATCACTCTGTATAAGCAAGTGATGGCCCTGTAGCTGCCCAATGCTGTAACTATGTATTGACAGCGTCTATCGTTAGGTGGTTCAGTGAGGCCCACCCACCCCAGTGTCTGTGTAGTGCAGTCATTATCGTTCCATGTAGTATAAAGTGACCCTGTGGTATGTTAAATTACCCTCTGCATTCTTCAAATGGAAGGAGTGCACCCCCCTCTTACAGGTCCCCCACCCTGGTAGCTCCTGCTTCTGTCCACTCTATGGGACCTCTCCAATCCGCCCCATGTGACGGAATCTCCATCATAGTTAAGGGCATGTTGGGCTAGTATGGAATTCTCACTCTAGTTCTTTGTAGTATCTATTCCAGCTGCATTGCAGTACTTGAAATTCAGTGGT
The DNA here is from genome assembly GCF_031143425.1 of Pleurodeles waltl. Classification (NCBI taxonomy): domain Eukaryota; kingdom Metazoa; phylum Chordata; class Amphibia; order Caudata; family Salamandridae; genus Pleurodeles; species Pleurodeles waltl. The sequence goes on along the minus strand of NC_090445.1, from coordinate 1,195,974,978 downwards.
GTCACTTCCCTGTGGATGTTTCAGCAGTACTTTAGTCAGGTCTCAGGGATCAGGTACATTGAACATCAGTTCATATCTCATCCTTTGTCAGCCTGCTATTCACTTGGTTAGCCATTGCAGCTGTGCAGCGAGATATTAGGACTGAATGTCGGGGACAGCCAAGCCCCCTTCTGCTATGGAAATCTGCAATGTGGTGAAGGCAACCCGTCTGCGGCCTCCCTCCCCAAAGAAAGCGATGAGAAGGGAATCAGGGGCCATATGTACGAACACATTTTCCCATAAGGACAGAATGGGTAAAACCCTTTGCTACATCTGGCCCCAAGTTCTTTGAATAATGTTTGGGGAATCCACACAGGCAGTGTCACAAAACACAGAGCAATCTGAGGAGTGCCACCATCGCATCAAGGCCACCCTACCTACCACCAAGAGGGGAAGTGTCCTCCAAAAGTCTACACTCGCTCAGAGTGCTCTGATCACCTTCCCCACATTTCCATCCAGCAAATCCACTAGATCATGGTATATATTTACCCCCAAATATGAGAGGTACCTAGGTTCCCACTGTAGTAAGTGTAATTCTGTGGGATTCCTTTTGTTTTTATTTTTAGGCTGAGAGGCATTTTAGTGGCAGAGTGCTGCTCGTGTTACAACGACTTATCAGATATAAAAAAAAGGCAACAAAAGGTTCTGAAAATAATAATTACCTCATGCTTGGGGAGTGTTAGCCCCTGTTGAAGGTCTGGCATAATTTGTTTGAAATCTGCTGGGATCTGGTGCAAATGGTTGAGTATGAACTATCTAGACACAGCAGTTGTTACTTCCAGAATGGTTGCTACTTTGTACGTCAAATGCTCTATTCAAAGAAAAAGGTTGAAAGCCACCATTGGCCGTATTTAGGAATTATATATTTTAACATATGATTATAGCTTAATATGTTTTAACTGACAAAGTTGGTCATAGGTTACTAAACTACATCACAATGCATCCACTAAATACTAAACTACATCACAATACATCCACTGTCCGAACTCAGCTTCCTTTCCTTTATTCACCAACTTTAAGCTTGACTTTGACCATGTACAACATTCTACTGCATTTTGGCTAGGTTTGAGCTATAGAACTACCATACTCATAGATACAGACATACGTTAAAACAATGTATACTCACTAAATAATGGTATAATTATAATTCGAACATAGAGCATCCCTCCTTTTAAAATGACTGCCTGTTTTCTCCTCTGTGTATTTCTGTAAAAATTAGAATTTGTTTTGCTTATTATCCTTGTCCTTGCTGGATACTGGTTGTGCTGAATATTTTATAAATGCAAAAAAAGAAAAAGAAAATTAGGCCACCTCTGGTTGAGTAATTTATAGAGGAGACAGTCCAGGTTGTATGGGCAGTATTTTGTTGCTTATGCTTCCCCAAATAATGGTCTTTATCACAGGTGGGAGGATCTGCGGCCTCCTGGGTGCCTTTGGACCTATGACATTTTTGTACACTCACTCACATTAAAGTGTTATGATAGTTACGGCCATGGAAACAGCTATAACAGTCACTTGTGCACACATTATCAGTGAGGAAGCTGTATGTGCCCGGTTCTGGATGAAAGCCATTGTAATAAACACAAAGTGATTGGTAATAATACAGAGAGACACAATGTCAAAAGGATCCATACTCTGAACCTAAGATCACATGAAAGTGATTTTCAAATACCATGACAAATTAAATGGCTTTCTAGAAAAGGACAGAGCCTAACTTAGTCATGAACATATATATTGTAAACTGTTTTGTGACTAAAGAAAATCCCAATAACATATGATGCTATGGTACATTACATGATCTTAGAGTGTACACTCCATGACCAAATGAACTGACCCAAATTGCCCCTGGCTGCTGCTCCCTGTGACTGCATTCATTTTCCTTAGGCTTTCACTGCTTTCATCTGGATTGACACAAAGACCACCACAGCTCTTCAGACCTACTCTCTCAGCCTACGCAGGATTTATACCTTCGTTTCAGGATGGCCTCATGCACGTGGTTCGGCTTCGTCTGGCATTTTCTCTGAAATCCAGTCAATGCAAACGTGAATGCAGGGCGTGACATACAGTCGGTGAAACAGTAATAGGACATTGGAGACACTAGACAGCACAATCCATTATCTTTTGTTTTCTCCTCTTGAATGATAAGAATTTCATTAGTGGGTGTTGTGTTCTGGACGGACCAGATGGATAATGGAATTAGTTGATAGAGTTGAATGGAATAGACGACTATGATATTGCCACAATGACGGAATAAAAACATAATTTAATCGTATTCAAATGAACTGTATGACTTAAGTACATACTGGAATCCATCTTTCAATATATATTCTCATCACGATTGATGAAAAGACAGCAGACAGCGTAATATCCTTCCTAGAGTACAGAACTTGATGGTGCATCCTCGCTTTTTTCAAGCTAACAAAAAACTGCTTGCAGAGAGTGCCTTTGCGATCTTGCTTCAACTTGAGCTAGATAAACACTAAAGATAATTTCAACTACAATTCTGTTTCTTAAAAATGAAAGTAACTTTGCTTTTGTGCATATGGTAAGCACTTCTTATATTTTGCAAGCCTGTCATAATCTGCATTCTTATATAAGCAATACTTGATTAATGGCCCAACATTTTTAACAATATTACAACCGTCCAGTGACACACAGTGTGACCACTGCAATTCACATGCTAGCAGAGGATTTTCCTTTAGCACAAAATATTTCACAGTTCATCCACACAAGTAACAAGGACGCCTTAAGAAACGCACACCTGTTAGAAAATGGAGTAAAAGTTTTCAGTAATGGTTTTAAATCCAAGTAAGAAAAACAGAATACCATGAATGAGTGCAGCTATTCTAAATAGTTTAATGTTTTACACACAACAGTTGTTGAATACACACTTTCCTATGTTGTGATACTGGTGTGGGCATTTATTTCCATATAATTTACATTCCTCCTGCCTTTCTTTTCTCAACCCAGCACTCACACCATCCACTCTCAGCCCTCCTGCCCATACTAAACCGTCCGCATCCATGCAAGTTCCACATAGGTGAAGGGAGGCTGTTCAAAGGAGAGCCCCTTTACTGAGATAAACCGCCTCTTATCCACTGGCATTGTCTTTTAAGCAAGCAAAAGGTCACAGTGCACAGGTTTCTGCACTCCTTACTGTCTTCTAAAAAATTGTATTAATGGAAGGGCTAGAGAGCAGAAAGAGGCACGAAGCAAAGACACTGAGGGGGTCCGCCGCCCGCCAGGCGGAAATCGCCATTCGGCCGCCATGCAGCCAAATCTGCGCAGACCCCATTCCAACATTCCCGCTGGGCCGGCGGGAATAAGGCTTGCAACACAGGAGCCGGCTCCGAATGGAGCCGGCGGTGTTGCGGCTGTGCGACGGGTGCAGTTGCACCCGTCGCGCTTTTCACTGTCTGCTAGGCAGACAGTGAAAAGCTGGCCGGGGCCCTGTTAGGGGACCCCTGCACTGCCCATGCCAGTGGCATGGGCAGTGCAGGGGCCCCCAGGGGCCCCAGGACACCCCTTACCGCCAGCCTCTTCCTGGCGGTGAAAACTGCCAGAAACAGGCTGGCGGTAAGGGGCTCAGAATCCCCAGGGCAGCGCTGCTTGCAGTGCTGCCTTGGCGGATTCACCCAGCCGGGGCAAAAACGGCGGAAAAACGCCCGCCCCGGCAGGGCGACTGTGGCTTTACCGCCGCGGTCGGAATGGGGTTGGAAGCACCGCCAGCCTGTTGGCGGTGCTTCCGTCATTCTTCGCCCTGGCGGTCCAAGACCGCCAGGGTCAGAATGACCCCCTGAGTTCTGACGTACGGTGGACAGAAAAAGGCACGGAGAAATAATATGGAATACGAGAGACAGAGGACAACACTGAGCAAAAAGCAATGAACTTCGACAACATGGGGCACTTAGGAGCATAATATCACGGAGAACAAGAGAGTATGAGGTTTGTCTGATGGTTTGCTGTCCTAGGCACCCCTCAAATAGCTTGCTGCTTCTTTTTCTTGAAAACCTCCACATTTGGTGCGTGTGTCAGCCAACGGCTGACACACGCATACCCTCCATGGTGCGTCTACTGGCGACTGGCTGACACTGGGGGATTCCTTTATTTAACAAAAAGATGGGGGAGATGTGGAATCACTTCCACAACTCTGCTTGTCCGCCTCCATCCATCTGTGACGACCGTTTTCCCTACTGGAGCATAGGAAGATGCAGGTGAGTCCGCTTTCCACTCTGGTGGGCCAAAAGGTCCCCTAAATTACAGGGAGGCCTCATCTGAAAGTGAAGAGTCTCCCCTTTCTAACCAACCAAGCATTCCTGAAATGGTTTCCAAGCTGTGTATCGCGCATATCCTGCCATCCACAGCCAGGAAACCCCACTAGGCACCATGGATGTTTGTGGTGGTCGGCCCTTGTGCCATTGGCCGGCCCCTCCCCCGGGGCATGTCTTTTAATTAATTTAATTAAAATGTTTTTGCGCCCCAGGTAGCGAAAGCGCACCCAGGGGAATTTTGTAAGAAAAAAATAATTTAAAAAATGGAATTGTCAAGGGGATGGTCCCTCTTGGACATAAGCCAACTCCCTGTGGGCCTCACCTTTTTAAAAAAAAAAAAAAAAAAAAAAAAAAAGTAAAGTCATGTAGGAAGGGCCGATTTTATTGCTGGTGGCGCCGGGGTCTTTTTTTGCCCCCCCCCCCCCCATTGACTTCCTCTACGGATTCTCTCACTAGCACCCAGCAAAGTCCCCCTGACCTCTCCATAGCCCTTCTATCACATACACATCATTTGTTTTAAAGTGCTGGTAAAGGCTGGCTTTACTAATCCACTCAGCTACCCACATAAAATATAGATCTGTTCTTTGCAGCAGGCATATTAACCGTCAGTGCTACTTTATGTAGAGTCAAAACTGCCACTAACCAAAAGATCTCTCTCTCTCTCTAGCAGGAACATTAATCACAAGGGTTATCTTGACATTTGTATAGCTGCCTGAAAGCTGGATGCACAAGGAACTCTGTAGCAGGTGATTTTAAATCATAGGTTATGCTAAACACAGTGCCACACCTGAGGTCAGTGTCCCACTCCAGGTCAGTGCCCAGTGTGGCTGCACTTGTCACATTGCTCTAAAGCTGGCCCTGAATGTAGGTAGAGGGTCAACCCCCAGCCAAAGGGTTGATCCTCCTTCGGGGGGGGGGGGGTGCCATAAATATGGATATCCATATATTTTGGTCATGAGATCAAAGGTAGATTTGTAGCTCTGGGAAATTATTTTTATATTGGAAAATTCCCAACAGCTCCCCCAACAATACCGTTTTGCGTAAGTGACGTTAAAGGTTTGCAGTGATTTTGGGTATGTGACAAGGTGAAGTAATACTGTGTCTTTTTTTTTGTGTCTTTGGAGAAGCTGCATATTTAGAAAAAACAAGATAAGGTCACTTTCTCCTTCTTTACTGTTGCAAACGTCTCACGCGCACACACCCACAGTCTGTTTTAGAACAACAAATCTGCCTTCTACGTAGGACAGTGTTTTAGAAGGACGGATTTAGCCAGTAGCAGGGATAGTGTCTCAGTGGATGACTGATGACCAGCCCCTCATTCGCCTATGGAGGCCAGCTCTGAGGCAGGATCAGAGATTGAAACATATACTGAAACAGCATCTGAGGGAAAGGATAAAGGAGCAGTATCAGGGAAAGATTTCTTCAGTCAGCAGAGTCCCATCTGATGACTCAGAGATTCTGTGGGGCACGATGATGGCAGTCGAACTGTTCCTACAGAAGCACAGTCTGTGCAGCAGGCCAGAGAGCAGCCATGTGCGTCAGCAAGCACAGATGGAGTGCTCTCTTGGCAGCTCCCCAATTTAGTTCCGCCTCAAATTCTACCTTTCACTGGTGACACCAGATCTAAAGTTGATATGGACAATTTTTTGTCAATTGACTACATCCATCTCTTTTTGGATGCTGACTACTTTGAGCGAATTGTGCAGCAAACAAATTTGCATTCCAAAAATTTCTTAGGGAGCAAAGAGGCACTATAGGGCCTCGTTCAAGGGCATACAAGTGGACTCACACTTCACTTGAGGAGTTGAAGTCTTTTTTGTGCATCATGCTCAAAATTGAGTTAGTGTACAAACGAACCTTACAGTCCTTCTGGTCTACTTGCACGGTTTGGGTGATCCTCATCTTCGCACTGCACATGAGCTGAGATCATTTTTTGCTATTGCAGTGAATGCTGCATTTCCATGACAATTCTACTGCACTGCCCCGGGACCATCTGGACTGTGACAGGTAGTTCAAAATTCAGTCTTTGTGGATCATTTGACTGGCTATTTCCCACAGATATATACTCCGTGAAAGAATATTGCTATTGATAGTCTTGATCCTGTACAAAGGGTGGCTGTTCAGGTAGTACATTGCAAGCAAAACAGCTTGCTAGGGCAGCAAGCTATACATACTGTTTTAGAGCTTTACTGGCTATGTGTACAGCTTAAGAGTGTATACAGGGAAGGACTACATTCTAAACCCTGTAGGTTGTCATCCCATGCTAGGAGTTACAGGAACATTGTATGGGAGCTTGTCCAGCCACTCCTTCACAAAGGTTTTAACCTTTAGGTGGACAATTTCTTTACAGGAGTAGAGCTGCTCAGTGAGCTCTACAAAGCTGGCACTGTAGCCTGTGATACATTTCACTATAGTCGCAAAGAATTCCTGCGGGAGCTTGTTTGTAATATGTTCCTGGTATCCCAGAGCACTGTGTTGCGCTCCAATGAACTGAGAGCACCACCATGTCACAATTTGGGGTCACATGGTCGAAGTATACAAGCCACATGTATACTTGATTACAAGTACATGTGGTGAGTGGATAAGAGCAGCCACGTTCCTAAGCCATACAATGCGAGTCGTACGACTTGCACTTGGTACAAGAAACTGTTTACCCACCTGATCCAGATAGCAATATACGATTCATATGTTGTTTATTGTCAGACAACCACAAGAAGATTAATGCCTTTCCTTGACTTTCAGTTGTCTGTCACTGAAAATCGTACTGCTACAGAAGCAGCAGTCTCCCTCCACTTTATATGTTCTAAAGGACGTGGCAAGGCTGCAGAAGGGACACTTAGCTGATTGCATTCCTGAAACACTTAAAAAAGTTTGGCCATGTCATCATTGTAAGGTCTGCTAAAAGCACGAAAAGCGGCAGGGAAATCATGTTTGCTGTCCCCAGTGCCCATCTAAGTCAGCCCTCTGTTTCCCTACTTGCTTTATGTTGCATCATACAAAGGTGAAGTATTGGGAAATTGACTGAGGTGGAGCTGCTGTTAGGTACATTTTCAATGACTGTGCATGGATACCTACCTTCCATGGGTCACTGCTTTGCTAGGCAAGCAGCAGCAGAATTTTTGTTCCTCTACCTAAAGAAATCATGGACTTCCTCATGTCCTTCTCAACACTGCTATCTGCTGTCAGAAAGTGGTAGGTATTCTGTTCGGCGACTGACAAGTGCATTATAGTCCTCATACTGCACATAATGGTCGACGCAACACTACCATGTCCTGGAGTACCCTGCGTGGCAAACATTTAAAGGCTTGACTAGATTCTGAAGTGCTTTTTATGGAACATATAAATACATTACAAGGGCCACCCTGATTGCCCAAGAGAACCCGAGTAAGTGTAATAAGCCAAACAAATGTCCAGTGGGACTTATTCACCAACATTTCTACTTGCTTTGAAAGTGTGCAAACTCTATTAGTACTTTGTATCATATCCAATGTTTTTTTTAAAAAGGGTACAGAACACAATATCTTGTATGATAATTGCTTTCAGATCTTTAGTTCGAGATGTCAAAACAATTATCATACAAAATATTATGACCCTTTTTCAATAACATTGGGTATGATACAAGTTAGTAATTGCGTTTTCACACTTTCAAAGCAAAAGTAGAAGTGTTGGTGAATAAATCCCACAGGACATTTGTTTGCCTTACTACTTTAAGGAACTTAGGCAGTATTCCCCTGCATGTTTGCCTTAGTTTAAACAGTAGATATGCGTGCTCAGTTTGAGGAATGGGGACTCAGAAGGCATACTTGGACACCCTCAACTTGCATCCACAAACTGGAAGGAGTTGGATTTAGCACAGTAAATGGGCTGAAGGTGCATGAAAGACATTTGTTTGAACTTCAAATAGCTAGGGACAGAATGCATTAGTATAGGTTCACTTGCCAAGAATACAGGATTAGTCAGAACTCTGATAAGGACAGTGACATTAATTGGTAAGAAAAGCTAAGGGTAGGTGTGCTTTCAAAGGGACACTACATAGGTAGAAAGCAGATAGTAAAGGTAGTACAGATACAATGCCATGACTTCATCTTCACTTACAGATTCAAACCCATTGTGCTTGCTCCAATACTGAATTACTCCTTCACCCAACTAAGCATATGACTCTAAACCATACAGAATGCAACAGGCAGCCTCCTCCCTCAACATTCCAAAACACACCCAGCACTTGAAACAGCTTCACAGACTTCCGAGCCACAGCTCTTTCCAAACTCCTGAAACACATATTCAAAGTCTTATACAGCACTGGTCCAGCATACCTCAATACTGCCTTAGATTTCAGAAACTTTCCAGACACCTTTGCTCAGCATAGCTAGCACCAGAGCAAGAACAGACTTCTCCTAATTGGCTCCAAAAAGGCAGAATAACCTGCCCCTACACATGTGCCCCATCTCTAAAATTAGTGCATTCCGCACAAAGCTGAACACTTGGCTCTTCGACTAGGTGGATCACCACTGACTGCTCTTGCATTGGAAACAGGATACCCTTGCGGGGGTAGTGTGTTTTACAAAACAAATCATATCATTACAGAAAACTCTGCAACCAGTTTTACACATATAGGTAAATGCTTGACCTGCCTGCCATGTTCACCCAGCATCAGAACTTAGTAGATGTTCAGTTTGCTGTATGATAAGTGCGTTATAGTCACAGCACTGCACATAATGGTGGATGGGACATATGCTATGTTCTCATATACTACCCTGCGTGACAAAAACTAATGTTCTTCATAGTTTATGACATTCTTTGTCAGTATTCCCTAGTATGTTTGCCTTAGTTTCAAAGGTAGATATCCTCACTTAGGCATACTTGGACACCCCCAACTTGCACCCACAAACTGTAAGGAGTTGGATTTACCACAGTGAGTGCGCTAAAGATGCATGTAAGACATGTCTTCCTGAGCCTCATGTGGGTGTCATGGAAGCCATTAGTAAAGGTTCACTAGGTATGTGTTCAGTAATGTTCAGAAAGAAGGAAGCTGTTACTTGACAATTGGTAAAATGTAGTAAAACTGATACCGTTCTTTGGCACATGAATGTGGTGGGCCCTTGCATGGCTGTGGTATGTTGATGTGAGTGCACTCATCTGGTGGATTGGGCCTGTGGCCTCCGGTATAAAAGTCTTGTGTGTGGTGCGTTAATGGTGTGTGAATGGACCATAAAGCAGTTGGTGCCTTGACGTGGCTTTATGGCTCACCTTCACAAGTCTTGGTTTCAAAATTCAGATACTGTGACAAGTAGAAGTTGCTTACGTGGGTAGAAGATGAGAAAATCCTGACCCCATTACAGGCCGGATTTCGCCCCAAAACCAATACCACGGATCAAGTCTTTAGGCTTGCCTTCTTATACTGGAAATATGTGACACTAGGTGAACAGAAGCTCTATGTTTCCTTTGTTGACCTCTCGTCCGCTTTTGATTCTATTCCGCGCAACAGGTTCTGGCACATGTTGTCAAATATGGGGATTCCATCAAACATGCTCGTGCTGATTATAAGGCTGCACTCTATGACTTATGTTCAAGTGCAATGGGGCAAAAAGGGTGAACTAACAAACAAGATTGCCATCAGACGTGGTGTGCGCCAAGGTTGTGTATTGGCCCCCACTCTATTTACCCTCTACATGAACGAAGAGGCAAAGGAACTTTGTAACTGTAAGAACGATGCCCCCTAACTGAACAACTTAAAAGTTTCCATATTACTCTTCGCTGACGATTCCCTACTGATTTCCAAATCACCAATGGGGCTCCAAGTTTTAATTGATAGATTCATGAACTTTTGTAATTTAAGAGGACTGCAATTAAACATGGAGAAGACAAAATACATGGTTTTTGGGCAGAGAGGAACTAAGTCAAAACCAATTAGAGCAGGAGGGAAAGTACTGGAGAGAACTGAATCATTTGATTACTTGGAGGTTAAATTAACTAGCAATTTAAAATGTCTCCCCCAACTATCCAAGTCCTCTCTAGTGCTTCAGCATAACTTTAATGCTATTATCAGGGTCTATAATGCAACCAGCTCACGCTCTGTCTCTTCAGCGTTAGCAGTCTATTGAGCAAAGGTGCATGGAGTTTCCTTTATTTGGTGGAGAACTATGGGGGCATAGTAACCTGGATTGCTTGACTATTGCAGAAAATACATTCATAACGAAGCTTTTAAAATTACCGACGGGGAGCCCATTAACCCCGCTTTACATGGATTTAAACATATGGAGAGTGGCAAATTTAGCAGCATTAAGGCCTCTTGCTTATTGGGTCGGTTTGTGGTCTACTAATGAACTGAGTCATTAAAGGGACTCAGTAAGGGATTTGATTACTCCAGCTAACACAATCCACATTCCCTGGATGAAGTCAGTGTGAGACTGGTTCAGTAAACTGAACTTGAATGGATTCTGGAATGTGCATGATTGCTTATGTTGACAAGCAGCTTTTTGGAGATAAAACACTACCCTTGCTTTGAACCATATCTTGACAGGATCACTCTGGCCCTGGCTTAAAGTCTGTTTATAAGATTTAGGACTGGCTCCCTCCCTCTACGCTTGTTCACCAGTAGGTGGAACAGGGGCTTCGCCTCAAGTTTATGTCCAGTCTGCAGCCTGGCGAATGATACTGAAGCCCAGGTTTTATTTGCATACCCAGAGTACAGCGATCAAAGAAGAAGATGGATCCGCCCAATCTGCAGCTCGGGATAACAGATCATTGTCAGGCCCTAAGAAGTTTAAAATATGACCCTACAGAGGAAATAGTATTTTCAGTGAGCAGATTCCTACTGTCATTCTGGTGCAGGCACCAAAAGATTGTAGCCCAGGTTGATAAATATTGAACCAGGAAAAGTCATTTTAAGTTACTGGATTGAACTGGCCTGAAATTGTTTCCAAAATTATTAACGGTGGGACATTTGGCATTTTGGGGAACTAATACTCTGCCCAGGGTATGGAGTTAGTGATTTTTATTAGTAGGATTAAGGTATTTAATGTCCCTCAATAGTAGGATCTTTTTAATATTTAATCTCCTTCATTTACGTGCCTTATGTATATATTTTGGGAATGTTTTAAATGTAAATTATATTTATGTGCACTTTGATGGTCAGGTATGATCGAATAAAGTATTTTTCTACTACTCTACTATGACAAGTATTTGTGCTTTGAAGCCAGCATTTCTGGAGGTGCTAAAACCAACCAGTGTAATTGGTGGATTAACTTTAACAAATTACTACCTGATTTACATCTGTGGCGGTAAGATGGCTCCAACTAAGAACTCTTGCTTGTTTCTCTCATTATGAGTAGCTGTGGATTTTGGGTCCTAGCTCAGCTGGCACCTAGGCAAACCTGCACATTTGTTAAACCACAGGAGTCCAGCGGTGCATGACCTGCGTGGCTCTCAGCAGGTAATATTACCCAGAGGCCCTTGTGAACCTCAAACTTTGGTAAGAAAGATACGTTTTCATCACATTTCTTTGATGTAAAAACATGGTGTCTGCGCAGAGCCACAGGTTTGCTACCACCTTGAGTTCCCACGCGTCTATTGACAAGAACGGGACCCCACTTGTGTGGATGGCCCAAGAGAAAATGACACAAAAGACACTAATTGGCTATGTTGAGAGACAAGCAATAGGAGAAAGTGTGGTATTTAGGGTTGTGCTGTGGCATCACTTATGCAAACCTACCAAACACAGATATTTTTGAAAACTAGACAACCAAGGGAGTCCAGTGGGGTGTGCCTTGTATGGATCCCATGATATTTTCTTACTCACAATGATCTACAAACTCTCAAACTGTGACTGAAATCACACATTTGCTTTCCATTTTTGTGATGGGAAGTTCCAGAATCCATAGAAATTCAAAAAAATCCTACCATTCTGCATTAACCCAGCTGTGCCCATAAAATTGCTGCCCTACTTTTGTGGCTTGGCCTAGTGCCTGCTACAGGAATGGCACAAACCAAGATCAATAGGAGCCCTTGCCGGGGGATTCCCATTGACCTTAGTTTGATTGGTTTCTGGCACTGGCTCTAGACTACCCACACAAGTGAGGTATAATTTTTATCGAGAGACTTGGGGGGATGCAGGGTGGATCTCCACAAATCACAGAACTTCATCACAGATATGTGAGGAAACTGTGTTTGTTTAGTCTACGTTACAGGTTTGCAAGGGAGTCTGGGTAAAACAATCCTGGTGAGACCCATATCAATCAGCCCAGCATGGATAACCCAAGGTGAACAGTTTTCAGACATGTACAGGTTGGTTATACCTATTTGCCAGCTGAGTTAGGGTCCAAAATCTAGAGCTACCCACATTGGAAAAAGGGTCAGTTTTCAGTGGAAAAATGTGATGGGTCCATGTTGCATTTTGGGTCATTTCCTGTTTCAGGCACCAGGCTTACCCACACAAGTGAGGTACTATTTTTATTGAACGACTTGTGAGAGCATAGAATAGTAGAACATTTGTTATTATCAATTGGATTTTGCTGCATTTGTGCCTTTCAAATGTAAGCTAATGCAGAAGAAAGAAATCATTTTCAAAAATACCATATAAATCATGCAATAGTACAAATACCCACAATTTCACACATGTACAATTAACCACTGCTCCCCAACTCCAAATCTTGTGCCAATTTCAGGAATACATAGGGTTTCTTGTTACCCATTTTTCACTCTTGCCTATTTTGCTATATGAATTGGGTAATACTCTGTACTCAATGAAAACCATTGTACGGTGCTGGTCAGTTCTTGGCTCTGGGTACCTTGGGTTCTTACAAACCCTATATATCCCTACAACCAGAAGAGTCTATAGGTTGATGTGATAGTGTATTGCTTTTGTAAATTGGTCTTTGTGACAAAAAGTCACAGATGAAAATGTTGTCACAAATGGACATTTTGTCTTACCCATTTTCAATATTTATGTATTTCCACAGTTATTTTCCTTTGGAAAGCCTTGTGGGTTCTACACATATGATCCCTGCTGAATTCAGAATTCTGTCTACTTTTCAGAAATTGATAGCATTCCTGTATCAACCATGGGGTTCACCCAGGTTTCCATCAAAAATTGAATGTAGGCTTAGAGCACAAAGAATAGGAAACATGGGCTACCTTTTTGAAAAATGTCAAAACTGTGGTACAAAATAAGATTTTTTGATACAGCTCGGCATGTTCCTGAAAGCTGGGAAGATGGTTACTTTAGTACAGCAAACCGTTGGTTGATGCCATTTTCAGGGGAAAAAACAGACTCTTTTATCTGGAGCACTTGTTCTCCATTTTTCTGAAAAACTCAAAACTTTGCTATACTTTGCCTATTTTTTGGTTATTTGCAGGGCAATCCACAAACCATGGGCACTTTTAGAATCCCAGGATGTTGGAAAAAAAGGCTACAAATGTGGAGTGGATATCTTAGGTGGAAAACAGTTATAGAGCCCTAAGCTCAAACTACCTCAAATAGCCTAAAAAGGCTTCTGCACAGGAGGAGAGGAGGTGTGGTGGGGGATGGGGGTTAGACCCAGCAGCTAACGGGTTAATTTGGTCCTCACCTGGCAGTGGCGTCCTAAGTGACTGCCCCATATTGTTTCGCCTCTGAGCTTGTCCTGCTAATGCTTATTATAGAGTAAACATGAGAAAATGCCAAACTTTATAAAGGGACCACCACTTGCTTGTGCAGCAAACATAAATGTGTCCAAAGTAAGAAAAAAGCAAAAAACAGTTAAGAGGGAATTAATACAAGAGCTATAAAAAAAATTAGAAACTACAAGACACCAAAGTATAGCAGAAGTGTAAACATACCTTTGTGTCAAATGACTTCAAATGAGGCAATAAATACACAGTGGTGCTGAACAATATAAAAGATGCCAAAATTGCCTAATATCATGTAAGTAATAACATTGTGAAAAATATCTGAAAAGTAAAAATGTATCATTGGGACAACAAACACCATAGTTATAAATGCAAAAGTGACAACAAATGTAAGAGTAATATTCATGCTGAAAATGATATTGCTGGACCTCTCAGCTGTCTTCGATACTGTTGATCATCCCACCCTCATACACACCCTGCGTTCTTGAATGTGATTCACTGGTAAAGACCCATCACTGGTTTCCATCTTTCTAATCACCACCACTTTGTTCACATGGGTATCACAAGGTTCCAAAACATCCTTATCACCTGTTAAGTCTCTCAGGGTTCCCTACTGTTGCTTTTATTTTCAACCTGTGCATGGAGCTCACAGACAAGAGCATCAAGATTCAACAATATGCATATGATACACAACACTATTTGGAAGTCTCCATCCCTTCAAATATTTCAAGCCTCAAACACTGCCTGTACATCATCCAGAGCTAGAACTCTACAAGCTACCTGAAACTCTACCCAACCAAAACAGAATGTCTGTTTTTTTCCAAGACGAAGAAGAAAAAACAGTACAAACCTGGCTCACTGACATGAATCTTGATAGCTTTGAACCCCTAATTGCTACAAACTCATAGTCACTTGGATGCACCCTGTACACCAACCTCAACTTTAAGGAACAAATTGCAAAAAACGCAAAGATTGCCTTATACCAGCTCTTTTCTAAATAACATGGAACCGTTTTTTTTCCAAATTGTAGCTTCAGAACTGCTATTCAAACCCTCATTCTCTTGCATTTGGATGGTGGTAACTCTCTGCTCCATGGCCTCAAAGGCTCCAATTTGGCACAGTTAAGAGCATCCTTCGCTGTGCAGCATGTCTCATTGAGGACCTGAAGAAATATGATCACATCACCCCAACCCTGGTGAAATTCATTGCAGGCCTGCACCATATTCAAAATAAGTGGCATCATTTACAAAACCATCATGACCAGCACCACTGTATATCTTGCAGCCAAGCTCACCATCTCTGGTGGTGCTTAGAGTACCCGCTTGGAAGACAGCAAAAACTGCAGACATAGAAGTGTAAAAAAGAAAAAACAAGACAGCACGCCTTTTCCATCTATGAACCAAGCATCTGGAACAACAGCCAAGTATTGATCTGGACCACTCCTATACTGCTATACTCCTATACTACATTTCCCAATGTTGCTAAGCCAATTTTCCACTGAAGTAAATCTTTTACCAACTTCCTCCCAAACACCTGGGGGCATATTTATACTTGTTTTGCACAAGTTTGCGCCATTTTTATTTTACGCAAATTCGGTGCAAATCTAATTCCATATTTATACTTTGGCACTAGATGGGTCTAGCGCCAAGTTTATGGAGTTAAAGTAATTTTTTGGATGTGGATACCTACTTTGCGTCAATGAGATGTAAAGTAGGCGTTCCCGTTCAAAATATGACTCTTTGGCCTCAGCGCCATATTTATCCCCGCGCTAAAATCACACATGGGGGGAGGAGGGGTCAAATAATGGTGCAAAGCTTGCTTTGCACCATTATTTAATGCCTGGGTCAGGGCAGGCATTAGGGGACCAGTGGGCCTATTTCCATGCTGGAACACCATGGAATAAGCCCACCGGTGCTGTCCCCAGCCCCAAGCGACACCCCCACCCACACCAGAAGGACAGCGGAGGATGGGGACCCCATCCCACGTAAGTATAGGTAAGTATTTTTTTTTTTTCAAGTGCCATTCGGGGCCCTGAAGTGGGCTCCCCTAAATGGCACTGGGTGCAATGGCCATGACCAGGGGACCCTGCTCTCCTGTGCTGGCCATTGGGGTGGTGGGCATGACTCATGTATTTTCTAAGACAGGAGTCATGTGGTATGGATCATTTTGCATCAGAAAATGACGCTAGGCTGGTTAGAGTCATTTTGTTTTACTCTAACCTGCTTTACGTAATTTTTTGGTGCAAAACCCCCTTCTTCAATCCCCGCCAGCCCCACACGGCTAACGTAATTTCTTTTTACACTAGTCTACCCCTTTCACCAGCTTGCACCATTCCATATATGGTAACAGTTCCCACTCATCCTTGAACGATCTATGATTCAATGCGCACAACCTTGCGACTTGATCCGCATATCCATTGAAACAAAATCTTGCGATTTCAGATGTGCACTACATTTCACCATTTCAATCTTTTCAGGCATTTGGATAGCTTGCAACAACTCTTTAATTCTCTCACCATTTCTCACTGTGGAACCAGAAGAGGTCACAAAACCTCTCTGTGATCACAACTGGCAAAAATCATTGACTATTCCAAATCCATACTGGATATCTGTATAGATGGTAAATTTAAGCTGAGCATAAATATGACTCACTCTAATAAGGGCTACCAGTTCCGCTACTTGTGTACAATATATTGCTCGAAGCCAGGACGCTTCCAGTATAACAGTAATTGTGCACACAGCATATCCTGCTTTCAGTACTCCTGTATTGTCTCTTAGACAACAACCATCAACAAAGATAATGTGGTTATTTTCTTCCAATCTGGTGTCTCTAATGTCAGGTCTCGATTTTGTGCACAAATCAGTTACTTCAAGACAGTTATGCTCAATGTCTTCCAACTTTTCAATTTCAACATTTTAATTTGGAAGCAAGGTTGCCGGGTTCAGCACTGCACATCTTTTCAATGACACATTAGGTGAGCCTACAATATCTTCTCATACCGCGTCATTCTTGCCCCTGTCAGGTATTGGGTCGTGGTGCAGGTAACCAAAACTTCAATTGAGTGAGGGGCCATTATTGTTAAGGGATGACCCATCACAACGCCCTCACTCTGTGCAAGGCTCTGTCCAGCCGCTGCTACTGCACTCAAACCTGCTGCAACTGGGTCCAAAGTAGCTGAAAAATATGCTACTGGGCGGTTTACACATCCATGGACTTGCGTCAAGACAGACAAGGAACATGCATCACGCTCATGACAAAACAACGAGAAGGACTTTGTGTAGTCAAGCATACCCAAAGCCGGAGCTTTGTACAGACTCACTCTCAATTCAGAAAATGCTATCATGCAAGCCTAGTCTAACACTAGGGGATCAGTAACTTCTCTATGAGTTAGCTTCTGCAAGGGCTTGGAAATGACTGAAAAATTGGACATTCCATTGGTGGCAGTAGCCTACCATCCCCAGAAACATCCTGACATCTCTGTGTGTGGTCGGGGGACTCATCTGCAGTATGGCAGGGACCCTTTCTCTGGATATTTTCCTTACTCCTTTCTTAATCTGGTGACCCAAGTACTTCACTTCTTTCTGACAGTATTGCAATTTCAGTAGCGATACTTTATAACCATTCTTTCCAAAGTGGTTCAGCAAGGCAATCGTGTCATACTTGCACTCATCCCTTGTTTTGGATGCAATCAACAAGTTATCAATGTACAGTTTCAATGTCAATTGGAAAGGCAATTCTAGCGAATCCAAATTATTTTTCAAGATCTTATTGAATATGGAAGGTGACTCTGAAAACCCTTGAGGAATTCGATGCCAACAGTAAACTTGGTCCAAAAATGTGAAACAAAAGAGAAATTGACTGTCCTCATGAAGAGGCACAGAAAACAAGGCTTGTGGCAATTGTAGGACAGTGAACCATTCAGCATCACATGGAATCTGAAACAGAATCACAGCTGGATTTGGCACCACGGGGCAACATTTGATCACAATGTCATTTATTTTTCTCAAATCTTGGACAATTTGAACTTTCCGACAGGGCTTTTTCAATCCCATTATCAGTGAATTACACAGGCTGCTCAACACTTCTTTCAAGACCCCTTGTTTCACAAATTATTTCAGCAACCTTTATAAGAATATCCTGCGGCATGTGATACTGGGGAATCTGAGGAAAAATTGTGTTTGGCTTTACAGGAACTTTAATTGGCTCAACTCCCTTTATCAGGCCTATTTCTTTCCCTGTCAGATCCCACGCTTTCTCTTTAACCGTTCCCTGTAAATCAGGAGGAAGCTCGTTCACTGTGAATACTGGAAAGAAATTAATCAGGGGTACTCCTAATTTATCGTCTCACACTCTATCTCTGGAGTTGGGTCATCCTCATCATCACTATTCGTCTGTATCTCGATTCCATCATCTGAGAAAGTAATCGAGCACCTACACAGCAAGTCTCTTCCCAGTAGGGATACAGGACTTGAATCACAGACTTGAATCACAGACTACTAATTTGTGTAATCCTTTAAAATTGCCAATCATAACCTGAACTGGTTCTGAAATTGGGTTTGTCAAATCCTGATTCGCTACTCCTACAATCTGGACTGTCTGTCCTGAAAGGGGCAAGTTCTGAACTTCTGCAGTTCTTACTGTAGAGCGTGTAGCTCCTGTGTCAACCAAGAATGAAACCTTCTGACCAATTATCTTTTCCTTCACATATGGGCCTTTCTGATCTACTTCTAGAGAAGCTGCAAGCACACATTCCTCTTCAATCTAACTCTTGCTCACCCAGTCATCGTTTATTCCATTCTCACTGTGTAACGGGTATTGGTGTGCTGTGTTATTACTCTGGTTAGACCTCTGACCTGTTACCTGTTGAGGAAGCATCACCTGCTGCTGTTCCATTGGGGCTTGAGGTATTTGAATTTGCTGTCTAGGTACTATTGGAACCTGCTGTTGCATTGGCCGCAACTGTGTAATTTGTATCCCTGGCATTTGCACCTGCTGTCTGGGTTGAAAATTCTGTATTTGATTCACATTCAATTCACATTATTTTAATAATTTGTATTATGACCTCTCCTTCCTGGTCCTTTCATGTTTTGATACGAATTGATGTCACTTGTTTGCTGAATGACACCTTCCTGCACCATCATCATACACTCCTGCTTCCAATGTCCGACCACTCTGCAAGTGTGACAAGGCAACACTCTATTCATTCCCTGCACATCATTGAATCACTACAGTAGTCAAATCAGGACTACGATTCCATTACCAATTCCTCTGTGACCTCTACCTCTCATTTGATTTTGAAACACCACATTTCCCTGCAAATGTTGCTTCTGTGGGAAGTTCCCTGCATCCCTGTTTGTGCGGCTTTAATCTGCATCACCATAGCCTTTTCCTTCAACTTTCTCTGCTTCAACTCAATCTCGTCATTACAGTACTTTTCCTACTGCAACACCACATCAATCTGCTTTACTTGCGAGCAAATCAAATGACTCCTAATCATCTGGCTAATTAAAGGTCTCAATCCTTCCACAAATATCAACACAAATGTAATCATGTCTTTCACCTCAATTGTCTCTGTACCACTGTAATGCTTAAATGCCTGCAACAATCTTTCATAATATGCATAGATCGACTCCTTCGCTTTCTGAGCCGTCCTGTCTATTCTCTGACAGTCAATGTTTTTGGGTGAAATTCTCATCTTCAAAAATTCAATCAATTTGTAGTAATATTTCATTATCTCAGGAGATGGTGCACTAGTAGTCTGATCTCTCTGTGGTTCTTTTGTCAGCCAATCTATACTCCTCTTACACTCCATCCACAGATCAGCTGGAACTACTATCTCTAATAGAGTTTTCTAGTCTTCCCACAGGCATTTTACAAGTTTCACAAACCTGTCTGTCTACTGGTACCATTCTACTGGCCTCTCTCTCAACCTGGGATAGTCATTTATAAAGGACAGAATGTCACTTCTGCTCCAAGGGGCATGTACAATTTTCCCTCTGGAATCTCTCTCATTGGCAAAATCTTCACTGGATCCTTGCCCTGCTGCACATTAGCAATCAGTTACGCAGAATCACTTTCCCTTTTATCTCTTTTCTTGCCCATCTGCCTTTCCACTTGTCTAAGGCTCCCCATGTCTGGACACTTTGGAGTAACTCCCGAAGGTGTGCCTTCATCCCTGCAGATCTCATGTGTTTGAAGTCCTTTGCGTCAAAATCGAACCTGTAACTCCTTTTCAAATGCTTTGTTTTCTCTATTTCTATGCTGTACTTCTCTGCCAGGTCTGCTAACCTTTGATGCACGTTGTTCACCTCCCTCATCATTTTTGGGCACAGATATCTCAACTCTGCTTCTGTGTATGACTAATCTGTTCACACCCATAGTTCCCTCACTGAGCTCACCAGGCTACATTCCTAGTCTCACGTAGCTCAAGTACTTCTCTCCCTTAGGAGCACTCTGCAGGGTATTCAACTTATCTAACTACTGAGTTAATTGTTGGGCAGTTAAACCTTGCAGCAAAATATTGTTAGTCTGTGCATGTGGCACTTGTTGCACCACTGTATTTGAAGACTGCGGTGTCAGTAATTTCAGACTCTGACTAACATTCAATCCTATTACAGTATTCGGAGGAACTCCGAATGGACTAAGGCATAACAATGATCTCAATCCATCAAAGGTCTGTCCCATAGGAGAGACTACTAAGATATTCTCATTAAGTCCTCCCTTTATTGAATTCTGACTCAGGACTCCCTGTCCATCTGCGCTGTTTTTCTCTTGTGCGAACAAAGGTACAACTGGACCGATGGTCACAGGTACAGATACAGCATCTGGGTTTGGTCTAACACTCAAATTCAGTGGGTGCATAATTCCCATATTCTGGCTCATCAGTACAGACCTGTCTGACTGTGTCCCTGTTATCGGAGTATACTTTGGTACTGCTTGTGACTGCACTTGCGGCAGTAAAAGTGAAGTTGGCTATGTCTGAACCTACATCAGCTTTGGGAAAACCTGTCCTGTAGGCACTATTAGGTTGCTGCAGTTTCCACTATAGGTAGCAGGGTAAATCCTCAGGACATTTGACTGTGGCACCTGATTTTGTGCTACCGGAGTAATAGGTGCATTGACACTGCTCTTCATTGGGCTCTGTGTCATGCTCGGATTAACGTGCACTGGACTCATTGTTGCGTTAACCTGGGTCAGAGCTGAAGGATGTACACTAGTGTTCAGTCACTCTCTTGTGCTGCATAAGGTGGGGGACGATTCCTCAGTAACTGCAAAATAAACTCATCATCTTCTGACCCTTACTCAAATGTCAATGATCCTTTAGGCTCCTTGTGTCTCCGTTCCCTACTCTTGGAAGGGCTCCTGTTTGTTTTTCTGGTAGCTTTCTTTCCTTCTTTCTCGTTATTGCTGGAAACATTTTAATTCCCTATAAAGTCTTGGCTCTCCAAAATTTCTAAGCTTTGTCCCATCTAGCCTCCGCTAGTGTCTTTTCTGCCTTTTTCATTCTTCTCTCAAATTTCTGTTGCTGTTGCTGTCTGGCTACTTACTCACAGATTACTAATGCCTCGAACTGTGCTGGTCTCGGAGGGGGTTTTAGATCATCTAGCACCCTCCTCAGATGCTCTAAGCTCCTCAAATTAATTGTTCCATGGGCAAGAAAACTCCCATTTTTCTTTGTCACATTGCACCATTGTTTAAGCCAAAGACATGGCCCAGCACCCTTTTCTTTGATTATAATGTAAGGTGGTGTACCTTCTAGTGGTGCAATATCCCCTATACTCGGAATGTACGTATCTCCCCTTAAAGCACTCTTTAAAATTAAATTTTTGCGACCTTTATGTTATTCAAAATCAAATCAGGAAGTGACTTTAAATCCCAGAATTCTCTTCACCCACCTTCTCAACCAACTGCGCTTCATGGACGGCTGCCAATGCGTGAACGACATTTCTCACTACCCAACCTATCCCAGCGTAGCTCCAATGACATCACACTCACACGTACTGCGAATGACACAGTCTTGCGGCTTGTCCTTCTAAACTCAGATTCACACGAAACTAATGCAAAATTCATGCGAGCACTAAACAAAATCAAAAACCCAATTTGTCAATTTACTACAGGTAAGGTAACGCAATCGCTTCAGAAACTTTACGGATTTTTCACTGACTGCATTTCGGTCTAGTAGCTACTCTTTCTTTCTCACTTTCCCTGATTCGCAAGCAAAATTCGACCTGCAAATTTCACTCTCAACTGATCAGTGTGTCTGTCCTGGTGCACATAGGACTTACCAGATCTCAATCGAAAAATTATTTCACACACTTTGACATACTCTGACTTGTCGACCATACCCGATCGACCTATTAAACCAGGCAAAATATCATACACTTTTCAATATGCTTCGGAGTCCTAGACCACGCAGGGTCCGTACATAAACAACCATGTGTAGAATTTTTTAGCATAAACCGCCACACACATGTGAACTTTGACAACTTCCCTACTCTCACACTTCAGAGTAGGCACACTCCTTTTACAACTTCATTTGGAGTACGCAAACTCCCTAAACTCACCTACAATTTGCATAAGCTGTGCAAGCGCAAAACCTACTTCATTCACGCTGAGAACATCCTCAAACAATCACTAGCAAACTCCAAGATTCTGGGAAAGTCATTTTAGGTACTTAGGGGCACATTTTCCTTCCACTTTGTACCACTGAATCTAGAAAAATCCAAAATGTCACCAATCTTCTCCCAATCTGCAAATTATTTTGCTCTTTCTAGGGTATTAACCCTTACCCTACTATCATCTCTTGGGACACCTCTTGTTTCTCGCTTACAATCCCTGGAACCAAATACTCTTCCACCTCTTCTGGACTATATGATGGGCTCTTAAGGAGACAAACCATGCTCTGGGCACCTATGATGGGCTCTTAGGAGACAAACCATCAATCTCTGCTACCATCTCTGTTAGCACGTCAGACCTTATTAAGGAAACTTACAAGGGAGATGCGAATAGGCCGATGGACCTTTCAACTGTGCTTCAAATGTTTCCCACCATATATCCCATACCAATACAGATCAATATCCACAACAATCTATGACATTAGTCTAAAAACCAAATGATAAACATACAAAAACAATACTGGCTGACTGAAGCAGCGAAAGAATAGCAATCGAATTAAGCTTCAGCTACTACACATTTTAAAGGTACAGTGCAAATTAATAGCATGAACAACTAAGCAAATGATATTACATACATTTAGATTCAGCAGGGAAAAGACATAAACTGTTATTACATGTAGCGAACTTCATCATTGAGAACCCTAACTAACATAAGATCAGAATTGCATGTTTGGACTTCATGCAAACAATTTAGTCACACAAATGTGGAAAAACATCTAACGATGGCTCTATCAAAATTTGCAGTTGGTACCTAGAAACAAAAGCAAATAGACATGACAATCAGTAACACTGTTGGTATACCTGTCTCCAATATGGTTCAGCAAGCTGTGACAGTCGTCTTCAATAGGACATAATTTCGGTCAGCAAGACATCAGGATTCAGCATCAAAGTTCAGAAAAAAGCAAAGTCTCTCTGAGCAGTTCGAAAGAATATAGCTAATGGCCTCTCTTCTCTCTGTGCAGTCTGGCTAAGTTAGATTTCCTAAAACTACTTCTCACATTCTAATTGGTTGACGAATCGCATGTTTACATCTAGTTTAATGAAACTAAACCCTCAAATCCACATTTTTACTAGTACATGGTTAACATGTCGATGATTGGCTCCTTTTCTCCTGTTCTCGTCAATCAGCTCGTCAGGTATCAATATTGTGGCAGCTTATACTCCAGTCAGTGCATTCATTGTCTCCTCCTGGGAAGGTCAGTCTTACACACATTACATTAAACATTGTTTCACTAGCAAATACAGCATCTTCTAGCAAGCAGTTTCTCATGAGAATTAACTTCAGCTACAAGCACATGTTCAGAACAGTGGAAAATCACAATTTAATTCTCTGAGCATCCAATTTATAAAATGCCTAAGAAATGCAGCTTGACATGAGGCTGTGCAACTAGGCCAAGACCAAGCTAAGTTAAGGCCTATGATTAATACAGCTAATACATAATGCATAACTGTTGATATGACGTATTACTACATTAATCAAACATAAGCTTGGCATTTCATATTAATAAGCCATTAACACCTCAGGTGCCCTGGACGAGGTGGTTAAGTCCGCTGCTGTGGTGCTCAGGTGCTAGGGACGTAACCATCTTGTCTAGGAATGAGCCCCCAGGGGAAGCGCTAGCGCTCCGCTCCGAGGGCCTAGCACCCCACTCCCAAAGGCAGGGATGGAAGGGGAATCGCTGCCACTTCCACCCCCGCCCGACCCCCCCAAGTGATGTCTGATGAGATCAATGCACAATTGCGTGCTGACCTCATCAGAAGCCACCCCCACCTCACTGGAAGCTCAGGTTACCCTATTTTTATTAGGCCAATCTGCCCACAAGGGGGGCAGAA
Organism: Pleurodeles waltl; assembly: GCF_031143425.1. Classification (NCBI taxonomy): domain Eukaryota; kingdom Metazoa; phylum Chordata; class Amphibia; order Caudata; family Salamandridae; genus Pleurodeles; species Pleurodeles waltl. The sequence goes on along the minus strand of NC_090445.1, from coordinate 1,195,950,554 downwards.
ACCACAAGACACCGGGGATTTTTTTTTAGGTCAGTTTCACGCAAGGCCCCTTAGGCAAGACTCACTCCCTTGGGGGGCAATTTTATTTTAGGTCATTTCTGCCGTCTTTTGGGGCAGATCGGCCTATTTTTTTTTAGGCTGATCTGCCCTCATGGGGGGCAAAAACCACTAGATACCAGGGATTTTTATTTTTTGTGACAATTTCACGCAAGGGGAGCGACCCTTTTGACAAAGGTTGCTCCCTTAGGGGACAAATTTATTTTAGGCCATTTCTGCCCCCCTTAGGGCAGATCAGCCTAATTTTATTAGGCCGATCTGCCCCCAGTGCGTCAGAAACCACTAAGCACCAGGGATTTTTTTCTCTCGTCAATTTCACGCAAGGGGAGCGCCCCCTTAGGCAAGGGTCGCTACCCTTGGGGACAAACTTATTTTCGGGCAGTACAGCCCCCCTTTGGGGCAGATTGGCCTATTTCTATTAGTCCAATCTGCCACGGGGGGCAGAAATCACTTATGCACAAGGGATTGGTGTGTGTGTGTTTAGTTTGCGGAGGCAGCCCCTTGGGCACATTACTGTTGGCCATTTCTTCTCTCCTTGGGGCAGATATGCCTATTTTTGTAAGGCCCATCTGCCCCCAAGGGAGACACAAAGCCCACCAGAGACCAAGGAAGATTTTTTTCCCAAAATTCCAAGATTTCCAAAAAAGAGGGTGGGGGTATGGCCATAGCCCCACACCAAATAAATGGGGACAAAGTTGTTCTGCCCGCCAGTGGGCAGATGGGGCAATTACCCCTGATCCACTCCCCCTGGGGGCAGAAAGCCTACTAGATACCAGGGAATAAAAAAAAAATAGAGGGGTGGTGGCTACCAACCAGTATGGTCATGGTTATGCCCCCACCCCCAAATGAAGGGGGTAACAGTCTTTCAGCTCCACCCCACACAATAAAACATCTTACCCCATGGCAAGCAAGAGGACATTTGATTATTTTGGGTTTTGGTTTACATTTGGGCCATGAGAGCTTGTCTAACTCTCAAAATCGTCCCACTTTGAATGATGAGGGCTGTACTTTTTGGACTTTACAACACTGCCATGTAGAAAAATCTACGAGACCTAGACACATCTGAAAAATAAACATCTGGGTGAGTCCAGGGTGGTGTGCTTCACGTGCACCCGCACCATTTTCTTACCCACAATACCCTGCAAACCTTGCTGGAACTTTGCTGGAAATCACAAATTGTTCCTACATTTTCATGACGGAACCTTCCGGAATCTGCAGGAATCCATAAATTTCCTACCACCCAGCATTGTTGCATCTATACCGATAACAATTCTGCCCCACTTGTCAGCCTAAAAATGTTTTTTTTTTCATACTGCCCTTTTGGACCCGCTTTTTTTCCCCCTCATTTTCAACATGTTTTCGGTTCTTCCCTGTCACAGGCACTTGGCCCACCTAAACAAGTGAGGTATCAATTTTACCGGGAGACTGAGAGGAACGTTAGGTGGTAGGAAATTTGTGCTGGTTCGGTGATACCACACAGAAATGTGGGAAAAATATGATTCTTTCAGCTACATTTGAGGTTTTCTGAGAATTCTGGGTAAGAAAACACTGGGGGAATCCACAGAAGTCACACCTCCCTGGACTCCTTCGGGTGTCTAGTTTTTGGAAATGTTTGGGTTTGGTAGGTTTCCCTAGATGGCTGCTGAGCCCAGGACCAAAAACGCAGGTGCCTCCCTACCACCACAAAAACGGGTAGTTTTGTATTTGATCATTTTGATGTGTCTATGTTGTGTTTTGAGGCATTTCCTGTTGCAGAACCATTTTTATTGGGAGACCAGGGGGAACGCTGGGTAGACGGAAGTTTGTGGCTCCCCTCAGATTCCGTGAACTTTGCAGCACCGAAATGTGAGGAAAAAGTGTTTTTTTTTTGTTGCCAAATTTCGAGGTTTGCAAAGGATTTCTGAGTAACAGAACCTAGTGAGAGCACCACAAGTTACCCCATCCTGGGTTCCCCTAGGTGTCTAGTTTTTTTAAAAATGCAAAGGTTTGGTAGGTTTCCCTAGGTACCAGCAGAGCTAAAATCCACAGCAAGGCACTTTCCAAAAAACACATTAAATTTCAATGTCAAAATTTGATGTGTCCATGTTGCATTTCCTGTCGCGGACATTAGGCCTACCCACACAAGTGAGGTACCATTTGTATCGGGAGACTTGGGAAAACACAAAATAGGATAACAAGTGCTATTGTCCCTTGTCTTTCTCTACATTTTTTCCTTCCAAATGTAAAACAGTGTGTAAAAAAGAAGTCTATTTGAGAAATGCTCTGCAATTCACATGCTACTATGGGGACCCCAGAATTCAGAGATGTGCAAATAAAACATTGCTTCTCAACACCTTATCTTGTGCCTGTTTTGGAAATATAAAGGTTTCCTTGATACCTATTTTTCACTCCTTATATCTTCAGGAATGAATTGCTGTATACCCGGTATACAATTAAAACCCATTGAAAGGATGAGGCATGGCCAAGGCGTCAAGATGGCGGTCGTACATTTATAGTGCTCCGGACCCCTCCGTCATCCGCCTCCTGTAAGGAGCATCATCCTCTCCCATCGGCACTGCTACTGCTCTCCTGGGACTCTGTAAACCCACCAGAGAATAAGTGGCGAACTCCCCGACCCTCCTGGCCGAAAACGAAAGGATCGTCGCCGTGACCGGCGGCAGCCAATATGGCGCCCAGAAAATGTAGGTGAGATGCGGATGGCCGAGGGCCGGAGTACAGTGGTAATCCGGGGTGTCCGTGCACCTGACCGCGGCTCTCCGGTGTGCCAGCGGCGCGCCTCACGATCGGAGGCGCGACAACTGATATCGGCCCAGGAGAGCCCGAAGATCCGTGGCCCCACCGGGTCGCGAGCTGGGGAAGAAGAGAGGAGATTTCCCCTGAGCCGAAGCATTGAGGCGGACCGAGTAAGGAGTGTTGAGTCCCGATCCTGGGCCACACATACGTGCCTCCCTGCTGAAAGCAGAGAAAGCAGGGCATCGCTGAATCTGTTGAGCACCCGCTGAGCCATGAGAGCCAGGGTGCGGTGGGAGCCTGGTGCGCCCAAGCGCCCGGCTGCGGCTCTCGGGTGCGGTGACGGCGCGCCTCGCATCCAGAGGTGCGCCACAGACAAAACTGGCCCCAAGGGCCCCAAACTTGCAGCCTCATCGCTTCCTCCCCCCCGGAAGAGAGGAAAAGAAACTCCTTCTGACCGAAGCCCTGGAACGGGCCAAACAACAGTTCGGGGACGCCGAGGCCCGAGACCCAGGCCACGAATAAATGACTCCCCATGAGGCGCGGAGACGACGGGACACCACTGGATCGAGAGGACACTCTCTGAGCGGTAGGGAGCTGAGCCGCCGCTGGAGAATCAAAGGGACAACAACAGGAGATCCGGTGTAAGGCGTGAATTACAGGCAGCTGAGGGGCGGTGGCAGCAGAGGCGCTTCGGCACAAGCGGAGCGGTGTGCCTCATGGCTGTGGACATGCTCGGCCAGGAAAGGCCAGATTTGACAGCCTTATCAACCTCCCCTTCTTCCCCCCGAGGCCTCGGGATGGAGGGGAGAGGGGGGACAAGAAAAGCCTCCAACCTGTAACCCAGATGTGGACCATAGAAGAAGGACCCAAGCTGTTAGAACCCTAATCCCTGGGTCTTGAAAGGGCCTCGTCACGGGCCGCAGGAGCGCACAGAGCACTGTGGTAACTAACGCGCCTGCTGACCTGCTTAGAGTGAGGAAAACTGGGCCGCCACTAAAGACATAACTGCTGAGCAACATCAAATAGAGACGGGTCGTGGACTGAGACGGCCGCCATGGATCTGAGATACCGGGTCAGTACCACTAAAGAAGAGGAGACACCCACGTGATCTTCTCCCTCCTCCCCTCTGACCTTAGAGAATGCAACACCGCTGTAGGCGAGGGACTGGGCCCTTTTCCCTTTCCCCCTCTCTCTTGTAATGCTGGAACAGTGGACAAATACCATGGGCAAAGATAAATCAGCAAAACAAGCGACGGCTCAAACAAGCATAGACCAGTTCACCACGGGCGCACCTGGGTCCCGGACAGAAGACCCTGCTCCAAATGAGGGAAGCGAAACATGGACGACTTGGCAGCAATCCTTCAGGCCATCCAGGCTTCCCAAGTGGCTGTCGAATCGAAGATAGGAGAGGTCAGGGTGGACGTGGCCTTAGTCCGACAAGATCTTCGCAACACCACGGCCCGAATTACAGTAGCAGAATCCAGAATCTCCACGGTGGGAGATGAGGTGACCGCTCTTAAGGCCCAAGTCTTGGCGCTGACCACTTACACATCGGAACTGCATCGGAGAGCAGAGGATGCCGAAAACAGGTCTAGGAGCAACAACCTTGGCATGGTGGGTCTCCCTGAAACCACAGCTGAATCATCCTTGGCAACATACCTGGAAGACTGGTTCTGGTCCTGGATACCAGCGGACCACCTCACGCCATGGTTCACGATTGAGCGAGCCCACAGGTTGCTGCGGGCCAGACCCCCACCCGGTTCCCCGTCCAGGCCAGTAATTATTTGCCTCTTCAATTTTAGAGACAGAGATGCGGTGCTGGAAGAAGCGCGCTCCAAAGGAGACCTTCTCTGCAACGGGGCGAAGGTCCTCCTCTTCCCTGCCTACACGTATGAAGTGCAACAGCAGCGCCGCTCATTCACAGAGGTGAAACAAAAACTGCGAACAATGGATATTCAGTATCGCCTCCTATTTCCAGCAAGACTCCAGGTGATTTACGGTTATAAAACCCACTTCTTTGAACAGCCGGCCGCGGTGTGGGCTTGGCTAACAGAAGAAATCCCGCTGGGCTCATACAGGCAGGGATCAGGATCATTGCCCAAGGCGTTGCCAAGTCACCAAGGGAGGCAGCAATCAGACCTGCGTCAGCGTATGCGCTCTCGGAGAAGAAAGGGGAGACGTGGGTCTCGTTCAGAATCCCCTTCGGAGATCCGCCTGACGGAACTGCGAGACCCTCAACCATCAATGAACTCTGAAGCCACTCCAGAAAGCCAAGGCCCACAGAGTGTGACCCGGGCTCATCTTGGGCCACTGGAAGACACAGACTCGTCCTGCAGCCTGGTTTTGTGATCCTGCAAATTAATAACTTTTCTAGACAAGACTATCGGGAGAGCAAACGCTATGCCATCTCTGATTGCTTACTGTTTATAGAGCACTCACATTTGATTCAATACTATGGAGGGGTCCACCACCACTACCACTACCACTGCCCTACCAGTTGACGGTTCACCTCACCAGTTCTAAGACTGAGGTAGCACATATGGGCGACAGATGCTTCTTCTGGGGGGAAGTATGGGGAGGGGCGGGAGTTGGGGGCAAGGGAGTTTAGGCCCAGTTTCAGAGGCCAATGTTATGATTTTTATGCTAGTACAATGTTCATGCTTATTTGTTAGTTCACAGAGCAGGGAACGCAGAGACATAGTCGACACACTGGGGACACACACTCCAAGGCGGCAAGGGCGAAAAAACAGACGTTTCAAAGTTTCTGGGCCTAATAATGAGGAGGTATGATATCAACTATAAAAATCTTTTTCACAATCACACACCTACATGAATCGAACACAAGTTATCTCATGGAACCTCAATGGTCTCCTTGATAAGATTAAACGCACTGCAGTGTTCGCCTTTATACATAGATACCGACCATATATTCTCCTGCTGCAAGAAACACATCTCCTAGGTGAAAACTGCCCCTTTTTAGCCTGGGCATTTGATAGGGTATACCATGCTGGGTTTGCACGCGGATCACGAGGGGTAGCCATATTACTACACCGTACATTCCCCATGACACACATCCAGATATGGAGAGACAGCCAGGGACGTTATGTGGCCATCACCGGCAAAGTTGAGGGGGCCACGATCAACATAGTGTATATGCTCCTCCCTCCCTAATAAATGGAACTCTCCAGGCCCTAACTAAACTACTTTCAGACCTACCCCCAGGAATCACTATGCTGGGAGGTGACTTCAACGTGACCCCAGACCCAACTTTAGATGTAACCGGTCCACTCTCCACATATAGACATACATCAGCTACGGGAATCACTGGATGGCTCTCCATGACGGGTCTCTGTGATGCCTGGCAGGTCTGACACCCAAGACAGCGACAATTTACTCACACTTCGGCGGTCCATGGCTCACAATCCAGAATAGACCTGGTACTGCTCCCAAGCACAGACTGTACCGCCCTTTCACACATTGAAATACTAGCCATAGGAGTCGCTGACCACGCCCCACTCAAGTTTATCATAGGCCCCACTCTGTCTCGGTCCCGTCCTATGTGGCGGCTAAATGCGTGATACCTCCAAGATAAAAACTACACAGAACAGCTGCAACAGGCACAAAGAGAATACTTTCAACTAAACGAAGGGCCAGTGACCTCAATAGGTGTGCTATGGGCAGTGGGCAAGGCAGTGTTACGAGGCACGGCTAAAAATTTGATACGAATCCAAGAACGTACCAAAACCCAGCAAATTGCACAGCTAGAGCTTCGAGCAACGTGCCTTGAAAAAGAAAACGCCAAAAACCCAAGCGAGGGGGTGACACGCCAACTCCTCCTAATCCGGGAAGAAATCCGAGATCAATCCCTAGAGGTTGCAAAACACATATGGAGGGCCAGCATGGGGAAAATCTATGGGTGGGGGGACAAAACGGGGAAAATGCTATACTGGCTGGTCTCCCGACATCATTCCTCAAGAATTGTCCCCGAAATCTATGACGGGGAAGAAAACCTCATTACAAGCCACCCCGAAATTGCAAACGCCTTTGCCAGTTACTACCGCACACTATACCAGGCATCTACACAAATAGACCTCTATCAGGCCAGCCGACTATTAGATGAAATTTCCCTCACATCACTACCCGTGGCAGAAATACAGACCCTAGAAGAACCCAACAGCACAAAGGAAATTGGGGTAGCTGTCTCTGCTTTAGGTACGGGCAAGACGCCTGGGCCCGATGGATTCCCCTCGCAGTATTATAAAACATTTAAGGAGGACTTAACTCCACATGTGCCGTGCCTTTTTGCAGAGGTAGAGAAAGACGGATGCTTACCCCGAGAGCTAGACACCGCCACGATCGTAGTGCTTACCAAAACCCAACCTCTCTCACTACACTGAGCGGATTACAGGCCGATATCACGGATTAATACCGAAAATTAAATTTTTGCCTCCATCCTCGCTGCCCGCCTCAAAAGGGTCTTTCCGCAACTAGTTCATCCAGATCAATGTGGGTTTATGGCAACCTGCAGTACACAACACTGTATCCGTCGATTACATGTAGCCCTGGCCGAAAGACACCGAATACCCCGAGATCTTGCCCTCCTACTTATTAACTTCGAAAAAGCCTTTGATTCAGTTGATTGGGGATTCCTATTCTTGGTGCTCCAACGCGTGGGTATGGACCCGAGATTCCACCGTCTGGTCCAGGCATTATACACAACCCTATGGCCTGCGTACAGGTCAACGTGGTTTTATCCTCCACTTTCGAGGTTCGCAGAGGCACATGGCAGGGTTGCCCCTTGTCCCCCCTCCTATTCACCCCAGCCATTGAACCTCTGGCCCAGATGATTAGAACAGACTCATTATACCACGGCTGGAAATGGGATCCCTCCCGAGAAGATAGAATAGCGTTATACACCGATGACGTCCTGTTGTGCATGGAAGAACCCAGTATAACGGGACCGAGAAGTCTCTACCTCCTACAACAATACGAACAGGCGTCGGGGCTCAAGATGAACTCTGCCAAATCAGCCCAGATCCCGCTGGCGAGTTCACGCGACTGCTTTGATTGAAAAATACAATACCCCTACGCAGGCTTAGTTTTAAATATCTGGGCATCTGGATATCTCTCCTACCTGAAATGACGTGGGCCAAAAATCTGTCCCCGTTGCTAACATGTGACAAAACAGATCTGCTGAGATGGCAAACCTTACCACTAAATGTGATTCGCAGAGTAGCCCTATATAAGATGATGATCTTGCCAATGCTCCTATAAATTTTTTAGAACTTCCCCCTCCCAATCCCGCACTCCTGGTTCAGAAATCTTGAAAGTGTCACAGGACGTTTCCTTTGGAGAGGTGCCAGACACCGAGTAGCATCACAACACTGCCAAAGAGGGGTGTATGACGGGGCCTTGGGCGCCTCGAACCCCTACCTATATTATTTAGCCACCCAACTGATTGTGATCCACGACTGGTTCGCTGGGGGTTGAGACGACCCGGCCTATCGGACGGAACTGGGGATTTTAGGTTTCCCACGTATTCTTGACATACTGTACAGATCACCACTTCCCAGTGACATGGAAGAAATAACTAGGGCGTTTTTTCTGGCGTGGCGCGACGCACTGCGGCATACCCAATGGAACGCCGTTGTGACTCTTCAGACTCCGCTGTGGAGGGGGAAATGGCTGAGCGCCCCTGCAGCACTGGAGGGATTCACAGAGTGGGACCTACTAGGCATTTCCCTGGTGGGAGACGTATGGAGAAGGGGAACCATGAAATCATTTCCAGACCTACAGGTAGACTTCCAGCTACACCAGACACAATTCTTCAGATATCTCCAACTAAGACACGCCATGAGGGTGCATCTACCCACGGCGGGATCCATACCAGAATTTAATCCACTCGAAGCCAAACTGCTCATCGGGAACCTAGAAGGGAAGGGTATGTCTCAAATCTACAAAACTCTAATTAACAACACCCCCGGTAGCTTAAGTTCAGTTATGACCAGATGGGAGTCATGGATCGGGCCCTGGATGAGACGGAATGGAGGGAGGCCTTGATGACGCCTAAGGTGCTGGCGGTGTCAGCTAGACTTCGTGTAGTGCAATTCTATTATTTATACAGAGCTTACCTGACTCCGTCCAGACTACACAGGGCGGGACTCCGTCCCTCCGCCAAATGTCCACGATGCCCGAGCGAAACAGCTAACTTTTTCCACATGGTATGGTCCTGCCAAGTGATACAGAAATACTGGGATAAAGTGATCCAAGAACTGGAAAGGGCCCTGTGACAAGAGGTACAAAATTCCACGAAATTAGTCCTATTAGGAGTTATGGAAGAGATGGGGGGAACACGCGCAAAGCGTGCCCTGGCTGCCACAGCCCTGCTGGTTGCCAAGAGAGATATTGCTGCGGCCTGGATTTTCCCCGAAGGCCCATCACTCCGGAAGTGGAAAAGGGGGGTTGATTGGTGTGCTAATCAAGAAAAACTGGTATTTAAATCCAGGGGATGTCCACAGAAATATGAGAGAATATGGGGAAGATGGTTAGAATTATTGATATAGACCGGAAGATGAACACAGAAAAGAATGTTGTAATAGGTCCTGAAGTGTTGTACGCTTTGTGGTCCGTAGTGCTGTTGATTGTTAATACTACTACTGGAAATAAGCGGATGATGGAATCCCATATGATGCATGTGTCCTCTGCTCTGTACCCTTTTTCTCCCCTTACCCTTTCCCCTGAAAACAATAAAAACTGTTTATCAAAAAAAAAAACATTGCAAGGTGCAGCTTCTTTATTGGCTCTGGGTACCTAGAGTTATTAATGAACCTACAAGCCCTATATATCCCTGCATCCAGAGGAGTCCGACAGACATAATGGGATATTGCTTTAGAAAATCTGACATTGCAGGAAAACGTTACAGAGTAAAATGTGGAGACAAATGACTGTTTTTTTTCACCTCAATTTCAATATTTTTTTATTTTAACTGTTACTTTCTGTAGGAAAACCTTGAAAGAACTACATAAATGACCCCATGCTGAATTAATAATTGTGTCTACTTTTCAGAAATCTTTAGCTGTCTGGGATCCAGCATTGGTTTCACACCCTTTTCAGTCACTAACTGGAAGGAGGCTGAAAGTACAGAAAAATAGTAAAAATGGGGCATGTCCCAATATAATGCAAAAATTGTGCTGAAAAATGTGGTTTTCTTATTCAACTCTGCCTGTTCCTGAAAGCTGGGAAGATGGTGATTTTAGCACCGCAAACCCTTTGTTGATGCCATTTTCAAGGAAAAACCACAAGCCTTCTTCTGCAGCCCTTTTTTTCCCATTTCTTCAAACTCTGGGTACCTCTAGAATCCGTAGGATGTTGGGAAAAAGGTCGAAATTTGTCGAGGGTAGCTTATGTGGACAAAAAGTTATGAGGGCCTAAGTGGGAACCGCCCCAAATAGCCAAAAAGAGACCTGGCAGATGAGTGGGGAAAAGGCCTGGCAGCGAAGGGGTTAATAAATATACTTCGTAAACATTGCTGCCCACCTTCAAATGTGTACATTATTTTTCTCTACGTTAATACATTTTCTACGCAAATCCAACTCTCAAAATACATGAATATTCATTAATAAACTCATTAATAACTTCAGCGTTAACACCTTCAAAATCACGAATGCAAATAGGTGCCACCACAAACTATTTAAAATATATAACTAGTCTAGTCATACACGTGTAGCTGCAACAAAAATGAATTCCAGAATCTCTGTCTTAGACAATCACACTTATTCATAGGAAAGACCAACTACACCATGACTTTATATTCAGTTATAGATCACTACCCATTAAATCTCACATCAATCAATCGCATGACCAATGATCAATGTTTTGCTAAACACACTCACACTGAAAACAAAATTAGAAGAAAACTACAAAATCAACATGAAGGTACTTCAGTCAGAAACATCACAGTTGTTCAGTTTCGAAAGACTGCACAGACACTTAAACTTATCGCAAATGTAAATAACAAGTACTTGAAAGAAAAAGCAGTGAAACCTAAACTACTCATCGCAAGATCGCTGATTCTAGCCACATCATCATCTTTCATAGACAAATAACTTTAAGAAATGCATGTAAAGAAATTCATTTTATTTCTGGAATCCCACGATTATTTTTATGTAAGCTGTTCAGGTCCAACCACATAAACTCTGTTTGAATTAATAGGCATTTTTTATTTCCAAATTACCATAAGTCTCACTCTGGTAATGCACTCATCTCAGTGTAAGTTCATCCATAGCTATACAGAGCATAGATATAGGAAGTAGAGGATACATTCGTCTGCTTCCGAAACTAAGCATGATTTTCGATTTCCTGTTTGGACTGCACTTCATTTACACCTTTTGCAGATTTTGCTCTGCAGCTGCGACTTCAGAAGACTCGCTAAACACGGCCTAGATTGAGAGGAATGGACCAAAAAAGTGGGGCCATCTGTTACTGAATATGTTCTGCAGCTCTTTTCTTACCCAGTAGTTAGGTCTAGGAGCCCCAACAGAGCCATGCCCTGCAGGATATCTGGGCCAGGTGTTGACTCAGGGCAAGAGATTTCTTTCATAGCTAGGGGTTCAAATTGGAGTGCCTAGGATGAACCTGGAAGTAATTTGAGAGCTTTGCATGGTGAGACAGGGGATCACCATTTTTGATTTTTCTCACATCAAGACTAGGTCTTAGAAACCACACTGTCCAATCCTAGGTGATGGATGACTGTGAGAAGCCTCAGAAGAGACCCAAAATAGAAATGCTGTTTATCAATGTTCAATTCACAATATTGGGCACTCACGTATAATGCCAAGGTGAAGTGCCAAGGAGGTATTCTCAAGTACTTTGCTTCATAATTACACTCTGTATTACAAATTTAGCATAAGAGATTGCTGGGGTAAAGTAAGGTAAAAAAAAGCTACCAAACCTTCTTTATACAATGAAATAGGAATTTTCCTTATTTGGGAAGATATTAATGGTAATTGTTACATGATCATGCATTATCCTGTCTTGTGTCAGTCCTGGCCTCAAACCAAGACAGGTCTTACTCTTCATTATTCTGTGAAAGATGAGTTTATGAGAGAACTTAAGGATCTAGAGATAATCATGGTGCCCCACTTTGTGGTTTGGTTGCACCCCTTACTTGAGACAGATGAGTCAATGGCACGGACCATGTATACTGACTTGCTTCTTTCTAGTGTCAAAGGTAAACCATTTGTGTTGGGTGACAACTCTGCACAGCAGATTCCAGCAGTAAGGTGGATGTGGTCCTAAACGTAACATTGGATCTCATTTGACATTTTGCTCCCAGACATACATTGCATACAATGCCCACTCCCTTCTCCTTTGATAGAGGAAGAGCCTTGACATTGGTAGAAGGGGTCTCTGTGAAGACTTCTGTAAGTAAGAGTGTCTTAAAGAGTCAGCCGAGAAAACATCAGTTTTAAACATTAATTTTTTTTAGACTTATTACAGGACAAGATACACAACTACTTTGGAGAAGTGTGCCTGTGTCTTGATGAATATTCAAAATTTCCAGTGTATCCACTGAAATGTATGCCTTCTAGGAGGAGACAAGTAGGCAGTCCTCTGTATGGAGAAGACAAATAATGATGTTTGAGGTGAATACTGACTGACAGGGTTTGTCAGGCAAATTGTGGACTCTTCACTGAACACAAGAAGCATTCCTGACTCTAGAGAAGAAGACTTGCACTTCCACTAGCTAGGAGTGAGACTACCGTTCTTCCAGGAGCCATGTTCGTAATGTATTTATAAACTACTGGTTCGGCATATGGCCTGAACAGAGATAATATGTATGACCTTTCCCTTGCATTGAGAGCGATTCTCAGACTTTGGCCTGGAGACATAGAGATGACACAAGCTCTACAAGAGAAAATCCGGTCTTCTGTATAACAAATCAGTTAAGGAAGTGTCATCAGAACAAGTCATTGTGATCATATTGAATGATGTTTATCGTGCTCAAAGTCATTTAGGGTTTTATATAATGCTTGATCTGAAGAGGGGGAATCAGTATAGCCAAACAGTTATCTTCTAAATGGAAATTAAACAGAAGGTTAGGTTGCTACCTACTCAGGAGACTTTCTAGAGCCAAATAAATTGATGGATAGTTATCACCATATGCCAAATCAGCATCACCCTCAAATGTTCCTGTAGTTTGCTAATCTGGGCATTCACTACTACTCATCTTTCCTGCTGTGTTAGTTTTATAGTATCTTTACAAAAAATCTGCCACCGCTATTGGTGCTGTTGTACTAGCAGGAAGTGTTACTATCTAGACAGGAAGTTACTTCCAGATGAATGTTTGACAAGTATCTAAACTTTGTCCTGCTTGGGCCCTTTATGCAGTTTTGTTTCACAAAATCCCTGATTTTATATCATGCAGGGTTTTTTTCCAGTGCTGATGTAGAGAACATTTAAGATAAGGGAACTGCTTACATCCTTGTTGCACACCAAATATGAGCAGTGCAGACATGATTGGGTGTCCATGTCAGATTCCGATGTGCTGTGGGCCACGTTCTACAAAAGACCATTAGTTAGCCATCCACACAGGGGGTCACATTACTTTTAGCACAGACTACCAGTTGTTAACTTTGTAAGAAGCGCTCTATATCCGTGACAAAATCTGGCCAGCCTTAGAAAATGAATCCCACTGAACCACCGTCAAAATGTCATAGTGACAGTAATGCCAGAAGTAAGGTACAGATGCATGACTATACATGAACATGGCTGAGGTGCATTAGTACAAAGACGAGAGTATGAATTATTTCATTTGGTCAGCGTTTGAGGCAGTCATGTATGGCTTTTCTCGAGATCCGGACCAGAGACCAATACTGGTTAGAATAAAAACATGGTGACTCAAGCATAAATAAATCATCAAGCAGCAGGTCCAGGTGCCTGGATACCTTAAACTTTAAGATTTGCAGTTGATATGAGATGTTCGTATCAAAAGCTTCTAAATGTTCATTATTTAGTGTTCAGTTGTACAGGTCTGGACATTGAGAATGTACAGGTCTCAGTTTTTTCTGCAGTTTCTCAATTTCAGAAGGTGTAGAAAAAAATCTAACATCCCTTGCATGGTCAAAAGGACTGTTGCAGCATTTTCTTCAATTTCTCTTGATTTCAAAGGCAGAACAGGTATGCAAAACAGGGCCAGCAAACATACTATTAATACTCCCATATTAAAAGCATTGGTTTCCTCTGTTAGTGTAAATAGTTGTTACTTTCTGTAACACCTGACACAAAGTCCATGCATTCCTGGTGGTTCTACAAGTTAATTTCACCCCTCAGACAACCTTTGAGGTTTGGTACGGAGACTGAGTGGAAGGCTTCTACAGAAACTGGCTATCTGGGGAGGTAGCAGAGGATCTTGCAGTACTATGATGCTTTCAGCTGATGACAAGCAGTGTTCCTCTGGGATGGTGGGAGGGGCACATTGTGAGTGCTTTATCATGGTGTTCATTTTAAATATTCCAATTGTTGAAGGTTTGGGCATGTATACTCTGAGATATAAAGGGCTCCAAAAGAGGATAGTTATGTACCCATAGGAAGACATTTCATGTAGCATGTTTTCATCAATATGCCTCTTTAAGGGCTCTACAGTAGCTCCTCTTCTTAATGTGGATGGAGTTCCATCTTAAGACTTACTACTCATGATGAAAGTGTTACAGGTTCATCCCTTACAACCCTTAGGTAAAGTTGATAGAAAGATTCTAACCTTTAGTACTGCCTTACTGGTTGTGGCTACTACAATTAGGTTACTGAAGGAGCTTGGTCTTTTGTTAAGCTATGCCTGATTTTCAAATAACAGACACATGCAGACCAATATGTTAGGCCCAAGATATTTTTAATATTTCTCTTAAGCAGTTTTTTACCAGCACTTTCGACCTCTTCTTGCTTGGTTGGTAAAGAGACATTTCCTTTTTTGGACCTGCTTTGGCAGCCTTCACCTAACTGGAAGAAGTTTCCTGGCTAGCCTTTAAGCTGCTGCAATGGCTGAGGCATTGCTTCCAATGGCCCACCAAAGGCCAGTCAAACCCAACATAGTTTGAGTTCTAGCTAGTTAGTGGGAGTTTTGTCAGCAAGTGTGCTATCACTGAAACGATGGGGGCTTTTTCTGAGAAAATGCTAATGCCACGTGGGCCACTATGTTACTGCATCTTGGTTGGCATTTTTATGTTTTTCAGGACAAATCCTGAAAGAATGAGGTTGTTTCTCAAGGTAAACAATACATCCGTGACCTTCTGCATGCTATCTCACAGTGTGTAAGAGACTTTATATTAGCTTCATGCCTGGACACTCATGCCTTACATCACAATCACAGGCAAGAAAAATCAGTGTTGGAAACCCATTCTAAATGAGGGAGGCCTTCAAAAGCATATCTGACAGCGGTTCTATAGTGGCTGGACTGCCAGCAAAGAATATCTGAAGCCAAGTGGCTCCTCATCTGGTTAACAAGGTTGGGGAACCGTAAGTCCAGCAGAGAGGACACATGCTGATGTTCGTCAGGTCACCTACTTCTGCCTGACTCCAAATGGCCTCCAGGATTTCTGTAGGGCAATTTTGTGGCATTGTGTCTTTTGGGATCTCAGACTGAAGTCTAAAAGATACAACAGTGTTAATTGTAGACCTGTTTTTTCCACTGCAAGGGTTCCACTTCCAGCAGAGATTTAAAGCTGGGAAACTAGGTGCATTGTAGAATCTGCATCAAGTCTGGAGGCTCTGATTATGCTTCTCTTGCTTTACTGTATTTCTATCAGCAGCCAATCAACAATAATGAAGAAGTGTAACAAATACACCTCCCATGAACCACATGAACCTCAGACATATACTCCCCTCCTTTTCCTCCCCAGTCCACTAATCCATCAATCCCAGTCCTCCTTGATCATCAAAACTGAGATACACAATCTTGACTGCCTCATTCTTTGCTGCTCAGCTGTCATGATAAGTGTCTCTTAGATTTAATTTCTTCTTACATGTCAGATATTGGGTGTATTAGTCGCTTTCCAGTTTCTTTACTGATATGTTCTCATTGCTTTAATATTGTCAATTAATTGCGTTCAGACTCACTGCTAAGTAATGTCTCCAGCTTGTCCAACCTGAACCGACACACTCTAATTAACCAGGAGCGGTTTGACCATGTCATTCATGTGCCCACCTTGACCATGTCATTCATGTGTCCACCTTCCACTGACAAGCAAATTAAAAATTATAGTGAACCTTGTTGCCAAGTGGTAACATACCACTGTGTGACTCAGTGGGAGCAGAGAGGCTACGCGAGTAGCCCTTTTTCTATCATCAAAACTGTTTATTTCGGATTTCATATCCATAAATCAATCAGACAGTAAAACACAACATACACTTAGCACGCTAGAAAAGCTTAATTCACTGCTCATGTTATAACATTTTTATGGAGTGATTTATTCGTTCTGTGTCCTTCTGTGCAAAGTAGCCAGTCGAAGAAACGTTTCGAAAAAATGTAGAGCGACACAAGTTAAAATTCCAAATGCAAAAAAACCCTATGGTATAGATCAAGTACCATGAAAAAAATGGAAAATATTGAAGAATCAAACTTTGTTCTTAATACATCCTAATATTAGAAATGAAAACCAGTTCCACGTGTATTTAACCAGGATAGATAAATGCATTCATCATAATACATTCTAATATTAGAAAAGAAAACCAGTTCCACGTGTATATAACGAAGAGAGAACATTACTCCTAAATAGCTGAGGCAGTTCATATTTGCATGGGCTAGCAGGCTATATACATCTCAGAGGTTCCTACTGGAATGCTAGATGTCTATCAGACACTAAAGTAAGGATTTACAAACGGAGTTCTCCAGGAATCATTTTCTAATGAGCCAGGCAGCATGCAGGAATTTCACCACTTATGTCAGACTTCAGGATTCTTAGTGCTACCTCATATTTCCTCACTCCTAGAAGGTGGTACACAGGTATAATCCACTTTGTACGTGGGACCCTATAAGCAGTACAGATGGGTATAAAAATGAGGTGTAGTTTCAAGGGCAAAGTTACATGCCGGACATACCCTACTTGGCCCAATATTATCTCCCCAACTAATAATAAACATGTGAATTGGAAGAGTCTGTATCTACATTGTAGATAAAGTTGTCGTGGCAGGGAACCTTAATCGACATCAAAGGAAACTTCGTAGATGGGGGTGTTGTTATAGTCATGGAATTGATCAGTCAGGCTGCCTGGTTTACAGATTTTAACCTTTTCGTCCCAGAGGTAATCCCAACACATGTCTTTGATGAGTTGCCTTGGAATCTGTGCAGCTTCATCCGGGTTATCCGAGAGGGAGTCAAGGCCAAGAGTATAAGACATTTTCTTTATATAAGACAGCTATATAATTCTTAGATGGCCCCTTAAGCCTAGACATTTCCTGAGTGGAAATCTATAAGATTTCAGTTCTGGAGTAGACCAGAGCCTAATCTAGAACAACCGGGGTCTCATTTGCACAGTGAGGGAGATTGGGTATAATCCCATATTTTGCAGCAGAGGAAGGGATGGCGTGCTTTGCGGGAGATCAGTTAAGTGCTTAAGAAATCTTTTTTCCACCACTGTGAGCTTGTTAGTGCCTGAATGACCCCGGAGTTTAGCACCGTAGATAGCTGAGCTTTTTGCTTTCACTTTACAAATCTCTATGGCAGGGGATTATTTTTTTTATTTCATTTTCTTGCCTATCTTGAGGTTCGCCTAAGTCTTTTGTTGTAACTTGAGCGCACTCTTACTTGTCTCGGCCTTACAACTAAAATTGTAGGACAATCTCACCCCTAGATAGACAAAATCGTGTACTTGCTCAAGAGGTAAGTTTTGCACTAAAATTCATGCTTGCGTAGATCTCTATGGATTTAGCGGCATAGATTTTGTTTGCTTCTATTAAACTCTAGGCCTCATTCAGTGCAAAACAAAAAAAATCGGGTTAAAAAAGCCTGGGGGCCAGCAGGAGTTTTTGATATGAGGGTGTCATCTGCAAATAATAATGTGGATATTTTAGTGGAGCCAACTTTAGGTGTATCGTTGTTGTGAAATTAAGAACCTCAAGCAAATCATTAATAAACAAGGACAAAAGTGTTTGGGCTAGAAAACAATCCTGACGGACTCCCCTCTCATTCATAAAGGAATAGGACTGTTCCCCATTCTTTCCATACCTGACACATGCATAGATGTCGTCATGGAGTCTTATAAGGATATCTAAGATTCTCGCCGGTATTCCCATACTACCTAAGATCTCCCAGTTGTCTACAAGGAACTGTGTCAAATGCTGACTTAAATCTATAAAAATAATGTAGGGGCGACCTTTTCCTCATGATACTGCTTTCAGGTATATCATACTGAATCTCAGTATTTGTGTGAGTCTACTGGTTTTTGGCTTAAAGCCTGCTTGGAGATCTGAAAAAAATGTGGTTCCATAGGGCCCTGTCTGTTTATTTCTATATGAGTTGCCAACAGAAGATCTTCTGAGGTCAAGCTATTAAACTAATAGAGCTATAATTTCCGGGATCACCCCACGACCCCTTCTTGGGTACTGGACAATTTTGGCACTCTGCCATGATTTTCGTATAGGGGTTCCTTTGATGATTGCCCTTGAAAGAGTATCAAGATAAGGGTCCCAAATATCGGGCTCAGATCGACTAGAATACAGTCCTGTCCTGGAGCCTTTTCAGGGATAATTGATTTTAGGACCCTAAGAGAATCTGTGCTTGAAATCTCAAGGAGTTTTAATTGCCTTGGATAGTTGGTTTGACTCAGGCCGTCTGGCCCATTATCCCCAGCTCCACAATTAGAATCAGAATACAGCTTCTCAAAGTGCTCAACCCACCTATGCGGTTGAACAGTAGAAGCTATTGGGGAAACTGTAAAACGACTGCAGTGTGCAATGATTACCCCAAAAGACTTTGAGTCTCCCATTTTGGCTGCATGCACCACATCTATCTAATCCTCATTCTCCCAATAAAGTCTGGCATGGGCTAATGTTTCCTCGTATTTTTGCATGCCTGGGAGATACCACCCTGATGTCTAGAATTAATGGATTTAAATGGGGAGGATTTTGCAAATCTGCTCTGTGTGGTATACTAAGGGTGTGTTTTAGAAATATTATTGGGTATTTTCTTGGGTTCTCTCGAGAGAAGATCCCTAAGACTTACAAACAGTTCCTTGTGGACCGTTAATATGGAGTTGGAAGCAGCACACTGATCTAATAAATGGTTTATTTGTTCCAGTGTACCACCTACCTTTAGGTAAACCTGTTTTATAAGGTCAACTTACTCCCATTTTAAAGCTTTTTTGTTGTTTGAGAGGATGGTGTTTGCCAAGAGGCTACGTTTTATCATCCTGGCTCCAGGAGCTATTAGCCCAGTCATATCACTTAGAGATAGAAGTATACAATCCATTCTACTCATGAATCAGGCGCTTAAAAGGGTTGACTCCATCCTGATTGGGCAGAGATCTACCATTGCATGCTCTTAACCCTCATCTCCGGTGATACCCAACAGTTGGTAAGCTTGGGAAATGCCAAGTTTGGGTATTTGCCTTATGGCATCTTCCTCATCAGTTAAGTTCAATTCACAGTTATCTAATGGTTTGAATGTCAGTTTGAAGTCACCTCCAATTATCACAGATGCTTCAGGAGGGAAAGCACCTTGTCTTAGAGCACAAGGGTGGGTGATTTCCTTTTTGGCATCTACAGGCCTATTGTAAACATTAGAAAGATAAACACAATTATTGTATTTGCTTAAAGAAAGGCCAAGCAGATTGGATGAAGTTCCAGGAAGCCTCTTTATTTTACAATTCAGTGACTTTTTTTACCCAAACAATTAGGCCCCTAGCAGAGATGATACTAAGAACAGACAGTGTGATAGGGAAGGTTGTATCAGCACAACCATTGGTTACGTACAGAAGGACAACATCATTAAGGGATTAACTGGTACACAGTGATTTCATGAGTAAAAATATCAGAAAGATACCATGGTTGTGTTTTTCCCATGTACCAAATATGAGGCCTGCAAATCCAGCACAGCAAGTTCCCCAATGTGGGTATGGCTTCCACAGACTGGGAGTAAGGCATGATGGTTCAAAGGTGGGAGGCTTCTTCACCTCAAACTCATCTTTGCTACTATCAGTGGATGCATGGAATGGCAGGGTGATATTTGGCTCCCAGACGGAAGTCATATTCAAGTCAGATACTAGCAGATGGGACTTGGGTACCAGATGCGGAGATATCTCCACTGGAGGCCAAACAACAATTAAGGTTCCATATCAAATGCCTAGAACTGCTAGTGGGCTTGTTTGCCATAATAATCCTCATAACAGCAAAATGGAAAGCCCAACTTTGGTGTCAGCTACTCTGAATTTTGGTAGTGGATCTCCCAGTGGTACTTCCATTGTTCCTGGAAATTCTTCAGGATGTCATGGGTGTCCTGCATCCTCTAGTACTGCTGAACCATCTACCCCATCAAGGCAATGTTGGTATGTGCCAGGAATTTCATACCAAGCTGTTGATTGTATCCAAAAAGCCTGCGTTCCTTGCAAACACAAAAGATAAATACAGCATTGAAACAATGGTTCGGTTAGTGTGTGGAGTGAAATCTGGATCCAGTGGAGATGGATTTGAAGGATATACTTAATTTCCTCTCCAGGAAAGCAGGTGAAAGGGCTAAATTACAGGTCAATAAACAATTTTTGATCTGCAATTTTGACAGGCATGCAAAAATGGATAGTAAAGAGGTAGATATGCATTCTTTGGTATGCAAAGCACTCAAACGTATTAGGGTAGTTAATCCTCCTAGACTTCGCTATGAGAATCTGAGTGACGTGAATGTAGTGAATGTAGTAATGAAATTGTTGGAACAATGTCTGGACAATTCTAAAAAGTCCCAAACATAATTATCTGCTAAACTCAACATTCTGTTGAGCTTAGTTTCATGCAGGAGACTATTGGATGTAAAGACACTAGATCTAGCAGGTAGAGTATACTCTCTCAATGGAGTATTCTTTTCAATTTCAAAACAAATGAAAATGGTTTCAAAATGTAATGACTATCCTGCTTTTCCACAAAATGAGAAATTATGTGTGGATACATTCTTCTTAGCCTTTCAAACATCTAACATCAGTTTGGAACTGATGCCGATTCTAAGAAATTGAGTTACAGGTTGAGGGGGATGAAACCCTACTAAAGCAGCAACCACAGTCCTTGTCATTCTGAAGTCACAAGTAAATCCTAAATTAAACTATGCTAAACCACTGGGTGGCTTCGCACAAAACAGCCATGCTTAACTAAGAGGCAATGTGTAAAGTAATTGTGCAACACTTCAAACAGTAACACCGTGAACCACGCCACAAAAGGATCCCAAATCAGATTAGGAAAATAGAGTAATTTTTAATAAATAAAACAAGACCAAACTTCTAAATTGCAATTGGTAGAACCAGAGATATGTAGGTTTAAAGTTTTCAGTAAAAATAGGGCAAAAAAGCACAAAGCTCTAACCGTGGATATCTGGTCACGCAACACCGGGACAAACTCACAAGTTCAGGCCAACCACAATGGAGTGTGGGCCGGTTACAGGGACACAGTTAGGCCAGCTGAACAGAGTGCCTTAGAACCTGGTTAAGGAGCATTGTGAGGCACCATGTTGATGATGCACTGCACAGACAAAGAGATGCATCAGTTCCAAGGTGCTGTGATGTGAGGTCATGCGTCCTTATGAGGAACTTATCGACAAGGGCTTGCGATGTGATGTCCAGTGTCAAGGATGCGCCACGCAGTTGAGGCAATGCATCGGCTCCGAGGACCTGTGAGAGTGTAATGCCAAAACCTGGGTTGTCATTGAGGATGTCTTCAACAAGAGATTTGCAATGTGAGGGCCTGTGTCAGCAAAGGTTCACACAGATGGGGGCTCTGATGCAGGCTGCTAGGATGATGCAGAGTCCTTCATATTGGGAAAACATTTGCAGCAGAGGTGGTGTGTCCGTTCTGCTCATGTTTGAGCTGCACTGCAGAGGAATTGCATCAGTTCTGCTGGGTCTGCAGAGGGCTGACAGAGCACCTTCAGGGCCACTTACAAGGGTCCACAACTGGGGTGGCACCACTTGGCAGGGTAGGATGCACAGATGGCAGAGTTAAGGTGCTGGGTTAAATGTTGTTGGAGCCTTCTGTCCCTGAGCCAACTAAACCTTGGAGTCACTTTGGGTCAGTTCAGCAGATGCTGGTCCAGCTCTTCTCATCTAGGCAAGAGCACAACAGGCAGCAGGTCAGCACAGAAGAGCAGCGGTTCCTTTAAAGTAGCAGCCCAGCATAGTGGTAGTTCCTTTAGCAGCACAACAGTCCTTCTCACTGGCAGAGTATCCATAGATCCAGAAGTGTACTAAAAAGCTGGTGAGGTCAAATAGTTATACCCAGTTCTGACTGTGAAGTGGGAAAAGCTTCTAGAGGTTTTGCATTGAAGTCCTCAGGCATCCAAGCATCCTGCCTTCCCTGTCCTGGCTCATGCAGCCCTTTGTGTAGAGGTAGGACACAGCCTGGAAGGGATGGCCCATCTGAGCACACGTAAGCTCTCTATTGTGTGTGGTTGTCTAGGAGGAATACACAAATCCTAACTGTCAGCTACACTCAGTGATGTAACCCAGAGACAGACTACAGACACTAAATGGATAAAGCAGGAAAAATGCAAACTTTCTAAAAGTGGCATTTTCAAAATTGTAATTTAAAATCCGACTTTACCATAAGGGAGGATTTTTCATTACAATTCCAAACACAGCAAACATTAACTGTTCCCATTTGGAAATTGCAGCTTATTAAATGTAGGAAGATAACTCCAATGTTATCCTATGGGAGGGGTAGGCTTTTCAGTAGTGAAAAACGCATTTAAGAGGTTTTCACTACCAGGACGTGTAAAACTTAAAATTACATATCCTAATTTTTTAATACACTGCACCCTGTCCTCTGGGCTGTCCTGGGTCGCCTAACCTTGGGGGTGACTTATATGTATTATAAAGAACAGATTGGGCATGGTGTGAGAAAGTAGACTCTTTCTAGCCTTGTTACCCCCACTTTTGGCCTGTTTGTGAGTGTATGTCAGGGTGTTTTCACTGTCTCACTGGGATCCTGCTAGCCAGGGCCCAGTGCTCATAGTGAAAACCCTATGTTTTCAGTATGTTTGTTATGTGTCACTGGGACCCTGCTAGTCAAGACCCCAGTGCTCATAAGTTTGTGGCCTATAAGTATGTGTTCCCTGTGTGGTGCCTAACTGTCTCATTGAGGCTCTGCTAACCAGAACCTCAGTGGTTATGCTCTCTCTGTACAAATTGTCACTAACAGGCTAGTGACCAATTTCACCAATTCACATTGGCATACTGGAACACCCTTAAAATTCCCTAGTATATGGTACTGAGGTACCCAGGGTATTGGGGTTCCAGGAGATCCCTATGGGCTGCAGCATTTCTTTTGCCACCCATAGGGAGCTCTGACAATTCTTACACAGGCCTGCCACTGCAGCCTGAGTGAAATAACGTCAACGTTATTTCACAGCCATTTACCACTGCACTTAAGTAACTTATAAGTCACCTATATGTCTAACCTTTACCTGGTAAAGGTTAGGTGCAAAGTTACTTAGTGTGTGGGCACCCTGGCACTAGCCAAGGTGCCCCCACATTGTTCAGGGCAAATTCCCCAGACTTTGTGAGTGCGGGTACACCATTACACGCGTGCACTACACACAATGGTAACTCCGAATATGGCCATGTAACATGTCTAAGATCATGGAATTGCCCCCTCTATGCCATCCTGGCATTGTTGGCACAATCCCATGATCCCACGGGTCTGTAGCTCAGACCCAGGTACTGCCAAACTGCCTTTTCAGGGGTTTCACTGCAGCTGCTGCTGCTGCCAACCCCTCAGACAGGTTTCTGCCCTCCTGGGGTCCAGCCAGGCTTGGCCCAGGATGGCAGAACAAAGGACTTCCTCAGAGAGAGGGTGTTACACCCTCTCCCTTTGGAAAAAGGTGTTAAGGCAGGGGAGGAGTAGCCTCCCCCAGCCTCTGGAAATGCTTTCATGGGCACAGATGGTGCCCATTTCTGCATAAGCCAGTCTACACCGGTTCACGGACCCCTCAGCCCTGCTCTGGCGCGAAACTGGACAAAGGAAAGGGGAGTGACCACTCCCCTGACCTGCACCTCCCCTGGGAGGTGCCCAGAGCTCCTCCAGTCTGCTCCAGACCTCTGCCATCTTGGAAACAGAGGTGCTGCTGGCACACTGGACTGCTCTGAGTGGCCAAGGCCAGCAGGTGACGTCAGAGACTCCTTCTGATAGGCTCCTTCAGGTGTTGGTAGCCTATCCTCTCTCCTAAGTAGCCAAACCCTCTTTTCCGGCTATTTAGGGTCTCTGCTTTGGGGAATTCCTTAGATAACAATTGCAAGAGCTCATCAGAGTTCCTCTGCATCTCTCTCTTCACCTTCTGCCAAGGAATCGACTGCTGACCGCGCTGGAAGCCTGCAAAACTGCAACAAAGTAGCAAAGACGACTACTGCAACTCTGTAACGCTGATCCTGCTGCCTTCTCGACTGTTTTCCTGGTGGTGCATGCTGTGGGGGTAGTCTGCCTCCTCTCTGCATTAGAAGCTCAGAAGAAATCTCCCGTGGGTCGACGGAATCTTCCCCCTGCTACCGCAGGCACCAAAGAACTGCATTACCGGTCCCCTGCATCTCCTCTCAGCACGACGAGCGAGGTCCCTTGAATCCAGCAACTGTGTCCAAGTGACTCCCACAGTCCAGTGACTCTTCAGTCCAAGTTTGGTGGAGGTAAGTCCTTGCCTCCCCACGCCAGACTGCATTGCTGGGAACCGCGACTTTTGCAGCTACTCCGGCCTCTGTGCACTTCCGGCGTAAATCCTTTGTGCACAGCCAAGCCTGGGTCCACGGCACTCTAACCTGCATTGCACAACTTTCTAAGTTGGTCTCCGGCGACGTGGGACTCCTTTGTGCAATTTCAGGTGAGCACCGTTTCACTCTTCTTCGAAGGGCCTGTTCCGGCACTTCTGCAGGTGCTGCCTGCTTCTGAGAGGGCTCCTTGTCTTGCTCGACGCCCCCTCTGTCCCCAGACGCAATTGGCAACATCCTGGTCCCTCCTGGGCCACAGCAGCATCCAAAAACGCTAACCGCACGACTTGCAGCTAGCAAGGCTTGTTGGCGGTCTTTCGCGGGAAAACACTTCTGCACGACTCTCCACGGCGTGGGGGATCCATCCTCCAAAGGGGAAGTCTCTAGCCCTTGTCGTTCCTGCAGAATCCTCAGCTTCTACTGTCCAGTAGCAGCTTCTTTGCATCCACAGCTGGC
This sequence comes from Pleurodeles waltl, assembly GCF_031143425.1. Classification (NCBI taxonomy): domain Eukaryota; kingdom Metazoa; phylum Chordata; class Amphibia; order Caudata; family Salamandridae; genus Pleurodeles; species Pleurodeles waltl. Next base: position 1,195,925,370 of record NC_090445.1, on the reverse strand, counting down.
ATTTCCTGGGCATCTGCCCATCTCCGTCTTGCTTGTGACTTTTGGACTTGGTCCCCTTGTTCCACAGGTACCCTCGACTGGAAATCCATCGTTGTTGCATTGCTGGTTTGTGTCTTTCCTGCAGAATTCCCCTATCACGACTTCTATGTCCTTTGGGGAACTTTAGTGCACTTTGCACTCACTTTTCAGGGTCTTGGGGTGGGCTATTTTTCTAACCCTCACTGTTTTCTTACAGTCCCAGCGACCCTCTACAAGGTCACATAGGTTTGGGGTCCATTCGTGGTTCGCATTCCACTTTTGGAGTATATGGTTTGTGTTGCCCCTATCCCTATGTGTCCCCATTGCATCCTATTGTAACTATACATTGTTTGCACTGTTTTCTAAGACTATACTGCATATTTTTGGTATTGTGTACATATATCTTGTGTATATTTGCTATCCTCATACTGAGGGTACACTCTGAGATACTTTGGCATATTGTCATAAAAATAAAGTACCTTTATTTTTAGTATATCTGTGTATTGTGTTTTCTTATGATATTGTGCAAGTGACACTAGTGGTACTGTAGGAGCTTCACTCGTCTCCTAGTTCAGCCTAAGCTGCTCTGCTAAGCTACCATTATCTATCAGCCTATGCTGCTAGACACCCTATACACTAATAAGGGATACTTGGGCCTGGTGCAAGGTGTAAGTACCCCTTGGTACTCACTACAAGCCAGTCCAGCCTCCTACATTGGTTGTGCAGCGGTGGGATAAGTGCTTTGAGACTACTTACCACTCTTTTCATTGTACTTTTCATAAGAGAAAAATATACAAAACAAGTTCAGTGTGTGTACACATAACTAAAAAGTTTTGCATTTCCTCTTTTCACTCTTTTCTAAGTGCTGAAAAGTACCTCTAAACTTTCTAAAAGTTCTTAAAAAGTTTAAAAAGTTTTTTTCCTGTCTTTCCAAAAGTTCTGAAAAACTTTTTCTTCACTTTTTCTATCACTTAAACTCTTTCTAAAATGTCTGGCACAGGCCAAAATGTTGATCTGTCCAAACTTGCATATGATCACCTTAGCTGGAAAGGAGCAAGGAGTCTCTGCATAGAAAGAGGTTTCAGTGTAGGGAAGAATCCTTCTTTGGAATTGTTGCTTAACATGCTTAAAGAACAAGATAAGGCCAGAAGGGCCCCATCTGTTGAAAAAGTAGCTAATGGTTCCCAATCTGATCCAGGGACTCCCCTAGGAAAAGATTCAGGAAAGAATCTTCCTAGCCTGCCCATTACTAGACAGCCTAGCATAGATGGTACTGATGTAGAGTCACACCACACAGAAAGTGTTGTCTCACATCATAGCAAGAGTATTCCTTCTCACCACAGTAGAAGTGATGTTTCTGTTAACCAAGCTGTTAGGGTGCCTTCTGTAAGGGACAGGTCTCCTTCTGTCCTTTCTCACCATACTTCTGTTTCAATGCATATCCCTCCCACCCACCCTGATGACAGATTGTTAGAAAGGGAGCTCAATAGATTGAGAGTGGAACAAACCAGACTGAAGCTCAAGAAGCAACAGCTGGATTTGGATAGACAGACCTTAGAAGTAGAGAAGGAAAGACAGAAGTTGGGTTTAGAAACCCATGGTGGCAGCAGCAGTATTCCCCATAGTCATCCTGCAAAAGAGCATGATTCCAGGAATCTGCACAAGATAGTTCCCCCTTATAAGGAGGGGGATGACATTAACAAGTGGTTTGCTGCACTTGAGAGGGCCTGTGTTGTACAGGATGTCCCTCAAAGGCAGTGGGCTGCTATCCTATGGCTATCATTTAGTGGAAAAGGTAGGGATAGGCTCCTTACTGTGAAAGAAAGTGAAGCCAATGATTTCAAAGTTCTTAAGAATGCACTCCTGGATGGTTATGGCTTAACCACTGAACAGTACAGGATGAAGTTCAGAGAGACCAAAAAGGAGTCTTCACAAGACTGGGTTGATTTTGTTGACCATTCAGTGAAGGCCTTGGAGGGGTGGTTACATGGCAGTAAAGTTACTGATTATGAAAGCCTGTATAACTTGATCCTGAGAGAGCATATTCTTAATAATTGTGTGTCTGATTTGTTGCACCAGTACTTAGTGGACTCTGATCTGACCTCTCCCCAAGAATTGGGAAAGAAGGCAGACAAATGGGTCAGAACAAGGGTGAACAGAAAAGTTCATACAGGGGGTGACAAAGAGAACAATAAGAAGAAAGATGGTGAAAAATCACAAGATAGGCATGGGGATAAGGGTAAAACCAAAGATCCCATTTCAAATATTAAACCCTCTTCAGGGGGTGGGGATAAAACAAATTCTTCCTCTTCTTCTCAACCTACACAATTTAAAAAGCCTTGGTGCTTTGTGTGTAAAAACAGAGGCCATAGGCCAGGGGATAAGTCCTGTCCAGGTAAACCCCCTGAGCCTACCACCACTAATACATCAAGCTCTAGTGCCCCTAGCAGTAGTGGTACTAGTGGTGGGACTGCTGGCAACAGTCAAGTTAAGGGTGTAGTTGGGTTCACTTATGGGTCCATAGTAGAAACTGGGGTAGTCAGTCCCAAGACAGTTTCTGTCACACCTAGTGGCATTGGCCTTGACACACTGGCTGCTTGTCCCCTTACAATGGATAAGTACAGGCAGACAGTTTCAATAAATGGTGTTGAGGCCTTGGCCTACAGGGACACATGTGCCAGTATCACTTTGGTGACTGAAAACCTAGTGCATCCTGAACAACACATCATTGGACAACAGTATAAGATTATTGATGTCCATAACTCCACTAAGTTTCTTCCCTTAGCTATAAATCAGTTTAGTTGGGGTGGAGTTACTGGCCCTAAGCAGGTGGTAGTATCACCTAGCTTACCTGTAGACTGTCTCTTAGGTAATGACCTAGAGGCCTCAGGTTGGGCTGATGTAGAGTTTTATGCCCATGCAGCCATGCTGGGCATCCCAGAGGAATTGTTCCCTCTCATTTCTACTGAAATGAAAAAGCAAAGGAGAGAAGGCCTGAAAACTCAGGATTCCTCTCCAGCAACAGGTAAAAAGGGTATCACAGTATCCCCTAACCACCCTACCATTCATGATACCATTCCTGGGGTGGGAGAAACCTCTCCTAGGGTGGCACCTGTTCCAAGGGAATCATCAGTTGGCAAAACTATACTCCCTGAGGTGGAAGTACCTCTCTGTGGGATAACTAACATTGGTGAGAAAAAGAGCACCATTTTAGTTAACATGGAGCATCCCTCCAAGCCTCCCAGAGAAACTTTAGTGCAGAAACCCTGCACTACCTCACAACACTTAGGACAGCATCCCTGCCCTAGTGTGGAGCTCATAGGACAGCATCCCTGCCCTGCTCCAACAAAAGAGAAACAGCAACCCTGTTCTCTCTTCCAGCCATATGGACAAAGTTGTTGCCCAACTATGGCTTTTCTGAGACAGCATCCCTGTCTGGCATTTCCATCACTACAAATAGGTTCAGTGGACAATTCCCACTGCTCTAATCTAAAACTTACTGATAGAAACTCTGAAAATACATCTTTACATTGTTGCTTAGCTAAAACAATTCAAACAGGGTGGTTTACATCCCCACAGGGAAGTAACCATATAGTGGATGATAAAGGGAGTGACCTGTCTATTGCAGAGCTACTCTCTACTTATCACCACTTAGACAATAAAGTCTCAACTGGCCAAGGTTAGCCTTATTGTCCTTCGTTTGGGGGGGGGGGGGGGGGGGGGGGCGGGGGGGTGTGTGTGAGAAAGTAGCCTCTTTCTAGCCTTGTTACCCCCACTTTTGGCCTGTTTGTGAGTGTATGTCAGGGTGTTTTCACTGTCTCACTGGGATCCTGCTAGCCAGGGCCCAGTGCTCATAGTGAAAACCCTATGTTTTCAGTATGTTTGTTATGTGTCACTGGGACCCTGCTAGTCAGGACCCCAGTGCTCATAAGTTTGTGGCCTATAAGTATGTGTTCCCTGTGTGGTGCCTAACTGTCTCACTGAGGCTCTGCTAACCAGAACCTCAGTGGTTATGCTCTCTCTGTACAAATTGTCACTAACAGGCTAGTGACCAATTTCACCAATTCACATTGGCATACTGGAACACCCTTATAATTCCCTAGTATATGGTACTGAGGTACCCAGGGTATTGGGGTTCCAGGAGATCCCTATGGGCTGCAGCATTTCTTTTGCCACCCATAGGGAGCTCTGTCAATTCTTACACAGGCCTGCCACTGCAGCCTGAGTGAAATAACGTCAACGTTATTTCACAGCCATTTACCACTGCACTTAAGTAACTTATAAGTCACCTATATGTCTAACCTTTACCTGGTAAAGGTTAGGTGCAAAGTTACTTAGTGTGTGGGCACCCTGGCACTAGCCAAGGTGCCCCCACATTGTTCAGGGCAAATTCCCCAGACTTTGTGAGTGCGGGTACACCATTACACGCGTGCACTACACACAATGGTAACTCCGAATATGGCCATGTAACATGTCTAAGATCATGGAATTGCCCCCTCTATGCCATCCTGGCATTGTTGGCACAATCCCATGATCCCACGGGTCTGTAGCTCAGACCCAGGTACTGCCAAACTGCCTTTTCAGGGGTTTCACTGCAGCTGCTGCTGCTGCCAACCCCTCAGACAGGTTTCTGCCCTCCTGGGGTCCAGCCAGGCTTGGCCCAGGATGGCAGAACAAAGGACTTCCTCAGAGAGAGGGTGTTACACCCTCTCCCTTTGGAAAAAGGTGTTAAGGCAGGGGAGGAGTAGCCTCCCCCAGCCTCTGGAAATGCTTTCATGGGCACAGATGGTGCCCATTTCTGCATAAGCCAGTCTACACCGGTTCAGGGACCCCTCAGCCCTGCTCTGGCACGAAACTGGACAAAGGAAAGGGGAGTGACCACTCCCCTGACCTGCACCTCCCCTGGGAGGTGCCCAGAGCTCCTCCAGTGTGCTCCAGACCTCTGCCATCTTGGAAACAGAGGTGCTGCTGGCACACTGGACTGCTCTGAGTGGCCAGGGCCAGCAGGTGACGTCAGAGACTCCTTCTGATAGGCTCCTTCAGGTGTTGCTAGCCTATCCTCTCTCCTAAGTAGCCAAACCCTCTTTTCTGGCTATTTAGGGTCTCTGCTTTGGGGAATTCCTTAGATAATGAATGCAAGAGCTCATCAGAGTTCCTCTGCATCTCTCTCTTCACCTTCTGCCAAGGAATCGACTGCTGACCGCGCTGGAAGCCTGCAAAACTGCAACAAAGTAGCAAAGATGACTACTGCAACTCTGTAACGCTGATCCTGCCGCCTTCTCGACAGTTTTCCTGGTGGTGCATGCTGTGGGGGTAGTCTGCCTCCTCTCTGCACTAGAAGCTCCGAAGAAATCTCCCGTGGGTCGACGGAATCTTCCCCCTGCTACCGCAGGCACCAAAGAACTGCATCACCGGTCCCTTGGGTCTCCTCTCAGCACGACGAGCGAGGTCCCTTGAATCCAGCAACTGTGTCCAAGTGACTCCCACAGTCCAGTGACTCTTCAGTCCAAGTTTGGTGAAGGTAAGTCCTTGCCTCCCCACGCCAGACTGCATTGCTGGGAACCGCGACTTTTGCTGCTACTCCGGCCTCTGTGCACTTCCAGCGGAAATCCTTTGTGCACAGCCAAGCCTGGGTCCACGGCACTCTAACCTGCATTGCACTACTTTCTAAGTTGGTCTCCGGCGACGTGGGACTCCTTTGTGCAACTTCGGGTGAGCATTGTTTCACTCTTCTTCGAAGTGCCTGTTCCGGCACTTCTGAGGGTGCTGCCTGCTTCTGAGAGGGCTCCTTGCCTTGCTCGACGCCCCCTCTGTCCCCAGGCGCAATTGGCGACATCCTGGTCCCTCCTGGGCCACAGCAGCATCCAAAAACGCTAACCGCACAACTTGCAGCTAGCAAGGCTTGTTGGCAGTCTTTCGGCAGGAAAACACTTCTGCACGACTCTCCACGGCGTGGGGGATCCATCCTCCAAAGGGGAAGTCTCTAGCCCTTGTCGTTCCTGCAGAATCCTCAGCTTCTACTGTCCAGTAGCAGCTTCTTTGCATCCACAGCTGGCATTTCCTGGGCATCTGCCCATCTCCGACTTGCTTGTGACTTCTGGACTTGGTCCCCTTGTTCCACAGGTACCCTCAACTGGAAATCCATTGTTGTTGCATTGCTGGTTTGTGTCTTTCCTGCAGAATTCCTCTATCACGACTTCTATGTCCTTTGGGGAACTTTAGTGCACTTTTCACTCACTTTTCAGGGTCTTGGGGTGGGCTATTTTTCTAACCCTCACTGTTTTCTTACAGTCCCAGCGACCCTCTACAAGGTCACATAGGTTTGGGGTCCATTCGTGGTTCGCATTCCACTTTTGGAGTATATGGTTTGTGTTGCCCCTATCCCTATGTGTCCCCATTGCATCCTATTGTAACTATACATTGTTTGCACTGTTTTCTTAGACTATACTGCATATTTTTGGTATTGTGTACATATATCTTGTGTATATTTGCTATCCTCATACTGAGGGTACACACTGAGATACTTTGGCATATTGTCATAAAAATAAAGTACCTTTATTTTTAGTATATCTGTGTATTGTGTTTTCTTATGATATTGTGCAAGTGACACTAGTGGTACTGTAGGAGCTTCACTCGTCTCCTAGTTCAGCCTAAGCTGCTCTGCTAAGCTACCATTATCTATCAGCCTATGCTGCTAGAGACCCTATACACTAATAAGGGATACCTGGGCCTGGTGCAAGGTGTAAGTACCCCTTGGTACTCACTACAAGCCAGTCCAGCCTCCTACACATGGCAAAAGGTTTATTTTCCAGGTAGAAAAAGCAGTTTAAAATGCATGCACAGGCTGCAATGGCAGGCCTGAAACAAGTGTAAATGGCTACTTAAGTGGGTGGTACAATACGTGCTGCAAGCCCAACTGAAGCATTTAATTTATAGGCTTTGGGTACATATAGTAACAGGCACTTATAAATATGCCAATTGAGAAAAAGTAAATGTTACTATGTTTTTGGTTGGAGTGAGCACATGCACTTTAGCACTGGTTAGCTGTGGTAGAGTGCACAGTCCTAAGGACAACAAAAAGAAGGTAGGCAAAGATGGAGGAGGAAGGCAAAAGGTTTGCGGTAAGACTACCCTACCAAGTCTAACACCAAAGGGTAGCTTTTGATTGCATTTCAAAAACCTCATAAACTAATGTATGCAGGGACCTTAGCTGGATAGGTCAAATGGTTCATGGCTGAAGCCAAGACTGATGTCAGTAGTTTTGTGACACCTTCAACTCGAGAAGCCACGGACTCCAAGGCATATGGGTTAGGTTCTAAGTTTGAGGACATATTGAAAACCACAGATTGGTCTCCTTATTTTACTTTTAAATAGTTCTATTACAAACCTACTCTTAATGTGGGGTCTGTAGTGGTGGATCAGCTTTAAACAAGCATAGTCGGAGCCTCCCGCCCTGACATACAATAAAACATGTTCTAGCTGTCGTGACAAGAACTTTTAGTTCTATTAAGGACATGGAGGCAATGATTATCTCACTCAAATACATGCAGAGTGTTCAAATTGGTTTATGTATCCTGCATTTCGTAATTGATTTTATTATGCATATAATGTATATGTTAATATTTTCAGTGTGTTTTCCCTCCTACAGCTCATGAGGTATGTGGTTTGTAATTCCTATTATAATGCCATTTCAGATGCGTAACAGAAACAGAAATTATGACAGAAGGTTCGGTGTAACCAACAGCAGTTTCGTACCGGATGTTTTGATAGTTTATTTGGACATTGGTGTTGCAAGATTTTCTTCTGGACAATGATTTAATAATATAATCCACAAAGAAAAAGGCAGTCAAGATGGTGTTTGCCAGTTTTGAAGGTCAAGGAGGACTGAGATTGGTGAACTGGAGAGGAAAAGGAGGAGAGTATATGGTTGTTGTTCATGTGGTTCAGCGGAATTGTAGCTGTTAAACATCTTTATTGTTTCTGATTGACTGCTGATAAAACTACATGGAAGAAAGAGAATCATAATCATTGAATTTGTGCCCTTAACAGAATCAGCATTTATTGTTGTGACAGCTTGAAATATTTTATTCTTGGGTAGAAGTTTGAGTTCTCATTATCCTAATGAGGTTACTGGATTTGGGCAGCAGAATCACCTGGAACACCTCCACGTAACACCTGTTGGCCTAATCCAGGTTTTCCGGCTAACTAGCAGCGCCCCATCCCTTTCTCTTGGTTACATTAGTCTGACACAGGCAAAGACAAACAGAGGCAAAATATAGTTCAATAAGGGTTTATTGAAGTAACTGCATAACAGATAAAATGTCACTTATTGCAGTAACTAGGATGATAAAACTAAATAGAAGCAAAATTGTGACAATGAGAGTAAAACACTAAAACAGTCCCACCATACTGTCACTAGGAGTGATATATAAATATTTCCTATCTAAGCTATGTTAGAGCACAGCGTGACAAGCCCTAATCTTCCCTTCAGGTTTCCCCCCTGGAAAGACATCATCCCTCATACCTAAGCAGGGAAGCCTGTTGTCTAAAAAGACACTGTCCCCATATAGGCCAGAGATTCAGCAGTCTAAACAAGCAGTTGTAGCGAAGACGTTCAGCAATCAGCATGCAGTCGTGGTCATCTTGATGGAATCTCCCTCGAACGTGTATGGGACAGAGAAGTGTTTTATAATAAAACAACTGATGTTCTAGGAAAATGTTCCCACGTAAGGATGTGTACGTTTCTGTGAATGTCAGAGACACAGCATATCACTTTTGCTGGCAACCCTATCTGACTACAGCCTTTAGGAAAGCACGTAGTGAAATACATGCAATACTAAGAACGTGATGCTTTTCTAGGCGAAAGAACAATTAGATAGAGAAAGTAAAACAGCACTGCAAATGTGGCTAATGCTGGAAAAACAAAGTGATCCTGAAGAAAAGGTAACTGAGCTAAAATGCACAAGGACAGGCTTAGTTTGCTCAAATAATGTGTCTAAAATATGGCTAAATACCTATACAACACTACCAAGCTACTTCATTAGAAATACCTATACAACACTACCAAGCTACTTCATTAGAGAAAGCGTATAGCTGTCTTGTCAGCATCTAGTGGACCCACTCAGTGGGTGGTATGTAGATGCCAAAACCAGGAGTTTGAATCTTGGCTTTGTTACATGACCAAATTACGTGGTCCAGTACTTTATATACTTATTCCACAGTTCACCAAGCGTTTGGGAGCGCTAGAGGAGAGCTAATGTGCATTTTACAAAAAGTCATTCATTCGTGTGCAGTTAAATTCTAAATTATAACACCCCTGATTTCCAGCTAACACTTTTAACATGCAGACATGAATTTCTAACTGCAAGAACTAAAAAAAGATTATTATTTTTTTACTAGTTCAGTTTAAGGTTCAAAAGTATTCCTTCGAAGTATTTTACAGAGCTTGTGGGTTGTAAAATGACGCAGATGTGAAAAGACAGATTTTAGTTATGCATAAATGTCTCGTTTTCAGTCAACCACCAAAAGAGAAATGTCAACGATCCACTTCAACTCTATTTGCACTTTTCCTGTCAACTGACCGCTCTAGTTTCAAGACAGTTGTTTTCCATCTGGTAAGATTTGAAACGAAATTAGTTCTTACTAATTCATTTTTCTTCTACTGGAAAGAGACTTCAAATGGTGAAAATTTAACTAGTTTGATGTACTGCTCTCAGCAGACTAATTGGAAAACCGACCTCTCAGCGCTGTTACACTAAAAACACGAAACAAATTCCCAGCTGTTCACATGCAAAATGAAGGATATAGGCTTTTTCCCACTTCAGCTCCCAAACAGTAATTTGCTTTCGAGAATGTTTTTTTACATTAAAAAAATGTCACGCTGTTTGGAGAAAAACTGTAGTTTGTCACGAACACAATTCATAAATAAGGCATTTTTCAACAGCAGTGGTTTAAATCATATTTCAATGAACCCTACAGTGTTCCAGTGACAATGCACTGAGTTAGAGTTAAAACCCGTCCCAGAATCGAGAACCAATGTCATCGTTCAACAAAAGTGCTTGTCTGAACTTTGGGCGGTAATAAATGTGGAGCTGGATCTTTTGTGACTTTAACGTAAGCCATCCACAGTGAGCATCTATAGCTCCATTCCAGAGACATGAATATTAATTCCTAGCCAGTCTATCTACATTCAATGAGTTCACACATATTTAAACTCTACCGTTGGATGTCTTCATTTTCCTCACGATTGTCTCATAACTTATTCACAAAATGTTTTTCGTGGATCCCTATCACTTCATGCCCTTATTTCTTTTAATTTTCCTCCGTTGCCAGGGACTGTCTTGCTCATGTCTTTCTCACTCAAGGAAAGATGCCTTGAAATTGGACGGAGTTGTGGTGTAAAAACAACTTCAACCACACTCTCTACTAAGCTGTCAATTTTTGAATCAGTTTTGACATTTTTTGTCAAAAGAAACACACTCGTCTTCAGACTTCAAATGCAACTGAAACCTAATCAGTCCTTCTCTCACAACAGCTTTTGTGGGTCTCTCCCACTCCCAACACTCATACTCGTCTCTGCCTCACCTTCCCCAATGCTCTTTTCCCTTCACCTGCCATTCCCCTTCTGAAATAAACTATGGAACACCACATCTTTTTTGTCCCTCCAAATTCGTTGATTCCATATCCGTCTCTAGTTACTTCTGTTCTAGATGTCAAAACTAATATGTTTTCTAGATGTTAAATCGAGTATATGAATTTACCGAATCACTCCGTTGATCCCCAGTATGGTCACCACCAATGGTGGAAATTTTCCCTTGTTGCCAGTGCAATTTGCCGCCGCCTTTTGTGCAAAACGACTACTGCAAAATAAAATTGGAAGGGGGGTTGGGAGCACACTGCCTCACATCCCAGCACAGTTCGCCCCTTTGAATCCTGGTTAAATGCAGTTCACATTTAGCACTTACTTGAAAATTATCTGTTGTTTTTCACCAAAGTTGGTGCAGACATTACTGTATATCTCTAGACATGTGTTTCTTGGTTTAGCCCTTCATCAGTAGAGAGTAGAGAACAAAGAAAAGTCATCTGGGGTTGCTGGAAATGCTGCCAAAATTCTCTCCGGTCAAGTACCACTCACAGCCACACAGGTGCATCTCCAAAGCTTGTCAGCTCACTGGCTCAAGGGAGCCTTTTAAACAGAAAGGGGGGTTGAGAGCACACTGCCTCAGATCCCAGCAGTTTGCCCCTTTGCATCCTAGTAAATGCAGTTCACATTTAGAGCTTACTTGAAAATCATCTGTAGTTTTTCACCAAAGTTGGTGCAGACATTGCTGTATATCTCAAGACAAGCATTTCCGGGTTTAGCTTTCATCAGTAGAGAGTAGAGAACAAAGAAAAATTCATCTGGGGTTGCTGGAAATGCTGCCAAAATCCTCTCAGGTCAAATACCACTCACAGGAACTTCACAGTCAAGTCAGAGTCACCTGTGAGTGGTACTTGACCTGAGAGGATTTTGGCAGCATTTCCAGCAACCGCAGATGAATTTTCTTTGTTCTCTAGCTGTAACTCGAGCAAACTCGCGTCCCATTGCATTGCAAATGCTTGTTAGTACTATTTTTAGAACAAAAGAAAGTATATCATGCTTATGTGAGCTTAGTGTTTAACTGCTCTCTGGAAATTTTTGATTAGAGCCAGGAAATAATGCATTTCCCATTTATCCCGACACAGCATCTTTAATAGGCTTTTGGGGGCTTCTGAACAAGACACTGTATAGAATGATATGGCCAATTTTATCATGGTTATTTAGCTTTGTGCTGTCAATGTACTGATGTTCTGGTCAGGACACTTATATGATTCCAGGTCTTCCACTGTGTGAGGTAACGGTGACTGTTTCCCGAAGCCACAATGTCACCACACACTGGAATATATGGTAGGCAAGTGTCCTCAAGAAGCTGCCACATTCTCAGGAGAAAAGTTGGCGTACAACACCTCCTTGCTGGATGGTGATTTCAAAGGAACAAAAAAATCAGAATAATTAATCTAACAATGGAATTCTTTTGAGTGAAGTGTGAGGATCAGCAAGTGGAGGGAGTGAAGAAACAATGGAAGGACAATTGCATTGTTGCAATCACCCCACCCCCACCCAATAATGTTGAAGCCCCTCTCAAGCAAAAGAACAGAAAAACGAAATGACATCAAAAATCACACCACAGGAACCGTAACGAATTAGAACAATCAGGAATTAACAAAGGAAGGGACAGCCATTAAGGAAAAGGAAAATAAAAGAGAACACAAAATAGAACTCTATTAGCTGGGTGGTAGCTTTAAAAAACAGTTGCAAACTCTTGCACAGGTGACTGACATTTTGGAACTGGAGAGGTGAGGATAAGCAATAGGAGACCAGGAGAACAAGAGAGGGCAGCCCCAGATGAGTGAAAATCACAGCACACAAGTGCTGACCTCTTGCTGTGTTTTATGATTTTATGACTTGGAAGCATGGAGCCATGCAAGGCAGTGTAGACCTCAGATTCCCAGATGGCAGAGGTCCCACAGTCAAAACACAATAGCCCCCTCCTGAGTTCCCAGGCTTGTCAGGAAAGGTGATAAAAAATGGTGAACCAATCTTGGAATACTGACTGTAGAGGCATGAAAGTTAACTAGCTGGCTAGCCTTTTCATGACTCGAAGAACTAATTGACCTCTGAAAACTCAGAAGTCACAGGTCTCACTAACCTTGTATTCTGGCTCACCATCCACCATAACAAGAGAAGGAGCAGAATGAGGTACATAAGGTTTCAAATGAGAAGCATGAAAAGCGAGGTGAATCTTCCAAGAATTAGGAGGACGTAATGTGAAGGCAACAGTATTGATCTGTTTGGTTATTCCAAAGGGACCAAAATATCAAGGACAGAACTGGACTGGTAAATTCCACGTGGGCAAGAAACTGGAAGACAACCAAACCTTATCTCTCACCTTAAAGTTTCGGATTGGCTGTCTTAATTTATCAGCCCTATAATTCATAGCAGTTTTAGAACCTTGTAAATTCCAGGCAATTACTTGTATCTCAGCATGAAGTCTCTCTGGAAAGTTTGTGGCAGCATGCCTGAAAATCAACACTTATATTGAAGGCTCAGTAGCCAATTAATGGGAAGTGATTGATAGCCATACATTTCTGCAGAGCATGCTTGGAAAACAAACATCTTATTTGCTGGCCCCTTGCGGGCATTTGTTTCTTCAAGTTGCCAGAGATCTAGTTTCTACCTTATAAGAAGTAATCTTGATTTTGATTCTGTTCCTTAAAAGGCCCATCAATTGTGTAATTTTGTTGAAAGTACTTATACTTCAGCTCACAATGCTTATTTGCATGATATATTTTCTGAGTTTCTGATTTTCAGGCTCTAGGGGGTACAGCTGTGATGCTTCAGCTTTAACGTCTCCATTCAGGTTTCCAGCAGGACCAAAGGAAATGGGGTTGTTGTACATATCTATATTTCCAATCACCTAAAACATTGTGTTTGGCAAGTCTAAAAGAATATGTATTAAGAATATGAAAGCAAGAAACTTTCATTGGTTGATTAGATCTTGATGATAAATGTAGGTCATACATATATATATATATATATATATATATATATATATATATATATATATAACCTACTGGCGGTCATCAGTAGGTAGTTATAGTTAAGACCTAGTTTTTTTCGTAAAAAGTTTTACTGCAAATATTCCACTGATATTATCAGTGATGCTATCAAAGATGTCATGGGTGCTGTAATCTGTGGAGTAATTAGCAGGGCGAGAGAGCAAGTTATAGTTACCTTAGTGCACGAGTTATAGTTACTTGATATAACTCTAATTATGATAGGTGAATTTCTATGGTTTTTGAGGTTAAAAAAAATGCAAGCCTAACTATAAAGTTCCTGTAACCTTTGTTTTTGTTCAGTCAATTTCTATGTTTGAAAAAAAAATCCATTTCCTAACTATAATGTCCCTGTAATCTTTGTTTTTTCAGTGAATTTCTATGTTTGCTTTAACGTATAGTAATTATCATTACGATAATCCAACCACCGCTGACCACGGCCAATGGCGTGTTTGGCAGCGTTTGGCCACATATAAGCACCCCACCTTGAACTGTGCACAGCCTTCTCCTGTGCCTGGCAGGGGTTGCCCACAAGGCCTGGCCTGCAGCCAGACCATGAAGCCAACCACCCCAACCGCCCAACCCTATGCTGCACACGGCCCTTTGTCTATGCAAGGTGTGAGTTGGCGGCAGCTTGTCTCTCTTGGTGCGAGAGAGTGTATCTGGGGGTGAGAGTGGCTGTGCGAGTCTCTTTCTGGGTGTGAGAGGGCATAAATTAGTGTCTTAGTGGAACCAGCGTCTGCGCAGTTCTTTGAGTGGGTGCATGAGGTGTCAGTGGGTCTGTGAGTGTCTGAGTGAATCTGTGAGTGGGTGCATGAAGGTTCTTAGTGGGTCTGTAATTCGGTGTGTGAGTCATCTGTGAGTGCATCTTAGTAGGTGTGTGAGTGGGAGAAAGAAATTGAAAGAGAGAAAGAGAGTGACAGGGAGAGGTATAGAGTTTTTTAGGCTTTGATGGATGATACACATAAAATGAGCTATTTTTAGACAAATTGAAAAAAAAATGTATTTGTCAATTAAAAAGAGTGAAATCACCTTTCAGCATGAAACTTAAACTTTCGAAGTTTGAAATAAATTGAATGATTGAAACGATCATGGACACATCTGGAGTAGAACCCTCCACTGTGAGTGGGAGGGCGTGTGACCTTAACATTAGGCCACAGGTAACTCTTTGATGGACTGTTTCCAGACATACTTATGACAATGAACCCCGGGACATAGCAGGAGCCGGTCGTGGTGGTCCCCAGGGCCATCAGGGGGTCCTCGAGTGGGGCCAAGCGGTCCCCCTCCAACTAGCATAGCCCCAGGGAGGTGATGGTCCCCGGGGCTTGGGGGTGAGCAGGTGCCCCCCCATTATATGTGCAAAAGCCCGGGCACCACATTAGTTTGCGTGGTCCCCGCACCATATTTGTTTTGTGCCCCAGGGAGGTGGCTGTTCCTGGAGCTGCGGAGGGGGGGCAGACAGCCCCCACACTCAATATAATAGGAGCCCCAGGTAGGTGGCAGACCCTGGAGCTGAGGGTGGCTTGGTGGCCCTCCTGTGCTTTGGCCCACCCTTGCAGAATAAACAAGCGCAGGAGCCTGTGCTTCTTTTTTTTTACATTTTCGCCAGATCCGTGGTGAATTGGGGTGCAAATAAAAAAAATGCTTTTTAGCTCTTGGGGAGGGAGTTGCTCTGGGACTCCAGCATCAGAGCTAAGAGGTCAGGGTGACTCTACACTGGCCCTTTGTCTTTTAAAAAAAAAAAACATTTTTGTGGGACTCGGCTGAAGTCGAGTACCAGGATGGCTGGCAACACATCCTGGTTTGAAGTATTGGCATCCAATCAGCACTGTGCAGGTCCCTGCACAAGCTTGACATTATTTGCAAAGATATACAAATTTATTTTCTGTTTAATATCTCCAAAGCTACTGGATGGATTTACAACAAATAAGCAACAGCAAAAATTTGCAAGCTATCTGCCAAATTTGGTGTAATTCTGTCCAGAAGTTCGGACTGTAGTCATGTCTAAGAGTCCTATGGGAATTATGTGGTAAATCCAAGTTAGTTCCTATTGTGACTCAGGAGCTTAGCTTAGCCTTTTGGCTTGCAGGCCTGTGCCCCCATTACCTAGTGACCTTTAACCTACTTAGCTTGCTCTGCTTTAGTCTGTTAATTGTTTATTTCTTTTAGGATGGCTGCTGTTGTTTGTAGTTTATAGAAATGTTTTGATTTGCATTATCAGTGGCACTCTTTGAAGGTGTCATTATCAGCATTATGGCCAGTGAGGTACGTAGCTATTAATATCATATCTCTTTCTCACTTACGTGTAAAAGGAACATAATGTACACTTGTTGGGGATTGATTATAAGTTGCCACCACAAGTCTGCCTTCTTATCAGTTGTTTGGGAACATACATGTGTCAGGGGTCCTACATGATCTGTATCAATACATCTCACACGGACAAGGTCAATAGAGGGATTCCTTCATGATGCCATCTACACTGCACGTCATGACAGTATACAAGCCATAATGGCCTCTCGCGAAGCCTTGGAAGGGAAAATTGATGCATTGACGACGGACCTGACAATACTACACGATGATCGCCACCGGCTGACAGAAAGGGTATCTACATCGGAGAAACAAATCAAAGAGGTCCTACCAGTTATAAACGATTTGAACGACAAACTTCGCAAGTTAGAGAGGCAAGTTCATGACTTGGAACTGAGGGCAAAGGATGCAGAAAATAGATCAAGGTGAAATAATCCCTGCGTGATTGGCTTACCTGAGCACATAGAAAAGAATAATATGGTGGAATTCCTAGAGCGCTGGCTTAGGGAGACAGTAGCAGACAACAGACTTTCGCCCTAGAGAGAGCACACAGGGTCCCAGCGTGTCCTCCCCCACCAGGGGCTCCACCAAGACCGGTTATAGCATGACTGCCACATTATAGAGACAGAGACTATCTGCTGGGGCAGGCGAGGAAGAACGGAGACTGCACAGTGGAAAATAGTACAGTCTGCATTTTCCCAGATTTTTCGCAAGAGGTGCAGAAACGGATGGCTACCTTTAGAGAGGCTAAACACAAATTAAGGCAAATGGGCATACACTATGGTATGATGTTTCCGGCCCAGCTGTTTTTGGTAACCAAAGAAAGGGAGCAATTCTTCAATTCTCTGTAAGAGGTGTGGCAATGGATAGGCACTCATACGTCGACTGGAAAGGACACCAAATCTGGCAACAACTTGCAACGACAACACGGACGTCCTCGACATAAACAGCAACACAGACCATCTGCCCCTTCAAAAAAGGAGGTACAACAGGAACGCTGAAAAGTGATGGAGGCAGTGTCCTCCCAGAGCGTCGAGACCAAAGCCCAACTCCAACGATTGGTGAAGAGATGGACCTGTCGGGATCTGACTGAGACTCAGATATCACACGAATGTCAGAGGAGGCAGGGCTAGAGGTGACACCAGGGACATCGGACTGCATCATTTGGCTCTCTCTTCCCTAGATCCATAAGGGAAATGGACCAATGCTGCTGAGTTGCTGTGTTATGACCTAGAGGTCTCCCATTGGAAGGGAGAGATTGGTGGAGACAATCTCAGAACGGGGAGCTGGGGAAGGTGGCACACCAGGGAGAGTAAGAATGGAGGGGGGGTGCAGGCAGTACAGTAGCACTCTCTAAATGACCCAGGTGGCCACTTCCAATTTCGTGAGAACATTTGATAATTGTTTGGTTTGGATGAGAGGCAGTTGTCTTTTTGTCCTGGGGAAGGGGAGTTGGGAAGTTATTTGTTGGTTTGGGTATAGAGAGAACTATGAGTCACATGATTTTATAGGAAAACAACTAGGCTTGGGGTGGAGTGAGGACCGTATGATGGAATTGGGGTGGAGGGGATAGGTGCAGAGGTGCTCAGGATTGAGGCAGGATTATGGCTACACTTGAGACAAATAAATTAATATAATGAAATGCCCGGGGTATGCATATGGCAAAAGGTATAAGGTCTTCTCATACTTACAGAGGAGGGTAGCTCAGGTGGCAATTTTCCAAGAAACATATATGACACTGACCAAGGGGAGGGCTATACAGAAACGTTGGAGGGAACAGGTATATTTTACCACTTATTCAGTTTATGCCAGTGGTACCTTAATCTGGATACCAGCTGGGGTTCTGTTTCAAATACTGGATAGCTTCGTAGACCCCGACGGGCAATACGTGGTCAATGTCTACGCACCTAACTCAGGTCAGGGGTTATTCTTTGCAAAGCTTTCTGTCCACTTGGCCCCACACCTTCTACAGTCAAGAGTGTTGGGAGGGGACTTTAATTGTGTGACAGACCCCAATATGGACCGATCCAACCCCTCACTGAATGATTCCCTGATAGCGAGGGTGGCACAACAGTTCACAACCTGGCAAACGTAATGGCGCATTGTAGATGCATGGCGTAAGCTATACCCAAATGTCCAAGACTACTCGTACTTTTCCCATTTACATGACCTACACGTGCACTTGGACTCAGTCCTTTGCACCCTTGATGTGTTTTCAACCATACATAATGCTGAATATTTGGCTTGCACCATCTCGGACCACAACCCCATATTACTGTCACTAAGGTGGGGCTACACCCTTCCTTACATGGAAATTAAAACTTGAATCATTGAAAGATGCACAATACCAAGAAGCCTTGAGACAAGATATTGCTAATTTCTTTATGAAAAACGATGCCACAGCCAGCAGCCCATTAGTCGAGTGGGATGCTTTTAAGGTGGTGCTAAGGGGAAGATGTATAGCGGGGTCTGTGGGAGTACGGTGAGCATTGGTCAAGGACACAATAGAGGCAGAAGATAAGCTGAGAGAGGAGGAAAAGAATAGACCAGGACAGCCAGACCTCCAGCATAGATTATAAGAAGACAATAGGGGATCATGTGCAGCGACTTTGCTGCTTTGATTATAAGAACTACATATCATGGGGTCACGCAAAGGGAGATAAGGTGGGTAGAATCTTTGCATGGGTGGCGTCACTGACTAAGAGAGGGTCCATCATTATGGTTGTACAAAAGGATACAGGTGACAGTCTTTACAAACAGGAGGAGATTTATCTTACTTCCTGTAATATTATGAGAGACTATATAAAAAATGCCCTTCATTATGATGTAGTGGCCACCCATACATACATGGACCAGGCGCCACTCACTGTACTTAAACAGGAGGCGGCCGAACAGCTGGGGGGGCCATAATGGTACAGGAAATTAAGGGTGCCATTAAGGACTTAGCTAGGGGCAAGACACCGGGAACTGATGGCTTCCCAGTTGAGTTTTGTGCCACGTATTCTGACCTGTTAGCCCTGCGGTTGGTCACCCTTTATAAGGCTGCTAAGGAGAGGGGACTTTTGCCGGCTATGACAAGGGAGGCATTGGTGGTACCCCTGTTAAAAAACTCGGTAAGGACCTGACTGAGTGTGGGAAGTATAGGCCATTATCCATGCTGAATCTGGATTATAAGATTCTTAGTCAAATCCTGGCAATGCGACTCCTCCTTCATATGACCCTCCAGGTACACCCGGACCAGGCAGGCTTTGTCCCAGGACGGAATACAGCTGGTAACGTACGTGGACTTCTGGCTGTCGTGAGGGACCCCTTCTATGACAAAACGGAGACTGGGGTATAGGCAGTAGATACTGAAAAATCATTTGATAGTCTTGAATGGTGCTTTCTTTATGCTGTGATGGCAAAGATGGGATTGGGAGAAGAGTACATAGAATGGGTAAAACTAATATACACTGCCCCAGTGGTTAGGGTCCGCACCAGCCGGACAATTTCAGACTGCTATGCAGTTGAGCAGGGCACCAGTGGGTTGCTCCCTTTCCCCACTGCTGTTTGCATTAGCTATGGAAACTTTAGTGGCCTTGGCTCGCGTGGGCAGCGGGTGCCAGGTGATATGATGTGGCACCACATAGCCTTATATGCGGATGACTTAATTATTTTCCTGAGGCATATGCAGAGGGATCTGCCAGGTGCCCAGCTCATGTTGTCCAAGTTTGGGGCACTATCGGGACTTGGCGTGAACTAGCAGAAGTCCTGACATTTGTCCCTGGGGTTCGCCAGGGTGACCCCCTCAGACCTGGGTGCATTACTGTGGGAGCCACGATGTCAGTTGTGAGTTGTTGTAGGAGTGGCTAAGTCTCCTACAAATAAAAGTGCTGTCTCTCCTAAACCAGCAGTCTTGCCTAGGAGCAAGAGTCCAACTACGACATTAACATGGGAAACACAACTTTTTTGACCCCCCTTTTTCTCGGTCCCTGCTTGATGGATCACCCTGAAACTTTCCGTGCGCAAGAAGAATCACTGGCACACTTTAAAAAAAAAATTGTGAAGATTCATCAAACAGTGCCAAACATAGGCAAGTCAAAAAAAGATTTTTCTATGGAAGCATGGTTCTAACTATAACTACATAGTGGCGACTGCCATTAGGTAATACATGAGAATACCACTTGTTGCCATGCCTTTAATATTAATATGACCAGGGTTTTCCCACACTATACATTAGGATAACCCATGTGAATGTTCAGTCTAATATAATATTGGTTGTAAAGCATTTACTGTTCTTAAGGTCCCAGTTTAGTCTGTAGTCAACAAGGTTTTTTTTCCTATTTTATGTGGTCTCCATATATATCCATTAAAAACTGTTGAAATTGTCAGCTGTTGTTTACTGGTAAAAACTCACGTATGTTAGCCAAAGTGATGGCACCTTGGCATGATGTCACACGGCTGCCTTACCTTTCAGCACCTCCCCCACCTTACCTCAGGCCTTCACAGATTCAGAAGAAAAGACAAAAGACAAGGATTGTGGTATCATCCTGCCTTTCCTGGTGCTGGCACAAAACCAAAAGAAGCAAGTTGTTATTGAGTGTGGTGGTTGCTCCAGCACATTCACAGACCTGGCACAGCAAAGTGTTGAGGGGAAAAGTACGGTTGGGGTTCTATATAAAGAAGGAAAGAAAAATATGTTGATGTACATCAAGGTTGGAGAGGTGAGAGGGTCTAAGTGGTATTATACATTTATATATTTCAATGATGGAGCATGCTGACTGGTAGGAGACTGGAAATAATGTTGGAAAAGGATAAGCAGACTATTTCAGTGTTTCAGAAGACACATTGTATGCATTTATGTCACAATACCGCACCCCTAATTTTGCTTCTCCATGGATAAAAACCATTGGGCAATGGCAAAATGAAGCTACACGTAGGCTGGTATGAACTTGCCAATAATTTCTATGTAATTGCTTCTGAAAATAATCTTTTTAGTTACATCTAGACAAGTACATTTCCATATATTTTATCAATTTTAGGGAAATGATAATATTAATTGCTATACCTTGGTTGAATGCCAACTGCATATTCTATCCATTTAGTTGAATATTGTATCCTACAAACTGGTCATTGTGGGTACCTCCAAAATCTGTAGCCTGGTCTGAGTGTTTAGGAGGGAATGTGCATGTGACAATGGTTTGCAATAGCACCTGTGTAGAATTTTTAAATGTATCACAACAGATTGTTTTTAAATATGCCCTTTCCCTCCTCCTTGTAATGTGCCATGAGTTCATTTGGAAAAGTTATTTTAAAGACAGATTCTCTTTTCTTATTCATAACTCCACCAAACCTCTGCCTCTCAAGAAATTTATAATTAAGACAAAGTGACCAGGAATATATTTAAACTACAGTGTCTAGCCTACGTTTCTTTGCTTTATCCTTTTAAACATTTATGTTAATGTAACGGGACGCGCAACTCTGGTCATTTTTTTTTGTTGCTTACCTTGCTACAGGACACAGGGCTGTCGGCTCGGACCACCACAACTAGCGGCACCCGCTTCGCGGCCGCCGCCGTTGTAGGCTGCCTGCTAAAACACGCTGGGAGGACTACAATACCCAGAATCCTCTGGGTTTCCTGTGCGCCAAGTGGCGCGAAAGTGCTGTTACGCCCCCCGGGCGCTTAAATTGCAACAAGGTACACCGCACCGCGGGACGCGCAACTCTGGTCATTTTTTTTTTTGCTTACCTTGCTACAGGACACAGGGCTGTCGGCTCGGACCACCACAACTAGCGGCACCCGCTTCGCGGCCGCCGCCGTTGTAGGCTGCCTGCTAAAACACGCTGGGAGGACTACAATACCCAGAATCCTCTGGGTTTCCTGTGCGCCAAGTGGTGCGAAAGTGCTGTTACGCCCCCCGGGCCCTTAAATTGCAACAAGGTACACCGCACCGCGGGACGCGCAACTCTGGTCATTTTTTTTTTTGCTTACCTTGCTACAGGACACAGGGCTGTCGGCTCGGACCACCGCAACTAGCGGCACCCGCTTCGCGGCCGCCGCCGTTGTAGGCTGCCTGCTAAAACACGCTGGGAGGACTACAATACCCAGAATCCTCTGGGTTTCCTGTGCGCCAAGTGGCGCGAAAGTGCTGTTACGCCCCCCGGGCCCTTAAATTGCAACAAGGTACACCGCACCGCGGGCCGCGCAACTCTGGTCATTTTTTTTTTTGCTTACCTTGCTACAGGACACAGGGCTGTCGGCTCGGACCACCACAACTAGCGGCACCCGCTTCGCGGCCGCCGCCGTTGTAGGCTGCCTGCTAAAACACGCTGGGAGGACTACAATACCCAGAATCCTCTGGGTTTCCTGTGCGCCAAGTGGTGCGAAAGTGCTGTTACGCCCCCCGGGCCCTTAAATTGCAACAAGGTACACCGCACCGCGGGACGCGCAACTCTGGTCATTTTTTTTTTTGCTTACCTTGCTACAGGACACAGGGCTGTCGGCTCGGACCACCGCAACTAGCGGCACCCGCTTCGCGGCCGCCGCCGTTGTAGGCTGCCTGCTAAAACACGCTGGGAGGACTACAATACCCAGAATCCTCTGGGTTTCCTGTGCGCCAAGTGGCGCGAAAGTGCTGTTACGCCCCCCGGGCCCTTAAATTGCAACAAGGTACACCGCACCGCGGGACGCGCAACTCTGGTCATTTTTTTTTTTGCTTACCTTGCTACAGGACACAGGGCTGTCGGCTCGGACCACCGCAACTAGCGGCACCCGCTTCGCGGCCGCCGCCGTTGTAGCAGCCTGCTAAAACACGCTGGGAGGACTATAATACCCAGAATCCTCTGGGTTTCCTGTGCGCCAAGTGGCGCGAAAGTGCTGTTACGCCCCCCGGGCCCTTAAATTGCAACAAGGTACACCGCACCGCGGGGCGGCGCCGGGCTAAGCCCGGGCAAAGGGCGGGCCCTCTGTGGCCCTCAGAGGCCTGAAGAGTCTGGACTGGGCACGGGACTCTGCCTAAACTGTAAATTAGCTGTATTACATCTTGATTACGCGGTTTTGTGTTTTGCATTGCTGAATCATAGCTGGTGGTACTTACTGCAACCAACCTATGAAGGCTAACTGTAATAACTCCGCCAAAAATCTAGGGGCTACTATGCTTGATAACTACCTGGTTAAGGTGGTTAAAAAGATTAATAGCGATCGCAGAGTCTCCCTAGGGAAAGGAGGTTCCCCTGTTCAGACACACCCTAGTTCCTCCCCACATATAGTGTCTACTTTTGAGGATCTGGGCGCCAACACTGATAAGGATATGATATTAACTGAGGCACAGATACATTCTAATCCCTTAGACTCAACGGGTATAATTGGCGAGAGCCCATCTAGCCCCGTGGTTATGGCAGAGACTCCCCCCCCAACCAGCAAGAGCAGTTAGGGCTTGTAGAAAGTCGTTGGGCAAAAGAGGAGTGGGGAAGGTCAGCAATTCTCTAAAGCCCCTCGAAGCAAAATCTCATACTACTAAAACAAAAGGATTAGACGGGGATCTGATAAGCCAGTGGGTTGCTGTCATAACAGGCAGTATATAGAAAATATACTGGCAACAGTAGAGGATAAGTTAGCGACAAAAATGGCTGAAATTTTTAGCACATTATTGCTGAAAATTGAAGTACTTACCCAAGAGGTTCATAGTCTGAGGGTACAAGTAACATCGACACCAGCAGATGTACTAACGGTACCTCTAGATTTACCATCTGGAAATTGTGTTGAGCAGGCAATATTCGCGGGCAGCAGTTCAAGACACAAAGCCCCATGTAACGAAACAAGTTTGGAGGCGGAGCCCACTATACTTAGGGAACCCGAAGTGATTCGAGGGTCCCTAGAGGGTAGGCCTCAACCAACTCGAGTCCATAAGGAAGCAAGAGAGCACAACAATAATTATAATGTTAGGATTGATCTCCCACCGGAGGCCGCTCCATTTGTATGTATATTGTCAGGAGTCCCAGAACTTAGTCCAGGTAAAAAAGAAGGTTACAATGATTTAAAAAACAAAGTAGCCTTCTGGCTTACTAAGAATAGACCCCTCCCCCCTACCATTGATGGTAAAATCTTAAATGTGAGAAGGGTGGGTTGGCTTGGCCACATGATTAAAGATATCCCAGGTGATCTGGTAAT